>NW_012103632.1:0-148684 GCF_000951045.1 Mandrillus leucophaeus | reverse complement strand
AAAAAAAAAAAAAAAAAAAAGAAAGAGTTAAGATGTAAGCTGATTAAATAAAGAACAAAAATGAACTGTATTTCTTGAATGAAGACTCTCGGTATCCAGTCAAGTTACTTGAATTTTTGTGTACTAACTAAATACTGCTTCTAATTTGGAAAATACATCTTCAGTTATTTGTATCATGAACTACAAAAATCCCTAAGAACTATAGCCATGTAGCAAGGTTTGAAAGTTAAACATAAAGTAATAAATCTGAGAGAGAAATGTATAGAGGTTGGGCAAGTTGAATTCTTTTTCTAGTTTTGTCACTGACTTACCGTGTTTCCTCTCTGGGTGCTGACTCTTATCTGTCAAGTAAGAACAGTAATACATACTTTGCTAACTTCCCACAGCTTTTTGTAGAACTCAGCAGAACAATTTGTGTTGCAGCTAAAAACAATGTCTCCATACAAATAAAGGGCCAGCAGTTGATTTACTCGACTGTTTTAACATTAATTTATTTATTTTAGAGACGAAGTCTCACTCTGTCGCCAAGTCTGGAGTGCAGTGGCATGATCTCGGCTCACTGCAACCTCTGCCTCCCAGGTTCAAGCACTTCTCCTGTCTCAGCCTCCCAAGTGGCTGGGATTACAGGTGCCTGCCACCACACCTGGCTACGCTTTGTATTTTTAGTAGAGACAGGGTTTCACCATGTTGGCCAGGCTGGTCTTGAACTCCTGACATCAAGTGATCCTCCCATCTCAGCCTCCCAAAGTGCTGGAATTACAGGGGTGAACTACTGCACCTGGACAGCATTTTTAAATTGTGTGTTGTATTTCTGGTAAAATGAATAAAGTTCTGAAAATGCAATTACATAACTTTATGTTCCTTCCTGATGTACTGATGACTACCCTCATCTATTCTATGATTTTGCTTCTACATTTGTTTCTCATGAAGTTGTCATGGAGGGTGAGATGTACACTCAACAAAATATTTAATGGCTCATTTTTAGTGTGATAAGAATGAATCAGGTCGCTAGAACTTACCATGTATTTAAAAACTAATAATAAATCAGGAATCAAGAGTTTGTCATGTTTCAATCCAAACAGACTTTGTTACAAATTAGTCTCTTTCAACTGAAAACAGAAACAAAGCTAGGAGTATATTCTGTGCAGTTTTGGCAATTAGCTTTTTAGTAATACAAGTAGAACAATGAGTCAATGAAACTATCTTCTCATTCATACTAGTTCAATGTCATAGTTAAAAGCTGGCAAGATTCCAGAAAGGTAAAATAACTTTATATATGGATTACAAAAGACTGTTAGTGAGATAACTCATTTTTATTATAATACCAATTGTTAAGCTCTAGTTAGATGCAAAAAGCACTGTTCAACTTTCAGATGCTTAGCCTGGAGAGCTTGGGGTGTATGCCATTTGAGAAAACTTAGAGGTAATTTGATACATAGCAGTTTTACAAATCTTGAGACTTTTCAAGGGTAGAAATGGTAAATGTGGAATTATAAGTTTGTTAAGGAAGTTACAGAACAGGATGTTGACATCATGGTGTCTACTTTCCTTTTTATTATTTTAAGCCATATTTACAGCTATTTTAAATTTTATTTATTTCCTTTAATTTTACTTAATTTACTTTGCAGAATATTTTTGAGAATAAATATTGTCTCTTAACCTAGAATTTGAGTATTGAGACTCAGGTAGATTTAAAAAAAAATTAATTGGTTATCATGTAGTTAGCAATTAGCATAACTAGGAGTTGAATTGCAGTATCTTCAAAGCCCACACTCTTTCTACTATTCTACACTGTATCCTTTTATAGCTTTTCACCTCATAATTCTACCTCTTGTGATATACTGAGATGAAATAATGTATCAGAAGAAAACAAACAGTGGGGTGTGGGGGAGGGGAGGGAAGGAAGGAATTCAAGTGCTCTACAATAAGGGACATTTAAACAAATTACAGTACATCACTTAATGGACTATTATACACATTATAAAAAAAATAAGATTTCCCATTAAACGAAGGTTGAACTTGTGCAGTTTATCTATACTTCCTTCCAAACCACTATAAACCAGGAAAAAAAAAAATATTAAGAATAAGCTATAAAGAGAATGTGAATAAAAATAATATCACATGAGGGATGTCAACAAATTTTTGGAAAGTAGAAAGCTCACCACATTGTGATAATGAATGTAAAGAGCAGAGGCAACTGCAACCAAAGACATGGCAGACAGGGACACCAAAGAAAAGCAAACTGACCCTTCCAAGAAATGCCTAAAGGCTTGGGGCATACGGTAACTGTGGGAAGCAAGGGTGGGATGGAGCTTGAATGAAAGGCTGTGTAAGGGACATCAGTGGTTTCTAGGCTTACCCTTCCTCCTTCTTGGAAAAACACTGTGACCCTGTGGCCATGTAATTCAGAGGAAGGTATGGGCAGAGAATCTAAAAAACACATGAAGTAAGACAGGAAATTAGGTGAAGCAACTTAGAGAGCATTTGGCCCAAACTGGAGCAGAAGGGAGGTGACTGTTAAATGTTTTTTAAATGGCCTCAAGGGCAGTTTAGGGACACAAAAAAGATTAGAGAGTAGTCTATCTTTTAAAATGTTTAATTTACTAAAGTTACAAATTCAAACTCTGTGAGCATTTAAGGTCATTTAAGGTCAAATAGATAACATTTTCTATTTGTAAATCCAGCAAATTTTAGTTGCTTTTTGAAGGATCTCTTGATTGATGTTCAGTCCCATTTTCTTGATGAGTTCATGATACCCGTTTAAGCACTTTAAACTGCATCATTCCTAGGTGCTCATGGAATTCTTATAACGCTAAAATAAATTTGATTTGAATTTTAAATCAAATTAAATCAATTACATGTCTTAAAATTGGAATTGCAAGGCTGATCTGTTAGCTACAGTTGGCTAAATTTTTAAAAATATTATAATTAGGCGAGATGCAGTGGCTTACACCTGTAATCCCAACCCTTTGGGAGGCCGAGGTGAGCAGATCACTTGAGGTCAGGAGCTCAAGACTAGCCTGGCCAGCATGGTGAAACCCTGTCGCTACTAAAAATATAACCAAAAATATTAGCTGGGCACAGTGGCATGTGCCTGTAGTCCCAGCTACTTGGGAGGCTGAGGCAGGAGAATCACTTGAACCCGGGAGGTGGAGGTTGCAGTGAGCCAAGATCGTGCCAGCCTGGGTGAGACGGCAAGACTCTTACTCGAAAATAATAAATAAATAAATAAATGTTACATAAAAATACAAAAATGCAGTAACTCTTCAATGCAAGAAATATTGTTACTTTAGCTTGATTCCCTTAAATATTGCTCTCTTTAATTCTCAAGCTTCCCACTGTTAGAAGATAAACAACTCTTTCCCACTAAGGAATAAATTCTGTTACCCACCACCACCACTACCAAAATTTTGAAGCTACCATTTCATGCCATTATAGCAGCAACCTTTTCAGCTCAAAGTTTCTTTTCTTCTTTTCTTTTTTTTTTTAAACTTGTATTTTAGGCTCAGGGTGTACAAATGCAAGTTTGTTATATAGGTAAATTACATGTTATGGGAGTTTGATGTAGAGATTATTTCATCACCCAGGTAATAAGCATAGGTAAACTTTCAATCCTCACTCTCCTCACTCTCTCCACCTTTACGTAGGCCCTAGTGTCTATTGTAATTCTTTGTGTCTGTGTGGACTCAATGTTCAGCTCCTACTTCCAAGTGAGAACATGTGGTGTTTGGTTTTCTGTTTCTGTGTTAGTTTGCTTAGGATAATGGCCTTCAGCTGCATCCATGTTGCTATTAATACAGAGCATATCATCGCATTCTTTTTTGGGCTTGGTGGTATCCCATGGTGTATATGTACTATATTTTCTTTATCCAGTCTACCGTTGATGGACAGTTAAGTTGATTCCATGTCTTTGCTATTGTGAATAGTGCTGCAATGAACATACGCATGCATGTGTTTTTATGGTAGAATGATTTATATTCCTCTGGGTATATACCCAGTAATGGGATTGCTGGGTAGAATGGTAGTTCTGTTTTAAGTTCTTTGAGAAATTGCCAAACTGCCTTCCACAATGGTTGAACTAATTTACATTCCCACCAACAGTGCATAAGTGTTGTCTTTTCTCTGCAACCCTGCTAGCATGTTATTTTTTTACTTTTTAATAACAGCTATTCTGACTGGTGTGAGATGGTATCTTGTTTTGGTTTTAATTTGCATTTCTCTGATTAGTAATGTTTAACATTTCTTTATATGCTTGTTGGCCACATATATGTCTTCTTTGGAAAGTGTTCATGTCCTTTGCCCACTTTTTAATGGGGTTATTTTTTGCTTATTTAAGTTCCTTATAGATTCTGGATATTACACCTTTGTCAGATGCATAGTTTGCAAATATTTTCTCCCACTTTGTAGGTTGTCTGTTTAATCTATTGATAGTTTCTTTTGCTGTACAGAAGCTCTTTAGTTTAATTAGGTCCCATTTGTCAGTTTTTGTTTTTGTTGCAATTGCTTTGGCCTGAGCAGGGACTGGATTCATGTTCTTACTGAGAGCATTGTTTATAGTTGCTATGTTAAGCATTCTATGACCCAAAAAAGGAGGTTGTTGTGTAGCATGAATGCCTTAGATTCAAAATATACATCATCTAATTCTTCTGCCTACTCATACAAATCTTCAAGTTTGCCAGCTCTATCTAATTGGCTATATGCTTTACTGGATTTTGAATTTTTTGGTCCTTTTAAAAATATAAATGTCTCCCTGCCTAACATTAGAAACTGAATTTTATGAATCCTTCATTCATTTTAATTTTTTTCAGTGGTTCTGTGTAGGACCATAAAACTCTTAAGAATAGTAATATGACATTGATTGATTTCTGAGAATCTACCATTGTTTTTTCCTACTTTTTTGGGCCCAACTTCTATTAACAAGCAACAGGAGGAAATATTCAGGGAGAAAAAAAATGTAACTGGTTATCTATAATGTTGAAAATAATATTGAGCTCTACTTTACATATTCATTGAAGACTCTAAAGAATCTGAAATATGCACACAATGAAAACAAAATAAAATTCCAAGCAGAAACAAATATGGTACAAGAAGTGATCATAATATACTACTTGGCTCAGCAATAACAATATTTACATAGTCATTAATACTATAAGCATTGATTAATGACTTAACAATATTAAATTATTGAAGGAAAAAGATGAAGAGTAGAGTTTAGAAGGTTAATTTCTTACTTACCAAAACAATAAGTCAATAAATAATATCTAAAATCGGTAAATCAAAATATAGATGTATAACATTATTATATAGAAACATGGCAGCAAATATCTGAAGAAAAAGTTAGTACTGTTAAAAGGAGATCCTTTTAGAAAATTGGACTTGAGGTAGGTGTGGGTATAGGTCAAGGGGAAAAAACAGGCAAGGAACCAAAGCACTTTTGACGTATTTTGGTACGTCACTTAATTCTCAAGCTTCCCATTGTTAGAAGATAAACAACTCTTTCCCATTAAGGAATAAATTATGTTACCCACCACTACCAGCACCAAAATTTTGAAGCTACCATTTCATGTCATTATAGCGGCCACTTTTTCAGCTCGAAGTTTCTTTCCTTTTTTTTAACTTTTATTTTGGGTTCAGGTGTACAAATGCAAGTTTGTTATATAGGTAAATTACATTTGACCTTCTAGATTATATGTATATATTACTCTAATAAACATTTTAAAAATTTTTAGAAAAATGCCAAAATTTTAAAGTGATATTTATGAACATTATAAATACTTTGTAACATGGGAAATATTGTCCCATATAAAGAATTTAGGAAAGACAAATGTTTTATGATACAATGATTGCAACTACATTAACATGCCTAAGGGTAATGGAAATAACTAAAAGGGATAATGGAAAAATGAAAACAGTTTTTCTTGGGAAATGAGATTACAGATGCCTGAAAACATTTTTAACTTTACAATATTAGCTTAACATCACTTTATTTCACAAAGCTTTTATAACATATACAATAACATTTTAGAATACACACTTCCTGTGGGATTCTATTAGCATTTTATGAAAAATCTGAGAGTCTATTAAATAGCATCCTCATTTCCAGCCATTTATACTCCAATATTATGAAATCCTTTAAGTTCCCTAAATTAAAACCTCCCATTCAAGGCCAGCCCAGGCACACGTATGAAGTCATCATTGAATGCCTAACTTTGCTTTTAAAAACCTCTTCCTACCCCCATGTCTTATTCTGTTTCCTATATGCCAGAATAACTTACCACCATCTAGTTCCTCAGGCAAGCACTCTCCTAGAATGCCAACTGTTTCCTGTAGTTTACAGCTTGTTTTAAATTGTGAGATTTGTCTTCAGTGTGGTTTTCTATTGTGGGAGTCATGTGTGTGTCCTGGATTGTGAAAGTGTCTTCATGGTATGTTTTGGCATTTTATTTCTTTTATGGACCTATAGGGCTTATCAACATAATGAGAGGGCATGAGATTTTATATTTGTGGTCCAGTCAGGACAGACCCTTTGCCGTTCCCTCCTTTGTGGATGGAGCCCACTTCCAGCAATCTCTCATGCATATAGTCTACAACCTAAACCCCTGTTTATCTCTTCCCCTAGCTGTAATTCATGTTGACCAAACAAACAAAACTAAAACCAAAGCCAAAACCAAAGGTTAAGGTACCTTTCATATCCCTTGGACAGGAAGACTTCAAGCTTGATTTAGCTGTTGATTCCTTTTACATTCAGATAACTAGTTTTAATTCTTGCTTTTTCACCTGTAACATATATTTCCAAAATAAATATTTTATCTAGATTTCCAAGTGTTTGTAATGGAACAGTTAATTAGGTGGGTTATTTTGCCGTGAACTTTATGACTGCTTTTGAGCACTTTGGTTCCTCATTAGAAAGTAAATTCCCTGGAAACAGGATTTTTCATATTTGTATCATCAGGGCTTAGTGTAGTAACTGGTTTACAACTGACATTCAGCACACATTTAGAGAAGGAATGTCTGTTTTCAGGTCACTGTGAGAAGTGCATACGATTAGCTAGGGGGTTAATGGCCAGATTAATAAAGCCAGCCTTCAAAGGGCATTTGCATTTTAGAAGGGGCTACCTATACGTTTACCTGGGAATTCTCTTTGCTTTCTCAATGATATTTTTAAGGGAGAATCTCCAAGGCTAACATTTCAAACACTAGATCTAGTAAGTAGGTGAGAGTTTTTGAGCAGATAAATTCCTCCCAAATTCCCACACCATACTTGGCAACCAACTTTTCTATGTATATGGTAGCTTCCTGGTTTCACCCAGTAACATGAGGTCATCTGATCCCTATGGTCACACTAGTTTTCTAGGGACATTTTTTTTTTGAGGGGGGAGTGGTCAAAATGAGTTATAATAAACTGTTAAAATGAGTATAAGGTCTATTCTTTCTCATAGGGCAAGTAATGTTTTTATTTGTGGTTACAGCATTGGTCAGAATAGAGGGCAGAAAGCAATAAGGAATGAAATATTCTTAGAATCACAACATTATGGACTGTAAGAGATAGGTCAGAACCCAGATCTCATTTTACAGATTAGTTTTACAGATGACAGTTTAAACAACCACTCAGACAAGGGTAATAACACATATACAGTGGGAACACGAAACACATCCTATACACTCAGATTTTCCCTCATGGCCATCTACCTTTACAGTCTAGAAGACTACAGAACCTCTAAATATGTATACTGGCTGTATGTAATTTTTTTCTAGCAGCAGAAATATTTCTATAACTGCATTTCATTTTATTTAGGCTAATACAAAAAAAGTTTGCATTCACAATATCAAACAAAATCCAGAACTAAATGTATTCTGGATAATAACAAAAAGCTATTATGCAAATAAATTGTCTCATGCTGATAATTCTCAAAATTATTATTATAAGTATCATAATATTAACTGTATTAACCAAGTAAATTCCTCAAAAGAGCATCTGGGGAACAACAGAGTGTGATAATGGGAATCAGTACTAACTTTTAAGGTATGTTATTTACCTAAATAATTGTTCAAAAAATACTTGTTGACTGTGAAAGAAAAGGGAGCTAGGAATAGTAGAGGGAATGGTAAAGATTTTAGGGTCTCACAGATATGTAGTGGTAGAGCTGAGATTAATACCCAGGTCTCCTTTTTCCCAACTCCTTATTCTATCCATTAGAGCAGACTACTTTGCTCTTTTCTGAAGAGGCTTCTCAAAAAGTGTAGAGAAAAATCATCATAACCTCACGGTTAAATATAAATATTTTCACAAGCATAAGCTTCATTGTCAAAAATGGAATTAAAGCATCTATTCAATGCTCTATCCTCTTGCCCAGCCTGTGGAAAGCATATGGTAAGATTTTCAGTCACATGATTCCAAATTGGACATTTATCACTTCTTACTGGAGTTCTGAAATTACTCCATCCTTTCCTTGAGTTGTGAATCGATCAGTTTTCACTTTGAAAAGAAATTGTATTTTCCACTGGTGAAGTCAACTCTATTTGCTTCCAATATGAGTGTGGCTCATTGATTCTCTCTTTGTGGGTTTTACATTTATTTCACTGAGGAGGCAGGTGTGGCAATGGGACTTTCAAAAAGACTTCTGGATGACCAGTGAAGAATCAGTTATACAAAATTGTGGTAGTTAATAACACTTGGGACTCCCAGGTCTCATTTTATTGTCATGACTTTTGAGTACAGACATTACAGGACAAATCAGCATTTCTATGTGGCATGAAAAAAAGTCTTAATGATCTGACTTCCAATTTATTCCCCGCACATTGGTGAGGCTGCTTTTTGATAACAGTAGAGCCTGTGTTCTTTTGTTCTCTGTCTCACCCCTCCTCTGCTTTCTCTTTTCTCCTCATTTTTCCTTCATTCATCCATTCACCCACCCACCCACCTTTATCATCAAGCTTTCTATTCAGCATTTATTAACTTAAGACAAATCTATGGCTCTTAAAAGCAGCAAAATACTTTCCGAAGGCATATTCATTTTTTCTTAAAAAAAAAAAAATCCTTCCATATATCAAGTACTCCTGAAGCACTACATGTAGAATGACAAAAGAGACTGCTTTCCTTGTCAAGTTACATCTTTCTAACTGCTTTAAAATGGGTATCTAAACTGTACATCCACTATCCTACCTGGGTCACAAAATGGTGCCACTCATACCACACAATGTAAGATAGATGGGTGGGAGGGTATCCTTAAATACTTTATTTTTTTAAACACTGCTTTGGGAAGAACTGAATTCTCTTATTTTAAAGATTTTTAAAAGGGGAAGATGCTACAATAACCTTTATTTTTTTGGTTGGTGGGGGGTGCCTGTCAGATTGTTACTAGGCAGGCTGTTTCCCTGGCAACAGGAGCAGCCATAAAAGAGCATTAGGAGTTATCTCGAACATCTTTGACTATAAAAATGCTGAAGAGGCCTGGTTGACATCTGGACTATATACAACTCTATTACAACAAAAGAAAACAAATAGTCCTTCAAATTCAGTCTTCATTTTATAGTTTACCAAATATTATTTCATTTGATTCTGACAACACTACTGTAGGCAGGACAGATATTAACTTCATTTTAAGAATATAATTGAGATGGGCAGTCTAGAGAGAGGCAGGCTTCTTTTGTTCTTCTTCCTCCTCCTCTTCCTTCTTGTCAAAGAATATTAGTAGTGATATCCAGTTTGCAAATGAAGGAGAAATCAGGTCTTAATTTAAAAAATTATCATCAAATATGAAAAGAAACATAAACTATCTTCAACAGAACTAGAAGACACTTTAACCTCAACCCCACAATAGGAGATAGAGCTGCCAGGTGCACTAAAAGTCAGATAGCTCCATATTGCAGCCAAAGTCATTAGACCAAAATACTCCAAAATAGATGACATAATCTGAGACACGGAAACAACAACAACAACAACTAGTTCCTTCTCTAAAACAATGGAAATGGGATTAGTGTCAGTAGTAGGGGATTTCCTTGATTCTGTCTGGTACAGTGGCAGGAGGGGCAAAGCCAAAGAAGAAAATACATACATGTCCCATTAACAAGCAGTAGTCTGTAGATGTGGCAGACAGGAGAAAAGAAACTCCAAAGGTAGTAACCCTGTAGTTGCCAATCTTTGTTGACTGGAGAGAGTAAAAGGCTACAACAGCTCTCTCAGACCCACAATCCTATCATAAGGAGAGTCACTGTCACCTTGGTAGGATTGTGTGAGCTTAAAATGCCAACCTACGGCCAGGCACGATGGCTCATGCCTGTAATCCCAGCACTTTGGGAGGCTGAGGCGGGCAGATCATGAGCTCAGGAGTTCGAGACCAGTCTGGCCAACATGGTGAAACCCCGTCTCTACTAAAAATGCAAACATTAGCCAGGCGTAGTAGTGGGCACCTGTAATCCCAGCTACTCGGGAGGCTGAGGGAGAAGAATCGCTTTAAACCGGAAGGTGGAGGTTGCAGTGAGCTGAGATCATGCCACTGCACTCCAGCTTAGGCAACAAGAGTGAAACTGTCTCAAAAAAAAAAAAAAAGAAAAAAAGAAAAGCCAACCTACCTACGATATGAAATTGCATTAAAACAAAAACAAAAACAAAACAAAAGCAAACAAACAAAAAAAAAGAAATTGTATCAAATAGATGAGCCAGAGAGAAACTTACCTCATATAAAGATAAGTAATACTTGAGAATAAATCTGCACAGTGTTCATGCACAAACACTTCAAGAAAAGGAGAAACGGAACAAGCAGAAACAATTAGCAGATAAAACCACTCAACAGGAAAGAATGAATCAACTGAGCACATGAAAAATGCCACCAAATATATTGTCATAACTCAAAGAACTTAAGGAAATAGAGTTCATAAAGAAATGTAGTTGATCAGAAACAACATAGCAAAACAACCAAAGGAAATGCAACATAAGCTAACAAAGTTCAGAAAAGAAATGAAAAGGAAAAAATAATCAACTAAAACTGTGCAGTAGAGGAAAAAATACACTAATTGGAGATATATATATATACACACACACACACACACTTTATATATATACTATATATATACTTTATATATATATATACTTTTAAAGTATACACACACACACACACACACACATATATATATACTTTAAAATATAATTCAAAATTATAGTGAAGGAAAAAACCACTAGCAGAACAAGCGAACTACAGCAAATGTGAATAATATAATGCAAGTGTAGTGTACAGTGTACATTGCTGACTATGTGTCCATTATCCATGCCTTCATTATCCAAGATGATTTTGGTCATATATCCTTCTTTTCCACAGAATCACGTGCTTTAGGGCAGTGGTTCTTAACTAGGGCCAATTCTTCTCTCACAAAGGACATTTAGTACTGTCTGGAGACATTTTTGACTGCCACAGTTAGGAGGGGATGCTGCTGGCATTTAGGGCAAGGAGATATGTTCCAGGCCAAAGTCTGATCTGTGATCTTTCAGGCCTGACCATAAGCAATTACAAAGGCTTTGCTTGACAGACTTCATAGGGGAAAGGTGCCCTTCCCACATGAGATTTAAACACAGCCAGTCTCTGGAGGGAGTTGTACCTGGTGCTTAGGTCCCCCTGAGCTGGCCATGTCTATAAACCTAGCTGCATTCCTAGACCAGGTACCTCCATACTGAGTCTTCCTTATCAGGGGGCCTTGGTTGAGACACTTTTCAGGTGCCTCTACAGAGACCTCCCTATTGGTGGGCCTTGACTAAGACACTCATCTCCACTCTAACTCAGTTCTTTTCTACTCCTAGCCCTTCCCTGCTGCCTTTCTGCAGTCCTCAAGGTTCATAAGATGGCAGGAACCTTTTGTTCGTTGCTCCTTAGCATTGAAACAATTTCCTCTGCCTGCACTGCATGTCATCTGATTGACCCATGTCCAGTGCTAGTCCACGGTAGGGGTAAAAATGGAACAACAATGAACTGGCACTACTTTCCTTTTTGGTCTCTTGCTTATAATTTTATCATAGTAAGTGAATAAAGATGTGATTATTATTTTAATTTCAGCTCATTACCTTAACTGACTCTCAACACTTCACAGCTAGGCACAGAGATCCTACCAGACATCCTGCTATGCATAGAACAGCTTCCTATGATGTAGAATTATATGGTCCAAAATGTCAACGGTGCTGAGGCTTTTCGGGAAAACTGATTCCATCATCTGCTCTAGGGTCAGTAAGGTCATGGGAATCTCCTGGAGAATGCTATTTATCTAGGGGTGAGCAGATGATCAAATAAGTTGGCTCAATCCCACTGAAGTAGATCGCTTCATATTAATATTCCAGGATTGGGAGAGAACTTCCCTCAATTTTTATTGTGTTGGACATGAACAAAAAAATACGTAGTCCTCACTGAAACCGATAGCAATCTTGTTAACACAAGAGAAAACAACTTTGGGATACAGTTTATACTATGTCAGAGATGATAGGGAGGTCACTTGGGCTTTTGATGACAATATGGCTAATATAACTGTGGCTGAAGCCAACTCCACCTTTGGACCTTCAGAAATGTGTAATAATAAATTTTCTTAGGATTTAAACCAGTTTCCATTGGAATTTTCCTGCTTGCAGTGGAAAGTATTGTTACACAAAGACAAAAAAATTTTAAAGCCATAAAAAATGCATAATCTAAAAGCAAAGATATATTACATAAAACAGACTACACTAATCTATCAAGTAAAACGGATCTTAAAATTGAATCACAAAGCAAAACCCACTATATACTATATTAAATAACCTAAAACAAAGTGACACAAATACCAAAAAATAAAAAGATGAATATCAGGCAAATGCAAGCCAAAATAAAGCATAAGTCATAATCTTAATATGTGACAATTTATAGAACAAAAAGTATCCAGTGGACAAAAAGGACATGTTAATAATAATAATAAGGCAAAACCCATAATGAAAATCTAGCAGTCATGAATTTATATGCATCAGAAAACATAATCACATACTATATAAAAAGTAAAGTAAAAACCATTGATAATAAAAGGAGAAATTGACAGTGATCCTTAAGCGAAAAGATATGTTTTTCTCACAATCCATGACAAAGCATATGAACCAAAAGAAAAGCAGTTTATAAAAATCTCAATGGGATACCATCTCACGCCAGTTAGAATGGCGATCATTGACAAAGTCAGGAAACAACAGATGCTGGAGAGGATTTGCAGAAATAGGAATGCTTCTGTTGGTGTGAGTGTAAATTAGTTCAACCATTGTAGAAGACAGTGTGGCAATTCCTCAAGGATCTAGAACTAGAAATACCATTTGACCCAGCGATCCCATTACTGGTTATATACCCAAAGGACTATAAATTATGCTATTATAATGACACATACACACGTATGTTTATTGCGGCATTATTCACAATAGCAAAGACTTGGAACCAACCCAAATGCCCATCAATGATAGATTGGATTAAGAAAATGTGGCACATATACACCATGGAATACTATGCAGCCATAAAAAAGGATGAGTTCACGTCCTTTGCAGGGACATGGATGAAGCTGGAAATCATCATTCTCAGCAAACTATCACAAGGGCAGAAAACCAAACACTGCATGTTCTCACTCATAGGAGGGAATTGAACAATGAGAACACTTGAACACAGGGTGGGGAACATCACACACTGGGGCCTGTTGGTGGGTGGGGGAGGTGGGGGAGGGACACCATTAGGAGAAATACCTAATGTAAATGATGAGTTGATGGGAGCAGCAAACTAACATGGCACATGTATACCTATGTAACAAGCCTGCACGTTGTGTACATGTACCCTAGAACTTAAAATATTAAAAAAAAAAAAAAACTCAGCAATAGTTAAGGAGCTATAATCCATATAAATTATATAGTACACAATACTAAATAGATTTTTTACTGTGCTCTGTTCTCTGAAAATAGAAATTAGATCTTCCACAAAAATTGACCTATATAAACAACACTTTACACAGTAATATTTTGGTACCTATGATTATGTACAGAGGGAAACCTATTTGTACTTGGACTCGTATCACAAATGACTCCTTCAGAAGGAGTGTAAAAATTGGTCCCATGAGCTGGTTGTGGTGGCACGCACCTATAGTACCAGCTACTTAGAAGGCTGAAGCAGAAAGATTTCTTGAGCCCAGGAGTTCAAGGCTGTAGTGAATTAAGACTGTGCCACTGCACTCCAGCCTGGGTGACAGAATGAGAACTTGTCTAAAAAAGAAAAATGTTCCCAATGGCAAGAATTCTGTTGTTTTGATATCTCCTGACACAAGAAAAGAGAATTAGAGAGGGGCTAAACAGAAGAGATCCCAACCCCAGCTAAATAAGAATATAGGCAGTCTACAGTGTCCAGATAGTAAGGCAAGTATAAAATGATGTAAAGTTAATAAACACTGTACACTTTGTGTAAAGCAAACTCTTATAAACACACAAAGACTGATAAATTTCTACCAAAGTATGAATACAAAACAAAAATGTGAAATCTTGGTTCAAACTGGCATGGAACTAGTTAACAGTGGATATTTAGGTCAGACAGAATCAACAGAACCCAAAAAGAAGTCCGGATGAAAACAGAAAATTTTTCCTTGGCTAGTGAGTTTTAAGTGGATATTTCTTGAAGAACTTTTAACTTTTCTCTCATAATTGCCATCTATTGCCTTTGTGCTCTATGTTTACACTAAGTACACTGCCACATGTTTTTGTTACTTTACTGTATTCCCTTCAGCCTCTATATCTTGTCTATCATTGACATAAGGTGTTCAGCACACTTTTCTTCTTCACCAAAAATTGCTGTAACACCCCCCACAAATTTGCTAGTATTTGAGAATGGACTATGTAACTCATTTAAACCAGGGCAGCAGAATCTGCCAGCACTAGACTTTAAGGGCTAAGTTAGGTCTGAGCTTATTATATGGCTTTTAAGGGTGAAGGAACTGAATAATATATTATGAAGATTAATATCTCAGGTTGAATAAACAATTCTTCATGCTGGGGTAGTTCACCTCTTTGGGATGCAGGACTGGGCTATAAGTAGAAATATCTTCTAGTATTTAAAACCAAAAATCTCACATCTTCTCAGGACAGAATCAAGTGAGAAACAGATGCTTCAGTCAAACTGCCACTAAATAGTGATAACTATAATATTTTGCTCTGATATAGTAGACTTTTTATTTGTTTTGGAAAATGATTCTAAGATTTTTACAAACAGACTCTCTAGTCTACAGAGCAATACTACTGAGCTGGTGACTACAGTAAAGTAACAGTTCTTGCATAACAATAGAAAAAGTGAGTTGTACTGTACTTTCTAGTTTGGAAAGTAATATATTGCTATGTATATAGCCAATAATAAATTTCATTTAATATGTAAGTAGTAGTTAATAAAAAAATTCCTGATTTTTTCTACTTTGAAAACTAAAAAGAGATAAGAAAATTTAAAAAAATTTACCATTTAAGTCTCTTTGATTCTGGAAATATTTTAATTAGGTTCCACTTTAAAAAAAAAGTCGTTTCCTTATTACCTCCACAGTGAGTACATTAACTACATTTTCACAAACAGAAAACTTACATACATTCAACTGTTTACAAGACATGTCTCCATATAACACATTTACATTCATGTGAAGTACATGAACTTCTTTAATTGTATATATTTATAACTCTTACATCTGGTACCTTTTAAAACAGCTAACATATAGTATGCTTATTTCCTATAAGTTAATTCATATATGACTAAGGTGAGAAGAATCTCTTTTGAAGAATTACGATAGTTATATTCATACCATGGGAAATCTATAGTTTTTCTAAACGTAAGTTTCAAGCTAAAGCTTTAGCAATTTAAGTTATTTAACTAGCAATGCATGAAATTCTTATCAGATTATCCCATTTGGATTACCAGTTTAAGTCATTTCAAGTGGTTCACAATTATTTGTGCATTGGTTGGGGGGAAAAGCACCAAGGATAATAAATTTATTTTTCATATCATAGATGAAATCACAGCACAATGATTTCAATATCCCTTCAAAAATCTAATCATTTATAAACAGCATTTATTTCAAATGCTCAATCTTTAAGCTTTCTTAGTGTGATCAACTGATACACTAGGGATAAGAATGGAAATGGTTAAAAACAGATGCTATACATAATATGTACTAACTTAACAGAATTCAGATTTCTCCTAACATTGTTGATTTCCATTTTTGAACTGACTTCTTTAGATCTAAAAAGAACTCTGAAAATAAATGTAACATTTATACATTTGTCAACTATACTTAAAAAGAAACTCTAAAGGTGCCTTTCTTGTCAACATATGAAACAAAAGTTTTCCTGATGAACAAGGCACCTTGTATGGTAAGGAAATATATAAAGAAAATATTTTCTACAAATTAATATATAAATCTATGTGCACAAAGGTGTAGTTCTCCCAGCTGCATATGTAATATTTTAAATAACATATAATAAAAAAAATTCAAAACACAGATTGAAAATTAGCCCATGTGGCTAATACTCCAGTTGTTAAATATTGCAGCATATATGTCACTGTAACAATTGGGAAAGATATTCTAATCTAAACAGTTAATGAAATCTCTCTGGAAAGATACTTTAAAAGTCCCCAGTATGTAACCCTGGCTATCAAATTTCAACCTAGAAGTTTTTACAGCTAAGATGCAATCCCATGAATATAAAAGTGTGCACAAAGGCCATCTAATCAGACTCTGCAGTACATAGCATTACTGGTGTGACTTTGGTACGAGCCTGCTGGGCTTTTATGTTCCTTTTCATTACTATGTGCACATGGTAAACATCATATTAACAACAATCAATTTTTATCACTATAAGTTTTGCTACTCACAGAATGCCTACAAACATTGTTTTAAACATTTCCAGATCATGACAAAAGTTCCTTACCTGAATATAAACAAAGAAACCCTTAGATTTAAAAACATTTTTAAGTGAACACATAAATGCATAAGGAGAAACATAAGAACATACTATTTTTATAAGTATAAAAAGTTCCAGCTTCTGCTAAGATTTCATTTCTTTTTCCCAGTGTTTTTTTTGTGTTCATGCGTTTCTGTTTTGCTAGTTATACTCTTTTTCCGAGATGAGGTATTAGGAACAACTGCACTAGAAGGTCCACTTGCAGCTACACAAAACAAAAACAAAAACAAAAAACTATTGCTTAAATTTACACAAACAATCCAAGTTCAAATAATACTGCTGATTGACAAAACAATTCTTGTTATAACTGTGATGTAAATGAAATGTAAAAATTTAATATAGCATTTTTAACCTTTTACTTTTCAGAATTCAACACAAATATAGAAAGGTAATGACAATGGACTGCGTTCATAAAATTAATTTCTCATTTTACTCTACATTCTTCCTAGGAAATGAATATATTTTTATAATTTTTAACTACCATTCATTGTGCTAATGATTTTTAAATTTATACTTTTGGCCTGGGCCTTTTCCTTTAGCTCAAGACATGTATATACAACTGCCAATTGAAACTTTCTTTAAAGATATTTGACAAGAAAGACAAACCATGTGCATAAACTGAACTCATCATTTTCCCTACAAGCATCTATTTCCTCCTGTATCTTCTATCTTATCCCACTCTAAAAAGCTAGAAGGTAAGAAAACTAGAAGCACTCTTAACTTAGGAATCATCCTTCCATATCTAAACCAATATGAAGTCTTAATGAATTATCAAAAAACTATTCTAGGCCAGGCAGGGTGATTCATACCTATAATCCCAACACTTTGGAGGGCCAATGTGGGAGGATCGCTTGAGCCCAGAAGTTCAAGACCAGCCCTGGCAACATAGTGAGACCCCCTTCTCTACAAAAAACTTTAAAAATTAGCTGGGTGTGGTGGCACACACTTATAGTCTCAGCTACTCAGGAGGCCAAGGTAAGAAGATTGCTTGAGCCTGGGAGGTTGAGGCTGCAGTGAGCTATGATTGCAACATTGTAGTCCAGCTTGGGTAAGAAAACAAGACGTTGTCTCAAAAGAAAAAAATGATAATAATTAATAAATAAATAAAATAAAAAAACATTCTAGGTGGCATTACTTTACAACATTTCTAATATGGATGAATAAATGTATGGGTAAGCTCTTATCAGACCAATCTTCCCACAGATAACAAATATACACTCTGTACTAAATATGAGGAAGAACTACCTGAAGACACTAAATAGTGAACAAGAGCAGGCCATTACTAGAGAAGAATCAGTACTTGGAAAAAGGGAACAATATGGGATAAGATTCCCCTTCTTTTTAGCCTGAGGATAGGCCCTAATACGCACCATGTACAATGGCTACAAGTCCAACATAAGAAGCAGAAGACAAGTATTGCGGCAACCACAGCTACTAGAAAGTAAGGTGGAAAATCTCAGAAAGGATGAGCCCACAATTCTATTTGTAAATGATGGTCAAATGTATGGCATGAGCAGAGTAAAGTCCAAGGAGCCCAGCTAAAGCAAAATGAACTGAAATTTTTGCCAGCCACTACATGGAACACCATGTTTTACAATCTGAGCTCAGCTAAGGCTAACTCTTTGTTTAAAAACAAACAAAACAATATTTTTTTTTGGAGGAATATAACAGAAATAACAAAATCCAGAGTTTCTGTAACATACCATTCACAATGTCTACAACATAATCCAAAATTAATATACTAAGAAACAGAAAAAGATCTTTCTTGCTGAGAATGCATAAATTGATACAGATCTCTTTGGAGATGAGTCAGATTAACAGACAAGAATTTTAAAGCAACAATTCTAACTATGCTCTAGGACAAAGACACATAAGTTTATAATGAATAAAAAGAGAAAAATCCCTGCAAAAAAACTATTTAAAAGAATCAAACAGAACATCTAAAAGAATAAATACTTGAAATAAAAGGTCTGCAATAAAAACTAGATGGGTTTAACAACAGAATGAAAAGTAAGTAAAAGTAAACATCAACCAAATCAACATCAACCAAATCAACATCTTTTTTGGAGTATTACCAAAAAAGAAAAAAAATATAGACATAAATATGCCATAGTCAACCTGCTGAAAATCAAAGATAAAGAGAAAACACTGAAAGCAAGCACAGAAAAACAACCCATTGCATTTATGCGAACAGTAATTCAAATTAACTAAGTCTTCTTAGCAGAAACAATGGGAACCAGAAGACAGTAGAATATCATTAAAGTGCTGAAATAAAAAATTTTCTACCCAGAATTCTCTATTTGGCAAAAACTACACTGCAAAAATGAAGGCAAAATAAAGCCATTTTTCAGACACAATAAAATGAATAGAATTTGTTGCCAACAGACCTGCAGATTAAGAAATGCTAAAAAGCTTCAGGCTGAAGGCAAATGAAACCAGATGGAAACACAGACTTCAAGGAAGGAATAAAGAGCAAAAAATGTGGCAAATATATGGATAAATATAGAACCTCTTTCTCCTCTAAGTTTCTTTAAAATACATATGACTGCTTAAAGCAAATATCATAACATTGTATTACAGTGTTTATAATATATGTGGAAGTAACACATAAGGATAACTATGTATAAAGAATGGGAAGAGCGTAAGGTAAATGAATCTATACAGTGGCAAGGTTTCTATATTTTACTTTCAGTGGTGCAAAATTAACCCTAAGTAGATGGTGAAAAATTAGGAATATATATTTAGAGCAACAACAACAACAACAAAAATGCAAAAAGATATAGCAAAAGTCCATAGAAAAAGTTAAATAAAATTCTTAAAAATATTGAATTAGTACAAAATAAGGTAGAGTAGGAAAGAATAAAGGTATAATCATCAAAAAGAATAAACAGAAAACATAAAGTAGTAGACTAACCTCAACAGATCAATAATTACATTAGATGTTAATGAACTGTAAACTGCAACTATAAGGCAGATATTGTTAGAATGCCTTGCATAAGAAAGTTTGATGACCTATATCACATCAGATAAAACAAACCTTAAAAACAAAACATTAATGGAAATTAAAGAGAAAAAAAGTCATGATAATAAATGAGTCAATATATTAGGAAGATCCCATAATCAAATATGCATTTAATTATATAACAGAGCTCCAAAACACACAAAGCAAAAATCTGCCAAATGAAAGGGAGAAACAGACAATTCGGCAGTTGTGAGTGTAATTGCTCTCTGTACAATTGATAGAACAACCAATCCCTTCCTTGACCACCTCTCTGCCAAAGAAAAACCAAATAGTAAAGACTCACTATCTGAACATTATCAACAACCTTGACCTCAGGCACAATGATAAAATAGTGTCCATTAGGATCAATGAACTATAAGACAAACATTTGGGTTTTTTTTAGTACACATATTATATTCAAAATATTCCAGATGTTAAGTCATAAAGTAAGTCCTACATTTAAAAGACTGAAATGACACGGCATATGTTTTTATAACTGCAATGGAACTAAATAAGAAATTGATTAAAAACAATAAAAAACCCCTCAATATTTGGAATTTAACCAATATAATTCTAAATATGCAATGGATCAAAGAAGAAATCACACATAAACTAGAAAATATTTCTAACTGAATGATAATGAAAATACAATATAACATTTGTGAGACGCAACTAAAATGCTTGGAGGGAAACAAAGTTTTAAATGTTTGAAATAGATAACAATCAATGACCTAAGAAACTAGAAATAGAGGATAAAAGTAAACCGAAAGAAAGTAGAACGTAGAAAATAATTTTTTAAATAATTAAAATAATTTAAAATAATTTTTAAAAAAATTGTGTTTTAAGGCCGGGTGCCGTGGCTCACACCTGTAATCCCAGCACTTTGGGAGGCTGAGGCGGGTGAATCACCTGAGGTCAGGAGTTCGAGACCAGCCTGGCCAACATGGTGAAACCCCATCTCTACTAATAACATAAAAAAATTAGCCAGGCGTGGTGGCAGTCACCCGTAATCCCAGCTACTTGGGAGGCCGAGGCAGAATTGCTTGAACCCGGGAAGTGGAGGTTGCAGTGAGCAGAGATCACACCATTGCACACCAGCTGGGGCAACAGAGGGAGACTCTGTTGAAAAAAACCAAACAAAAAAAAAATTGTGTTTTAAACATAAAACCAGCAGAAAAACAAAGAGCCAAAAGTTGGTTCTTTGAAAAAGCCAACAAAATTGATAAATCCCTAGTGAGAATGATCACAAAAAAAGAACACAAATTACCAGTATCATGAAAGTTATTACCACATTCATTAAAAAGATAATAAAAGAGCAACAAATTTGACAACTTACATAAAATGAACAAATTCCTAAAAAAAAATACAACTACCAAAAGTATCACAAAAAGGAAAGATAAATTCTATCAAAATTAATTGAAATAAAATTAATTCTACCAAACATTCAAGGAAGAAATAAAAATATTATAAAAACTCTTTCAGAAAATAGAAAGCACTTCCAAATTATTTTATGAAGCTAGCATTACTCTGATACCAAAACCTGGAAAAAGGCATTACAAAAACAGAAACAAAAATATTACAGACTAATATCCTATCTTTTACAAATGCAAATGCAAATTTCTTCAAAATCAAATTCAACTATTTTTTGTCAGCATTTTTCTATCTTAACTTCGTGACACATTTGATTGTATTGTTGATCCTTCCTGAAATGCTCTCTTACCCTGACTTCCAAGATATTATTCTATCATGATATTCTTTCCGTTTCTCTGATATACTTTTCCGGTTGATGATCCTTCTTTTTCCCACTTTCTTATCCCATACAGTTACATGCTACTCTGTTCGTTTGTCTTACCCTATGTTTTTTTCCTCCGAGAATTTTATAGACTTTCATATATATAATATATCATGACTGAGTAGGGTTCATCCTAGGAATGCAAGGTTGACTTAACATTTGAAATGTCAAATATAACACCATTTGTACTTTATTACTTAAAAATGTATATGAACTAATACATTTATTATGTGTCTAAAGAACAATGTACTGAGTCAAAATGCATTCAAATCCTAGGTCTACCGACCACTAGCTATGTAAGCTGAGATTAAGTTACTATCTCTGTTACTTTTTTCATCTGTAATGGACATAAGAATGGTATTGACCTCTAACATTTATAGTGAAAACTATGAGAATAGAAAAAAGTTTATAATATAAGTAACTATACAAATGTTAGCTTTTTGTGGTATATGGGATGCATCACAACTTATATTTAAGATACTTACTCAATTGTCTGTTGTTTCACATACTTATTAGTTGGAATGTGCAAGGTTCAAATCTATAATATTTGTGGTTTAAGATACTGCCCCTGACTTACAAGGCCTGGTAATCTGATAGTAATCAGGTATACTAGATCAAATCAGTAGCACAGAGCATTATTGAAGTTCATGTTTTGATAATCATAAAAATACATTATCAGTGGAAGAGGTCGGATTGAGTCTTGAAGGATGTGAGGTAAAAGGGATAACATTTTAATAGAAAAAAAAAGGCATGAATGCTAAGGGAATTTATTTGGGGAGAAGTAAAGAGAGCAGTTTGGATACAATATAACAATTAATAGCAGTTACCATTTAGTGAGTGTTTACTATGTGTGCCAAGTACTTTATATATAAGATTGCAATTATTTCTGACAATTTTATGAAGAAGGTAGTATTACCCTGATTTTATGACTATGAGACTAAAGATCAGAGAGGTTAAGTAACTTGTCCAGAGTCACACAGCTAATAAGTAGCAGAACTGAGATTTTAATCTAGGTTTCTCTGACTGTTAAGCATAAACTCTTAATCAAAAGAACATTTGAGAGCACTAAGAAGAAAAGAATGAAGACATCTGCAATGAGGCCGTTGTCAAAGCTTTGGAGGTATATGAAATTCTCTGAGGAAAAAATATATAAGGTAAGAAAAATGAATAGAGTATCATGTTCTTGTCTGGGATAAGAAAGAAGAAAGAAGAAGGATCATCAAACAAGAAAAGTAGAGGAATAAGATAAATGGATAGAATATCACAATAGAGTAATTGGGTAAGACAGCATTTCAGGAAAGGCCAAAAATATTAAATGTGCCATGAAGCTAAAGTAGAAAAATACTAATAAAAGATAGTTAATTTTGGTAGTCACATAATCAGACTGAGAATGGAGAGATGCAAATATTCTCAGTAAAGAGAAAACAATTTTTTTCTTTCTTTTTTTAATACTTGAGACAGGGTCTTGCTATGTTGCCTAGGTTGGACTTGAACTCCTGGGCTCAAGTAACCCTTATACCTCCACTTCCTGAGTAGCTGGGATTACAGGTGTATACCACTATGCCTGGCCCATAGAAATTTTCATATAAGATGATGCCTTAAACTCAAAAGAAAGGCAAAAGAAGACAGTCCATAAATTAGTTTGGGGAAAAGTGTGATTGTGAAATATATTTTGTGAAGAGATGTGGGGAGAGAGGAAGACAACAGACAAAAAACACATATATATCAATAGACTACAATAATAGATTTTTAACCCTTAGGATCATTACGTTCTAGGGAAGTGTAAAGATCCTAATTAAAAACAAATTTAACATTTAAAAAGCAAGTTACTATTCCTCTTATTTCTGGGGCAAATCCACAAACTCAACACACACACCCCTAACCTGGTTTGCTGCTTGCTTTAGTACTCTTTAAGGTAGCTGGTGGTGTTGGGAGGATCTTTGCAGGTGTATACGTATTTAAAGATACTTTTTTTCTCATTATTGGACTGGAACGTAAAGCTGTAGAGGCTGAAAAAAATAAACAAACGTTAATTTAATAATTTCCTGCCAATTATATCTTAACATCACAGAAAATTTCTTATAATTTAGTGAACCTACAAATATTCATAATAACAGAAGAAAATGGTCAAGGTAAGCTTTGCAAGGTAAATTCAGCAAAATCATCTTTTTAAATAAAAAGATAGTTCTCTTATGGCCTTAGACAAATCGATGTTTTGTTTATATTGTAAATAATAAGCATTTAAATAGTATGCACCAAAGAAATGCCAAGAAGAGAGCAACAGACTTTATCCTTTCCTGACAGAAACTGAGGTTTTTAAGGCATGGAAAAGAGCTAATGGCATAGTTTTCTTGAATGGTAACAGAGTCAGTAATCCCCTCACCAGGTGTGGTAGTTCATGCTAGAATTACAGGCATAAACTACCATGCCTGGCCAGGGACTGGGAGGATAAATTTCAACTGGCTAATATAGAAAAATAATTTGATTTATTTATTACTTACAATTTAGTTAGGCCAAGGCAGGAAGATCGCTTGACCCCAGGAGTTCAAGACCAGCCTGGGCAACACAGGGAGGCCTCATTTCTATTGAAAATTTAAAAATTAGCTGTGTCTGTGGTTCCAGCTACTCGGGAGGCTGAGGCAGAAGGACTGCTTGAGCCTGGAAGGTTGAGGCTGTAATGTGCCATAATTGTGCCACTGCACTCCAGCCTGGGCGACAGAGCAAAACTCTGTCTCGGGGGCGGGGGGGAATAAAGAGACAGAGTCTTGAACTGTTTTTCTCTAAGAAAAAATAATAATTATAGATTCGGGGATGTTTCATCTACAAATATAATGGTATACTAAACTACCATATTTAGGAATAAACTAATTAAGTTATAAGTAATAAAAGACACTATTTTCCTATATTAGCCAGTTGAAATTTAACTAAATAAGAGGGAGTGAATTTTAAAGTTGGGTTTTTCCGGCTCTCTTTCTAACTAAGACAGAGAAATTGAAAGGTGTAAAAAGGAGAAGTAGGGATAATTCTTAAGTATGGAATCCTCTAGGCAAGGACAGGCCAACGTAGGGGATATTAGGAAGAACCAATAATCAAATATGCATTATATAACAGAGCTCCAAAACACACAAAGCAAAAATCTGCCAAATTAAAGGGAGAAACAGACAATTCTGCAGTTGGGAGTGTATCCAATATATTGACTCATTTATTTATCCACTACCGGCATGAGCTTGTAGATTCCCTAAACAAAGGGAGATGCAGCGTGCTTTTGAAAATCAAGATGTGGGCTAGTTATGGCAAATGTGCCTTTGCTGGTTGACACCTACAAAGAATGATTATACATTTAACTGAGAGAGCTCAAAGTAGTTATTAATGAAAATAATCTAAGTGATAAAAAGTCCTTAAAACATCATAAAACAACATAAGTTTACTTAGCCCTTTCCTGTTTGCATATTTTTACCCTACTCTATGAACTTCCATCACTAACTTATCCTAATTAATATACCTACTCCTTTTTCTCCAACCTGATATTGTCCCTTCCCCATTGTAAGCTATCTTTTAGTATTAATATTTATTTATTTTGCCTTAGGTGAGAAAAAAAACTTGGAAGGACAGAGAATGATTAACAGTTCCTTTTCCCTTGATATAAACACCACAAAATGAATATAATTCTATGATGATATATATATATCAAGTTACAGCTTGATAACTCAGAGAACTAATTGCAAATAATATAAATATCCTATGATTTAATAAATATTATTCCTATAGTTACTCTATAAAATGCAAGATTCAAATACTTTCATCATAACTGGCACCCTATTTTCTCTGCTATTCAAAAATAATGAGAAAAATAGAGGCTTTAGAAGACCTGGGTTTTAGTCTTGCTTGACCACTAACTCATTGATTTCCTTAACTGTATCTTTCTGTGATTTTTTTCTTTAAATGGTAAAGCTGTTCTTAAGTGAAATCTTAAATTAAATAGACCAAAGCAGATACTCTGGTTGAAGCAGCTATGAAAGACACAAGTCCTAACTATTCAGCATCTTTCTCTTCCTCATGAAATTTCCACAGGCTCTTGGGAATACAGTTTGAAGACCAATGAACTAGATTATCTCTAAGGTTTATCCAATTCTATGAGCCACATTAAGTACATTTACTTTCTCATTCAGTTCTGTTAGTAACTAATTGCACGAAATTTTAAGAGAGCTAGAGGGACTGAGGTACAATTTGTATCCATGATATACAGAAGAGCTAATTAGAAATTAGCACAACCGAAACAAGAATCTAATATCCTTTGCTTCATTAATATCCTTCAGTAATATACTCTGATGAATTGAATTCACTAACCACAAAAATGAATCCATCAAAAGTATCACAAAACAAACCTTAAAATGTTATCTTTTTGTAAATATTCTACTAAAATTCTCCTTTCATAACAAACACCTCCTTACTATTTTTATTACCTTCAAATCATTCACTGCAAGTCTTCTAAAATCTAAATAGTATTGATATCTACCCCTAAATTCTTATTTACTAATTAGAATAATTCTTTAATCTGTATTTTAAGATTTCAAATCCTTTCCCCAGGGAAGCAATGAAACATCATTAAGGGTGAAGGGGTAAACTAGAATTTATTCAGGTTCTCTACTGTATTCTGAGGTAACAGCATTGTCCATTCTATCAGGTTATAGAAAATATAAAAGGAGATGACCACCTTCATTTTCCTGACTCTGACCTTTACCACTTGGAGAAGTTATTTCATTTGGAGTATTATCAGTTCTAAGAATCGGACACATATATATGCAAATTTTTAAATTAAGACCTACTTCCTAAAACCATCCCTAAAGTGAAATACTTTAGAACACTCACCAATATACATCTCTATTACTGTTAATGATTGAAAGCTGGCCTCTACTACCAAAAACGGAAGAAAACGGAAAGGTCACTACTTTGTATAAATGCAGGGGGTATCATTTAGACAGAATATAAAGAGAATAGAGCTCTCTAGAATTATACAATGTGGTGGCCCAGGAAAGAGAAGAGAGTGACGGTCAGACATAAAAGTGGCATTCATTCCGAGAGCTCTAATATCTCATTTTATTCTTGAGCAAAATTTATTTACAGCACTCAAAAAAAGAGGAATGATATACAAAGAAAGTTTGTCACTTTCTAAGATATGACTAGAATAGTAAGATTCTTAGCTCTAAGCAAAAAGCACTCTCTCCCAAAACTAATGCTTTCCAAACTGGAATTTCCAAAGTACTGAGGAATCCTACAGAGCTGAAAACGACAACTGGCAGCTGACTTCTCACACCTAAAAAGGAAGCCCTGAGCATTTCCCAAAATGATGTCCCTCAGAATAGTGCCACATGATATTTAATGTGTTACCAAAAAAGTGTTTTCTAAAAAATAAGTTTTGGAAAATCTGGGTTATACAGCCTTCTTTACAGAAGAACGTCAGCCTTTTATATGCTAATACAGCTATACCTCTCCAACAGGAGGCGGGATATAACATAGTTTCTAAAACTTATTTAACCACGAACATCTTTCCTTCAAACACACAAATTAATCTCTTCAGAATGTTTTCTGAGATACACAATTTGAAAAACTGTTGTCCTAATTTGCTGTCTTTAGTTAAAAGCTCTTTCTACTTACCAAAGGTAGTTAGGAGATGAGTGTGTATGAGTGGGTTAATGCGGACTGTTATTTTGCAGTTTTAAAAAACTTTGCTATAAAATTATATACAATAGGAATGTGAGATTTCTAGCAAACATAGTTTTAACAAAAGACCACAACCCTATATTTTGTTGATTTCTGCTGCCTTTTTTTTTTTTTGGTAAGAAAAAAAGAATTTGGCAGAGAGTAAAAAAAAGAGCTACAGTTCACATTACACCAAAGAATTCCTAATAATGTCCCTTTATACTCCTTTGTTCCCTAAACTTCTACTCATTACCACTACCTGCTTTTATGTTTTCATAATTTCTGTTATATTCGGATAGTATGTAGTGGCCCAGCAACTAAATAATAACAATGAAAGAAAAATTTCCTACAAATTTCAGGGGTCTTCCGTGGAACATCAGATGATGGAGAAGCAATGGAAGCAAGAAATTCATCCACTTGCTTTAAAGATAGGGCATTATGAAGAGTTTCTAGAGGACAAATAGATGGCACCATGGAATACAATTCAAAGCCTAGAAGAGAAAAAAACCAAAAACAAAAAATAAAAGATGGATATTTTAAAAATCAGTAATTAAAAAGGAAGACTACTGTTTAGAACTGGACAGTTTAGGTCTTTTCAATCTATCACATGCAAACACACAATATCTCTGAAGTCATGACACCAGATGCTATGCAATATGGAGCTGGAACAAGATGTGACAAAGATTTCTTTTTAAATGTAATCATGTAGTATAGCATGCACACAATTTCATTCTATATTGGTAAAATCTAAGAATAATACTTTAAAAACCTAGGGAAAAAAAAACAAAGAAATACAAGTTTTCAGTTTTTATTTTTTGAAGTCAGGTCTATTCAGTGGGTGAATAAGCTGATGCCACATGATGTATACCTGATGCCAGGATGCTAACAGTAAGTTCTTGTTGAAAAATTATATAATTACTTGTGAATAATTTTTTTAGATACTTTTCCAGGCGTGCCAAGACCAATGACACTCTCTAATATGAGCCCAAAACAACATTCATTCATTTCATGCTGGAATAAAAATTCCAAAACGTATTTCACCTACCTTTACTGTATTAACACATAATTATATTACTAGGAATCACTGGCTGTGTAAAGTTAGGTCAAGTTAAAAGCAATACAAAATACAAATATGATCCTATTTTTAACAATGGCACAGAAATACAAAAATTTCATGAAACAACCATGCAAATATGTATTAATACCATCACTGAAACAAAAGCACTTAAATACACAGTTTATGTTTTCAAACAAATAGGATATAGGTTATTCACTTTTTAAAAAAAGAAAATTGCCTGTTTATTTAAACTTTATTCAACTGAATGGCTTTTAAAATTGCTTTCATATACTGTTAAAAATAACGAGTCTTTCTGCATCTACTCTTCTAAAAATCCAAACAAATTTCCCCCAGTTAAATACCTATAATACTCAAATAAAATTTTCTATCAAGTCAAATATCATTAAAAGTAAAAATTAACCTCAGACTGCAAGACTCTTTGCTTCAATAGGTGTGTGCTCATTTTTAAATTGACTGATGTTTGATTTATTTAAATATTGAAGGAAATATTGACTCAAGAACTGCCTAATTCTCAGTTAGAATAAGGAAACTTTGGTTAAAAGAGAATCTAATCTTCCTAGGAAGATAACCAAAGGACTTGCAAAACTGGTATGTCTGATTTTCAGGTACAAACCAAAGCATGACAGAACATTACACATATTTTGAAAACAAAAACAAAAACAAAACTATACCATAACAGCAGCTAAAGCACCTAAATTAAGCACTAAAGAAATTAGGCTTGCACAACTGTTACATTTTTTAGAAGTACAAGATTCATGCAAATGAGCGCAAACCCTTTCTTTGCATTACACTAAACTTAACGATGAGATCTTTTCTTCTTTCCTCACAAGGTTTATATATCTTTTATAGCAATTATTTTATTTCATTTGCCTGCTAGATTTTATAACAGGCAAATGACAATATAATTAAGTTCCTCTAGACTACATTTTTTTCCACTTATCTTTAGTAAACTTTTCCTTTGATGCACAATGAAAGGGTTAGCGCAGCAATTTAAAAAGCCACCCTGCTGACATGTTTAGAAGCTATAAAAACATACCACTGGAGCCTAGAAATTCCACAGAGGAAACGGACCAGCACCTATAGAGGTGTAGGTGTTCTGCACAGAGGCCCAGAAAATAAGGTAAAGCACTGTCAGAAGGTACTTGTTTCACCATGTTCCTTGAACTAAAGATGAAGGGAGGGGTAAGTCCATGATATGTGTTAAAGATGGAAATAACATGAAAGTTAGGGGAAATAAAAAGTAAAACGAAGAGTCAAATGACAATTTGTAAGACAGATAAGACAACACAGTATTAAAAAAGGAAAAAAGGAAACCTTAAAACTCAAAATAAATATTTGTAGAATTGAAAGGAATGCATCTCATATGCATTTATATGTGCGGAAAATCCACATTTTTTTAAAAAGAGCCTAAACCAAAGGAATATAAAATTACTCTATTTTCTATTAAAATTAACAGAAATATTTTTAATTTTTAGAACCTTCAGTTAAACACAGATTCTCCTAGATAATAATACCTCGAATACTGGTTTTAAACACATAGCATTCAGTACAAAAACTATGGTCTTAAACCTGCAATGTCTCTTCTTAGAATTTTTGTGGCTTCTGTTTTTCTTGTGACTTCTGTGTTTCTTCTAAGAGGTTCTTAGGCATGCGGGTTCTTTAGAAGCTGCAGCTGTATCAAATAAGAATCACTTTCTTCAAAAAGTAGCATTTAAACAGCTACAATGAAGGGAAAGTACATTAAGCTTTAAGGCTAAATTTTTACTTGTTGAGGATGAGATCTTCTTATTCCACCTTCAAGAATTATTAGTGCAATGTTATTTAGACGTGTTGTTAAAGGATCCAGAACGGGGAGAATGACCATAAACTTGTGTTGAATCCTTTAGCTTCATAAAAGTTTCTGAAAGATCTGACTTGAGTTTTTGAAAGACTTACTTGCAGTTAAAAAGAAAAAGAGTTCCAGGGATAAAAGTATCTTCATTCCATGTGTAATACAAGCAAAAATCTGTAAGTTTTCTTTTAAATTCTTTGATCCTGAATTATTGTAAAATGATCAGTAAATATTCCCTCTTGCTCCACAATATCAAGGTCTATGTTAGATGTTATAATGCTGCAATAATTCCTTTTACAAATAATGGTCATGAAAAACTTTCCTATTCAGCCTGAAAAATGGAATTTAACAGAATTGGGTTTCTAGATCTTAACTTAATCTTCCTCTTATTAGGAGCCCTCTAAATTTTAAGAAAAGCAGCGGTACTAAAAGGAATTGGTTGCTTGATAATAGCAAACCACATTGCTACACAAGAACAAAGTGAATGCTGGACAAAGTTTTCAGAGTGCTCCAGACCAAATAGGGTTTTGCTTTAGGAAAATAGCCAGGAACAGACGATGTTATACAGAGAAATATGCATCACCAGGTGCCCAAGAATTTTTCAAAGACACATCTTATTTGGCTATTTGACATGGGTGACTCTGTATATTTGTTTAACTATCTCAATAAAACAACCATATGATCAGAAAATTAGGAAGAAAAAAGTTATTGAGAATTAAGAAAAATTAAAGAATACTAATTGAAATTTAAAAATTTGTGTAGACTGATCATCTGAGAAATTAGAAGAAATTTTCAGGTGTTAATTTAGCATTAAAACTCATCATCATTGTGGTCATTTAAAAGTTTGATGAGTAATGTTAAATTACTATATAAATTACAGCTGAAAAGGGAGCTAGACAGTATCAATAATTTGGGTGAATAACAAGTTGGAATTGTATGCCAATTGATAATAAGGATGAAGAAATGAATGATACTGTATACCCCACATTTTGAAATAAAATAAAAATAAAAAAGGGATGAAGCAGGGGAGTATCTTTTAAAATAAAAGCAAAACGTACCATTGGTTGGGTGTCGAGCAAATGAGATAGAAAACCTTTTAACAGCAGAACCGCGTGTGGCGTCTAAGAAAGAGAAAAACAGGTACCTGAAATTCGTAACAGCTACAAAAAGAAGAACACTTAAAAGAAAGAAGGGAAAAACAAATATATGAGGTTAGAAAGGTGGCATGCAGAAGGGACAATGACAGAAGGTAATAAGGCAAATATTGGTTAAAAGAAGTTAACTAGCTTGATGACAGAGGAAAAGTGTCAAATGAAATATACAAAAGAAAGAAAAGCAAGATGAGCTGGCAATTCTGGTAAATCCATGTTTTACTGTCTAAAATAAATGTGTTGATAAATGAGAAACTGTTTTAAATAAAGATGATCCTGAAAGAGCTAGAACCACTACTCTTAACAAAAGGGACACGCTTCCATGAGCCTCAAAAAATTCTGAATATTAAAACTTAAGGTATATTAACAACATTAAGAGGATCTCCTTCAGCTAGGGATCCTAAAATATTCTCATCCTGTGTTTATTTTTATAAAAATATTGCCAATATAATATTGTCCTCTACTTATAAACATTCCACTCACTTTAATTAGCTCAATAAGTAAAATAAGTGTTAACAATAAATAAAAGTTTAAAAGATCAAAGAAACACTTGTTCTTTATAATATAGATTATAAATTATCTAAAAGAAGAATACACACAATACTATTTTCCATTTCAACAAACTTATCGTACAAGTACTCTAAACCTAACTACAATTAACTGTCTGATGAAACATGGATCCAAGTTGTAGGTAACAGAGAGCACTGATAGTCATTTAGGCAAAAGATGACAGGATTTCACTCGAATCAGTCAGTGGCCTTAGATTTGCCTTTGAGAAATACTGCTCATGGGTGTGTGCTTGGGTGTAGATATGAATCTGTGTGTGCATGTGTGCACATACCATCTATGCAGCCAGAAGAGGTCAGCTTTTTACGATGAGTACGAGCATAATCCTGTAGGTTAGGTGCGCTTGAAGAACCCCCGAGCACCGAGGTGCTAAACAGGCCCGCACAGTGAGACCCTGATGGGAGTTAGAGAAAATACATACACAACGGGTGTTCTTCCATTCACATTGGGAATTCATGCAGCATGCAATTAACATGGCTCTTACCACATATAAGGCAACTTTTGGAAGTGCCTTGAACAGGCTCACAATATTCTTGTAATTTCCTAATGATGTCAGTTTTAATACAATACTTCTAAACACCACTATCATTTATCATAGGTACAAATGGGGTAATTTAACATTGGACAAAATGTTATCTTTGAGAAAAAAAAAATGTCCATACAATAATTAGACATATACATCCTAAAGTATTAAAAACACTGCCATAAAAATAACTTAGGACAAGAAAGAACTCTGTTAATCAATTCCCAAGGGCAAGCCATATTTAAAACAAAAAAACCAAAAAAACCTCAAAAACCTCTCCTAGCACAAATTAAGTCATATAAAATCAGTATTTTTAATGTATATTTATAAACGACAAATCTTTCCTGATGCCCCTGAATTAAGAATTACTACTCTTTCTTATGAAATAAAGTATATCAAAATTTATTTATTTGTGAGAAGACCAGGTTCTTTTCAGTCATTCAAGGCCTAAATCACTTTACTTAACAAATGACTTAATATCTTAATTAATAAGACCCCCAATGAAAAACATTACTAGCAAATAAAACAGTCAGTATAAACTGATGCTCAATTTGTAGCAAAAGTTTTTACATCCAAATAACACTTTTATCACTGGGGAAGGATTAAATAAATTTCTATCAAATATACTATGATACATCAATAAGAAGGAGTAATATATAAATTTCTATAAATATACTGTGGGAATATTAAAAACTATCATTACAAGCTATATGAAATTAACTAAAGAGAGATCCTCAAGTATGTAGGCATCAACACAGTTCATACACTTAGTACAGAGATCACAGTACATACATAAACTTACAATGAGATCTGTTTATGCCTTTATTAAACCTATCAGGACAACTATTTACAGAAAATAATATGCCACTATCTCATAGTTTATCAACCATGAGCTTTAAACCAAATGACTTTAGAAAGGTCTTTTCCAATGTTGCTTTGAGTGTTAGCAAAGAACCAATTATGTTCTATAGGTTAATAAAGACTGAGAGTGCCACTGTGCATTAGTTTTGCTTGGTTTTCCTTATGAGCTGCTCAAAGGAAAATTAATATATTCATATATGGTTTGAAGTATTCCATACTTTAAAAATATTTTCAGTCAGAAAAATGGAAAGTTCCTTTCTGCATGCAATAGCATCTTTTCATCTTTATCAACTGGGAAAATGACATTTCCTTCATAAATTAACTTACAGAGTACAAGATTAAAAACTAGCATTGGCAAGTTAACTAAGTGGTTATCACTGCAGGCATTCAAAAGGGTTATGCAACAAAACTGAATGCTATCTCTTCTTCATTTTATCAAAACTATATTTTGAGTTATACAACTCAACATTTCTGAATTAGTACACATCAAATAAAAACTACAGCATAGCATTTGGTCATGCTTTCACCAAAGAGTTTTACATGTGTGCACAATAGTGAGTTTAAGAAGGGTATGGAACACAATTTCCTTTACACCACATACCTACAGTAGGATTCTGCTTCTGTTCCACAAGAGTTCTCGGTGTTCGCAGGTAATTAGCATTTTCAGATACAACCTGCATAAGGAATCCAAAGTAAATGAAGTAAAACAGTAAAATAAATTAAAAAGTCCACACTTCATATGCAGCCTGTTCCAGACAGACAAAGGTTAATAAGCTGTATGATAAATATTAGTAGAAATACATAAAACATGAAAGATCATGCAAGATCCCCTTTTGAAGGGAGTCCATTTCATGAGGTCCTTGCAATGAAGTGGTGCGAAGCAGGCATTCAGAATGAAACATCATGTACGAAACAAGACAGATGAAAAGAAGCAATTAAGAGATTGATATAATTTCACTGTTAAAAGAAGCCAAATGCCCACTCTTAAACAGCTCCTGTATTTGAAGGGGGAAAAAACAACTACAAACAAAAGAAAGGGCAGACAGAGACTCTTGAGATCACCATACAATTATTGATCCATGCATGGGCTTTATCAGAGTAACCTTTAAATATTCACAGCCTTAATGGATACCATAATCCCTTTTCCTATAATCAAATGCATTATATTTCCAAAAGGAAATTGCTGAAATTATCAGAAACCTCATGTGTGACAGTAGACCTTCCAACATAATAGAAATCATGTATATTTTAAGTTTCCAAATGTCATCACGGAAAGTCCTTCTGAAGTAATTTTATTTTGACACATATTGTTGATGGGCACATATGCAATTGTTCCCTCTTAAAGAGAACATTAAAATATTATACAGTCCAAAGAAAAACAGACTGTATGTATTCCTTAAATTAGATACTTCCAAATAATAGAATAATGAGGAAGAAAATTATCAATATTTGATATATTCTGCTAATTAAAACTGGGCCACACAAATTCTGGTATTTTCAAAAATGTTTACATTCTCAGCAAATTCCAAATTGAATCTAATTTTTTCAAATATGGAAGAAAATCTTAATACATTTTCTTACAATCAAATTACATAATTTGTTTCTGAAAGTTTTAAAAGACAAGTCAAAAAGAAAGATTTCTTTCATTTTTAAATAATTTTGTTAATAAGGTAAAATTCCAGGAGAATAACATTTATTGATTGTTTTTAAAATCCTGGATATTTGGAATCTTCTCACTAAAAATACTAAACACATGCCATGGAAGTGATTTCTTTCCCTCGAATATTGGCAGATATCATAAGTATTTTTAAATGAACTCAAAATTAAAAAACCGAAGGATTTACTCTGATGTGAAATACAAGGGATTAGATGTCCTCAAAGACAGCTGTTTGTTGCTCTGAATGCAGGGAGGAAAAATGTTTAATGAAGTAAAGTTTAAAAACCTGTTGCCATGAGCCAAAAATACTGGATGTGAAAGCCAATGATTTGGGGGAGACAGGGGAAGAAGTGATTTGTTCCCCTGATCTGCGTCTTCGACGCCCAGTACCCACACCACTGGTATAATGCAGCCAGGTACCAGTACCCTCTGGGCTAGACACACTCAGGGGGCTCTCTTCCTGGAAGTGAGAAAGGGGGCAAAAAAAAAAAAAAAAAAAAAAAAAAAAGCAGAGCATGCGAAGTTAGATACAACAGAGCCAAATGATCAGAAAGAAAAAAAAATACAGTTTGTTTGTATTTGCTTATTAATTTTTTTAAAAAACTATTAAACAGCAATTTGGGAGCCAAATATTTCACTATTTGAGAATTTGATAGGAATGACTAATAAATCTAATTGCATGTGATAACAATTATGGAAATATTTTATTACATTAAAAGACATAAAATACTTATACTGCTTCATAATTGTCCCTTCCCTGTTAAAACTGGAAATATTTTAGTAAGTTTCTTTTTTAGCAACTTTTAAAATATAAAGGTTTTCTGCTTAACTTTAGATATTCAAAGATTTTGTCCTATTTTGGGTGAATTTTTCAACCCAAGGCACTAAAGAATTGTGCAAAGGGTCAAAGGGATTTCAAGATACATAACTTAGAAAACTAAATCTGTCTGCCTGACATATTTAAAAAGTTCAGAGATCATAAGATGGACTCAAATTGCACCTGTTTATACTTTCAAGCTATCTATTTGCCCCCTCCAGAGATTATTTACAGATTTAGTAGGCAAAACATGCAGCAAACATTCTCATTATACATGTTTGCATGTTCAGGTTTCAGAGAGTGAGGACAGAGTAAAATCTACTTGCACAAAATGAAGAAAACAGTCTTTTTCTCTGTGTGTCTTTTGGAAGTACAAACTTCTGATATCCATGGAGATGATGGACGCTGGAAAAAGTCTTCAAGATTTTACTTGAGTAATTTACCTTATGGAAGTAAAAGTTTAGCATGGCATAGAAATAATCTCTTGAAATCAACGAAGTATTTATGAGAAAAAGGTTTATAAATGTGTTTTGTGTTTTAAAGATTAACGAGGACAGTGCTTTTGTTAGAGGTTTTATAAATATAGATAAGTTGCAAAATGAAGATTTACAATACATTTTGCTGTATTCAGTGTTATATAGGCTTTTTGGAGGGCAGAGGAGAGGCTTTAATGGTGAAATTCTGAATAATTTGATTAACTATAGATTGCTTATTCAATAACACATCAAAATCACTGCACTCACACAAATAGTAGTATAGGTTATATTAATTAACATAGCTTATGTCCCAAATTTTCTAAAACTAAGGATACTTGAACATAATCCCAGATTTTTCATTTTTTCCATTAAGTTATAATAGTACAAATAATTCCAAGTTCTATAATTGTTAAACACCCTCTTTTATAACCGTCTTCTTTTGTAATTAAAATATCACATTCAAGGGAATCTTAATGACTATATAATTTCCATTATAAAGTTATAAGGATCTACTTTATGGACAGATTTTTGCCTATACAAAATTGTCAAACTGGAGCACATATACTTTTGAACTTTCAGAATCATAAAACACATATATTTGCATAATTTGGGGCTGTAGAAATGAGCACAATTCTTTTTGTTGTTTTTATTCTCACCTATCAAATGCTAAAAAATGTTATACCTAATTCTTCAGACTTGGCATATTTAAATAATTCTTTTTTCTAAAAGTTGATGGTTATATCTTAATTTCTTCCTTTACACATACATATATATATATGTATGTATATATATGTGTATATATGTATGTTTGTTTGTTTATTTATTTTTTGAGACAGAGTTTCGCTCTGGCTGCAGTGCAGTCAGGGGCAATCTCGGCTCACTGCAACCTCCACCTCACAGGTTCAAATGGTTCTTCTGTCTCAGCCTCCTGAGTAGTTGGGATTACAGGCCCACACCACCATGCCCAGCTAATTTTTATATTTTTAGTAGAGACAGGGTTTCACCATGTTGGTCAGGCTGCTCTCGAACTCCTGACCTCAGGTGATCCAGCCACCTCGGCCTCCCGTAGTGCTGAGTTTACAGGTACGAGCCACTATGCCAGGCCCCTCTTCCTTTACACTTTTACTAGAGCATTTAGAAAACAGTTATAAGCACTGACTTCAATCAGTGTTGGGAGAATCATCCTGCGGAAAATAGAGATAACCTCAAATACAACTTATTTAAAGTATTAAAAATGTATACAGGAGCTAAAGCTTTAATTAACAAGCTTCATTCTAACTGTTCAACTTTCCTCTTAAATGTTACTTTATTAATTATTTAAATGTTTTCCTATTAGAGAGCATAATAGTTATTTTAGCCTATTTATAGATCTTAATATAAAGGTAAAATTTTCAATTATATTATCAAATATTCAAATTCCTACATAGACTTTGCAATTAGGCAAACAATTTGGAATTTCATTTCTTTACCTATAGTATCACTTGAATCAGTTATTGCTAAAGCATCTCCAGCAAATGCTGTCTACTTTTTTTTTTTTTTTTTGAGATGGAGTCTTGGAGTCTTGCTCTGTTGCTCAGGCTGGAGTGCAGTGGCGTGATCTTGGCTCACTGCAAGCTCCGTCTCCTGGGTTCACATCATTCTCCTGCCTCAGCCTCCCGAGCAGCTGGTACTACAGGTGCCGCCACCACACCAGGCTAAGTTTTTTTATATTTAGTGGAGACGGCGTTTCACCATGTTAGCCAGGATGGCCTCAATCTCCTGACCTCGTGATCCACCTGCCTCGGCCTCACAAAGTGCTGGGATTACAGGCGTGAGCCACTGTGCCCGGCCTGCTCTCTACTTTTAACTAAAATTATTCTTGATCCATTAAATCAGGCTTTTAAAAAAATGTCTTTATTGAAGATTAACCTAATGTAAATATTCCTAATATAACAAGACAAAAAAAAGCATTCATTTTTCAAGTTCCTAGAAACAGCTTATTTTATATTTGCATTCTTTTTTATGAAAACTATATGTAAAGCTCAACATTCTAAAACTAATCTATTGTTGAACTGCCTCTATGTTTTTTGTAATTTATTTTAAAAATAGATTAAATAACATTTAAAAATTTGCTGGTTTCTCAAGCTCCACAATTAAAGCTGTATTTTCTTTTCTGCTTTATTAAAATATAGTTAGTTTATTTTATGAAAAATGTGTTCTGATACATATACTTACATCATTTGTAGCCATCTTCCTAGATCTTGGAAGTGGAGACTTCCTGTGTATATGAATTGGCTCTGATACCATTGGTTTAAACAATATCACAGCTCGATCAACCTCATCTCTTTTAGAAGTATGTGGTTCATCATCATTATCAGTTTTAAAAGGTCTCCTGCCTTCATTCTGTGAGCAAAGAATATAAAACACTTCTATTCAGATTTAAGAAATATCTTCTGATGAACAGATTCAACTACCACTGGTAGAGGTACTTGAAATACATAAACAAGTTTGTTTACTCAGATGAATGAACATTAACTGAACTCTTCTAACAGCTGAGTATTATGCTGTGTACTATGAGGGAAAAGGCAGAGTCTCTGAGTTCAAAAATACATACATTCTATGGAGAAATTAAACAGTAAAATGGCAATTAAAAAAACCACATAAGACAAAGTGTTTAATTACATTTCATCAAGTGCAAGAATAAACAAACAATAATAATAAATGACAGAAAGAAATAATAGAGATGAGCTTTGTTATATAGGAGTCTCATCATCCTAAGCATGAACTAAACAGCATTTGTATTTATAAATTTTAGACTATTTAAATATATTCCAAATATTTCTAATAAATGTGATAACTGCATTAAAAGTAACTATCATTCAATGACTCATTGAGCATTTACTAAGTGTATACCGTGTGCCATGAATTGTACTAAAATATCCAACTGTAAGACAATGCAGGCCGGGAGCGGTGGCTCACGCCTGTAATCCCAGCACTTTGGGAGGCTGAGGTGGGCAGATCACGAGGTCAGGAGATCGAGACCATCCTGGCTAACACAGTGAAACCCCATTTCCACTAAAAATACAAAAAATTAGCCGGGCGTGCTGACGGGTGCCTGTAGTCCCAGCAACTCGGGAGGCTGAGGCAGGAGAATGGCGTGAACCCAGGAGGCGGAGCTTGCAGTGACCGGAGATCGTGCCACTGCACTCCAGCCTGGGAGACAGCCAGACTCTGTGTCAGAAAAAAAAAAAAAAAAGACAATGCATATATTAGGCCACAGTAATACAGTAAAACACATATTTCAAAGCAGTAAGAATGGACAAACTAAAACTAAATGCAACTACATTGCTGAATCTCCTAAACATAATATTGGCCAAAAGAAAATAAGCTGAGTACATAAAAACCCTCATCAAATTAAGGGTTACAGAGAATAAAAAGGTACTTTTTAAATCAAATAAGGGATATCTAAAACTTGAAGGGATCATTACAGTTAATAATAAAACACTCAAAGATAAGAATGTCCACTATCACTAAATCTATTCATCATTCATAGATGATGTTATGATCATATACATAAAAAATCCAAATGACTCTAAGGGTAAATTATTAGAATGAATAACAGTATATATTAAGTTATACATTTGCTACTTATAAAATTTTTATACAAAACTGAGTTAAAATTTAATATGACAACAAAAAATGAAATTTAAATAAATCATAAAAGAAATTTAAATTTATCATAAATAAATTTATGATAGCATAAAAAACTATAAAGGAACTAGGAATTAATCTGACAAAGATGGTATAAGACAATTATTTGGTGCAAAAGTAATTGTGGTTTTTGCTATTATGTTTAATGAAAAAAATCATGATTTTATCAAAAAATATATAGTTAAATAAATTCAGAAATATACCAAGTCCTTAGACTAGAAGACCCAATACTGAAAAAGTATCATTTTTTTTCCAAATTGATCTGCAGAGTAATGGTAATCTCAACCAAAATCTCAAAGAGTCTTTTCAGGATATTATAAAATGATTATAAAATTTATATGAAAATGCATGAAACATGAAATATTCAATATAATCTTTAAGAACAACAAGGCTGGAGGAATTCTGTACTCAATATCAATATTTATTATAAAGCTATAATAATTAAGACTGTGGTACTGGTAGAGAGAGAAACAGAGTAATCAAGTAAGACTAAAAGTTCAGAAACCAACCAATCAAAATACACGTACAATACATGTCTGCAGTATCATGTGTAGTACTATAGGCAGCAGAAAAAAGATGAACTCTTGAATCTATGATACTGGGGCTTAGTTATTCATAGAGCAAAGACAACAAAACTGGACTGCACATCACATGTACCATATCCAAAAAAGTCAATTTCAGTGAATTAAAGGTTTAAGGTTATCCATTCTAAACACGGCCTTAAAATTCAAATAATCTAAACAAAATATAAAATTCCTAAGTATTCCAATATGCATAAAAGTGTTGTCTATACAAATCACACTTTAAAAAATTTAAGCCATTTTCCTACTTAGTAGTTGAAATAAGAATTATTTATAGTACATTATAAAAATCTCTTACAGAAACCTCATGAAAATCTAGAACCACAGTAACTAAGCACTGAGAGTTCCACCTTCGTTACCTCTCTGGAAGCTGGTCTATATCCGTAGCCAGATGGTAAATTTTTGTCTTCTTCACAACCTTTGGCTCCTGGACTAAAGTGTAATTCAACATGAAAGCGTTCCTCTGAGGAAAGATCCTAAGAAATATGAAAGAACATTTTCAAAATGAGAAACTTTAAGCTCTTTATTTATGTCTGGTAAAACACAAATCAAGAGCTCTGTTTACCTTATTAGGATCCTCATAAAGCATGATAACAATCTGAGTCATGTAGTTGAGCTCATTGACAACATTTAAATAATCCATAGCTCTTTTCCACTGTTCATCCTTTGATTCCTGAACAAAAGATACATGTGGTAAGCATTTTCTCAAACTGTTACTTGAAAGTCACTTTACTGTCACTATGGTAGCTTGTTTAATCCTAGTGATACCACATAAAGTGAATACTTACTATATGCACAATTTTTAAAAATAATTCCACTACATTTAAAAATCTTACTAACTTATTTAAGCTTGTTTTGGTAAAATATGTCTAAACTCTCTACAAGTTTGAGTATCCCTAACTTGAAAATTCAAAATCCAAAATGCTCCAAAATTCAAAACTTTTTGAGCACTGACATGACACTTGAAGGAAATACTCATTGGAGAATTTTGGGTTTTCAAATTAGGCATGCTAAACCAGTGCAAATATTCCAAAATCCAAAAACAATTCTAAATTCCAAAAAACTTCTGGTCTCAAGCATTTCAGATAAGAGATATTCAACTTATATTAGAAGTTCTAGTAGTAACCTTTTTTTAACTGCTTATACAAAATGAAAAATAAAGAATTTCTTGAAACATGACAAACACTACTGAATTCTGAGGGTAAGAGACAGTTTTTAACTTTGTTCAGTTCCAAAGTACCTAGTATAGTATCATGTTTCATAACCACAGAATACTATCCTATAACAGGAATGCTATTTTTTCCCACCATCATATATAGTTCATGTATGCGATATAAGCCTATCAATAAATATCCCTATTACACTGAAGTGATATTCAAAAATCAGCAGAAGGAGGCATATGCAAATTCTATTGATCTTACCATCTCCTTCACCATTCCTCCATCTTCATTCTGAGAATCATTGGTCTTTAAACATGTAATCATAGAGCATCAGAACTGAAAAGGATCTTAGAGAACATGTACTACAAGCATTCAAAGTAGAAAATTATATCTGAAAAGGCAAAACTACTCAAAGTCTATAGTCAACAATTAACAGGATCTACTTAAATTATATGTACATCACAGATAAATTTCCTTTGCTGTATACTATGTAATTACATTACAAATATATAAAAGCACATTTCCTTTTTGTATACACTAAGAGTATACAATATTAAGAACTTTAGTACAGAATGCATCTTGTTTTAAAAGCAAATTATAAGATCACACATTGACTGTATGTTTTTTAAAATTCAGCATGTATTTTATTTCTATTTTAGACGTTACACATTCCATGTGTATGTGTGTGTGCACATGCATGTGTGCAAGTTTAGGAGGTAATATGTGAAAAGATGTATTTTTTTCAAAATTGATAAGGGAAAACATAAATTAGCATTACTGAGCTTCACTAAATGTAAAGTTAGCACAAATGATGAGTTTAAATACTGAAAATTTTCATTAGGTGAAGAGATAATTGATCTTGTGATTTTGTGATACTCCAGTATTAAGAGCACCATCTAATGTCTAACTCAGTGTTGCAGTTATAGATTTTGCTAGGTCTTCTCTAATAAATAGATAAAATTAAGCCATATTTAGTAGTAACTTCCAGAACATAATTAATATGTAAGAAGACACAAAAATGTTTTTTTAAATTAAGGCCCCATTACACATATTCCTGAAATCTTGTTTATAATCTTAGTTCCTTAACAAACTTTACAAATAATTCTACAAAAAGATTTTACCCAGTCCATTCTGAATAATTAAAAATTACAACTGGTAATACACGGAGTAAGATTTTAATTATATTACTTACAGATTCTTATAAGGATAATAAGAGTTGGGATAATGAAAACAAAACATTTTGGTATAGACTTCAATTTTCACCTTAGTAAATACATGTAATTATTTTTCCCCCTGGAAGCACTGATTTTTAAAATAATGAAGTTGTTCAGTTTTTGTTTCAGAAATGCAGCCTGAATTCAATATATGCCCAACAAACTCTAGATCCACAGCCACCACCCTAGTCTAAATGACATCTTTTTGGACCACTGTACTAATTTCCTAACTGGTTTTCTCATACCCACTTTCACCTATCTACTGTCCACACAACAACCAAAGTCACCCGCTTCCCTGCTTAAAACCTTTCAATGGCTTCCCAATCCACTTAGAATACAAGGCACTGGCTCTTCAACCACATCTGCTGTCATTTTATCCAATACTTACTGCTATTCTCCAACCACAGGCTTTCTATCAGTTCCTATATTATTCATGTTCTTTATACCCTCTATATATGTCAAAAAGGACCATGTAAGAGATGTATCTCTCCTCCTCACAAACAATTCCATCAACACTACTGTTTATACAAGCTTTTGCCTTGCTAATTAAGGGTCATTTTTTTTCCCCACTAATCCACATACTTATGCAAGGATGTCACTTTGCTATTCTTTAGTGGGACAAAGAAGAAACAAAAAACCAGAAGAAATAACATATGGGTTTGGAATTTTAATTGGAATAGAACTTTGAAACAGCCTTAGGATAACTATGATAATAATTACTCTCAAGGACCAGTAATAAGATTGATTAGGAAACAGATATATACCAAATTATCATTACATATTTCACTGCCCTTCTTTTAAAAGTACATAAGAAAACAAAATTGAATTTTCTTTTATAGATCACTTTCTATACAGACGTGCATATATTCATACGCACAGAAAAATAAAGAAACATTCTTATCTTTTGGCTAGTTTAGAGATGACTGAGTTAGATGAGATTCTGGACTTCAAGTAGTATTACCCTATCACAGCATGGCACTGAATGGAGTGGGTGGCACTGAGGGAGAAGTTAAGTGAGTTTTGTATGCAGGAAGAATATGAATTACTGTGGCAAATGGGTATCACCGTAGCAGATTTTGTATTTTCCAAAGATGGCTGACATACGCATTCAATTCTACATACTCTTCGTACAATATGACAGAGACACTCAGCCCATCTAGTGCTGTGGGTTGTTTCCTCTCCTTCTGAACCTGGATGAACCTCTGTGATTGCCTCAACCAAGAGAGCTCAGCAGAAGTGATGCTATGGTTTTAGAAGTTAGGTCATAAAAATGCCATGCACTTGCACCTTGCTCTCATAGGAAGCTCACTCCTGGAACTCAGGTGCAACATTTTGAGGAAGCAGGCCACATGAAGAGGCCAGATGTAGGTGTTCTGGTTGATAACCGCAGCTGAGGTCCCAGCAGACAGCCAACATGAAGCACCAAACATGAGAGAAAACCCTTGAGATTGAGACCCAGCCACTCTCTGACCACAACCTCATGAGACTCTAAGTGAAACTTCATAACTGATCCTAGTCAACATTCTAAACTGTATGAGATAAAAATGAAATGACTGCGGTTGTTTTAAGCCACTAAGTCTTGGTATGTCATTACATAATAGTAGATAACAGTAGATAGTACGTAATAGTAGGTAAGTGGCACAACGTCTAACCAAACACCAAGTCCCATCAATTCTGACCCCTAAATGACTCAAATTCATCAGGCTTCTCTTTACTGCCATCAGTCTATAAAATCACCTAAAATAATTTATATTATTGTTTGCTTGAATGTATCTTCTCTGAAGAGAACATCTTTATCCCTAACATCTAGCAAAATGCTTGGTATATAGTAGTCCCCTGAAAGATGACATTAAGTAGTAACACTTAAGGACGAAATACTAAAATTTCACAGTAAAAATAGCAGTCAGTGATTTAATTACAAAATTAAATATATTTGTTAGACTGATGTAACTTATTCTACTTACATTGCATAAGGCACCATAGCGAAGAATAGACAGCAAAGAATGTACATGACTTTCACTAGTAAAATATAATCTAGTACGAACATGACGTTCAGGAGAAAGAACACCTCTAGAATACCTAAAATTAAAAGCAGACAGTGTTCAAACATAACCACATAATCAAAAACTCGCTAAATATTGAAATTATTTTCCAAAATTAAATTTAATTTCACTAGAAGTAAAAGACCATAAAAATCTATTATTCTTCCAACCGCAATAGAGGATTTATGTTAGTACATATTCTTCTAACATGACACAAACTATAACTAACTAGGACCTCTGAGAGTAGTCAAAGAATAGACTTAATATTAGTCAAGTACACTGTAAATAGGTTATTTTATCTCTTTTAGTAGCAATGACAGAGATTATAGACCTAAAGATGATCACAGACATTAATGCTGCTAAATGGGGTACACATTGATGATCCCATGTGAACGATGACCTATATTCCCTCTTCCTCACTCACCTTAGTTTTCTCTAAATTGGAGCCAAAAATAACTTTGGTTGGAAGTTAATAGAAATATCTAGGTAATAGTATTTTCACAGTATGCCAATGACACACTTCTGACTTCATAGGATCATCAAAGTGTAATTTAAATTTGAAGTATGCAGAAATAGATGCCTAGAGATTTAAATAACCAGTACAGTTTCTTACACAGGATGAAGTTTATTTACAGTGTCATCATCTTGTGTCCTCTGAAGATCTGAGCGAATTTTTCTAACCAGAGGAGTACAGTAGCCTTTGGCAATCTCCAGTTTTTCAGCTTTAGTTATACCATATTCCTGAGCAAAAAATACTTGACATTAGAAAAAGGATATAATGACAAAGTACTCTAAAAAAATACACTCCTAAATTAGTCTAGTGAGAGACAAATATTTTATCAAGCCTTTTTTGAACGTTGGATAACTCCAAGTTTGCATTTTTTGCAACTGCAAATGTATGATTTTCAAACTATTAAGTATAATTGGAAGGATTTTGTGGTGGAACTGAACAAAAGCCAGTAATTTCTGAAGGAGGAGAATGAATGGGTGAATGTAATTTTTATGACTAGTATTCACTAAATCAGAGGTTTTAAATGTAAAAACAACCCTAAAAGAAAGGTGGATTAAGGACACAAACACTAAAGCACAATATGTAATAAATATATGAAAGAAATTAAACCTTGAGATTTCTGTCTTTCCAAATGTCAAAGATTTAAAAGACTAACACGTTCTTCAAAAGCCTTTGGCCAATATTTTTAAAGTTTTAACTGGTAGTGAGCAAAGATTCCATGAAATTATCAAATTTAATGACATAATCATTATGGGTTAACTGGATTTGTAAGGAATTAACACAATGTGAAGTGTCCAGAAAACATGGCAATTTGAAGAGTAATTGCAATGAAAATTATAGTTCAAAGCAGTAGAAGAGGAGAAAGGAAGAAGGCAGAAAAGTAGGGGTAGAATGAAAGAGAGGGAGAAAAGGGAAGAGGGAAGAAACACACATACCTTCTCTCTCCAAGTTCATTTTAGGATATCTCAACTTAAAGGCTATTTTCTGCTACCAGATACCTCCAGAAAGATTCACATGGAATAACATCAGTATAGACAATAGATCTCAAAACTGCCTAATAAAGAAAATGCTGACTGATTACAGATGAAAGACCTATGAAAACAGAACTTCCTGGGGGTGATTTACCTTAAACTAAAGCTAAGGTGGTTCAATAATCTTGCCAATGTAGGTGACTATATAGTGAATATGCAACTGTGTATTTACGTGTAAATGAAAGAAAAATGTTGGAATTACAAAATCATCAGGGAAGTACTTTTTTAAAAATTTGTTATTAGCAAGGTGTGAGGAAACGGATTTTCACACACTGCTGGTCTGGGTAAAAACTGATTAAAGATTTCTGGAGCTACAGAAATGGTCTTGAGTGAATGGAAAGACGTGTAAAGAGAGTGAAACAAATTTCAAAAGTCTAGATTTCCAAATACAAGTTGATTAAATAAATTATTCTTACATTCACACCACTCAGCCATCGGGAATAATAATGCATATTAGCTTTATTGGCATGGAAAGAAGTTCTTTATGCTAAATGAAGGAAAAAATTAGGTTGTAAAATAGTATGCTTTTTCTGATTCAGTTTTCATAAAGAATGTATTTTCTATATATATGCATTTATGGAAAAAATTATATGTAAATGAATTTAAGGAAAGAGGCCTTTAAAAATATTCCAAAACATTGATATGTTTTTCTTTTGTTGGTAATGTTGTAGTAATTTTTTTGCTCTATTTGTATTTTCTAGTTTTATTACAAAGATATATTACTTTTATAATCAAGAAATCTCTCTCTTCAAAACAGTGACATATTTTGCTCATCTGCCTCTATCAACTAGGACCAAATAATTTTTAGATATGCAAATTCTTATATGTAGTTACAATATCTGTGCCACAAATAGAACTGATTAAAATATCAGCTAAAGCGACTTGAAGGCTTTCTATAATGATTTCATTGAGAATGTCATTGAACTATCTTTGGGAAATGCTACTATAAAGAACTGTCTGCATTTCATAATCTACAGATAACCAAGGAAAACATCTTTAAACTTCAATTAATATGTGTCATCTCAATTAAGAGAATTTTAATATCAAATATGGTCTCTAAATGTTTTTATTTACCACCATACCATCAGAGTTATAAAGCATCATTTTTAAACCAGGGCCCCAATTTTCTGAGGATTAAGCCTGGTTAAAAAGTGAAAATTTGATTCTATTGTAGCATAAACATCTATCAAAACTAGTTTAACTGTTAAAATAACTAAAACAGACGCATCATGTAAGCCTAGATATGATTGGAATTACAGAATTCACATAGCATAGACGTAAAAATTAAACAATCAATGTAAGAGTAGAAACTGATTTTTTAAGGCATAGTATCATTTTGAAGTACACCAGAATATATGTATATACATTTCTCTTTCATAGTCATACCCTGTTAGTCTGCATTAAATTATTCCAAACAAGTTAAAACTTTGTATTATTTGACTGAGTCAAATCTTGAAGCTTGAAATATAATTTGCTTGAGAACTATGTACGCGAAATTTTATTTTTTTCCTACAAACCACATTTTCATTATAAATTACTGCAAATATGTTTATAATTGCTAGTTTTTTTTTGGTGATTGAAAATACCTGCCTTCTGTCCACAGTTTTTGTATTTACGAGGTCTAAAGTAACAAAGCAAGGTAATATTTATTGAACTGATTCAACGATCTGAAAATAAAAAGAACCCAAAGTTTCTGTTAACAATAAAGATTGTCATACGAAAAAGTTACGGAGATAAACCCAAAGTTGTCCTCTCCTCAATTTATAAAACAATGTCAGGACACCAGGGAAGTATATAAAAAGACCTTCTTGTTTTAAAAGTATGAATTTACCAAAAATAGAACTGATTTACGTAAACTTGGGCATAATTTTATCTGAAGAGTCAAACGATTTCAAAAATAACTTTTCCAAGAAAAATAATTTTAGAGTTGTCTTCAAATAAATTCTCAGACCGTCATGAAAATCTAACCTAATTGCAGCAAAGAGAATTACCGTAACAGACTGAGAACAGCTGAGCGAAGAATTTGTATCTAATGATAGATACAAATGATGACTCAACTACTTCGTAACATACTAATCTTTGGTGCTTCTTCTGGTATTTAAAAAAATTTATTATAACTATTTAAGTTACACAGACATGGTGAGAAATGTCTTCAACTATATAAACAATACACCTGAAATACATACACCATGTAAGGAGGAGAAATGATCATCTACAATACCATTAACACTTGAGTTTTCTTTTGGGCTCAACTCTTAGAGACTAATTTTTCATTCCCAGTAGTAAAATATTTAGTATATATAATGGAAACAGTAGAGGGGTGAGATTAAATAAGCAATGCAATGGCATAGACATGGTTATGCTAAACATTAGACAAAGCATTGTGTATCTATTTAGCCTCTGAGTAGGTGATAAATTTAGATATACTGAAAGCCCACCTTGAAAAGTGCTTATAGCCACCATAAATATCTTACAGTCTCGTATTCACAGGTAATTGTTAAAAAGCATACTTACAAAACTGAAACATTTTATTATGCAAAATAAAACTTGTCTTTTACAGAATAAAACTTACCTTTTTCATTTGGTAAATGAAAGAAATTGTGAGGGAATGAGTCCTGTTTCCTAAGTAAATGTTTCCTAAAGTAAGACCTAAAGACATATTCGTAAAGTCTGAGATATTTTCATCCTCTTTTAAAAATAATTTTTAAAATCACAGGTTCATACAATATACCTAAAATTGTCTACACTATATATCTGATCAAATAAATATATAGTTCTCTTTCATGTTGAAGAAACAAGCTAATTGCTAACATGTACACAAATACCTATAGGTAAGTTGTACAACTGTCTGAATTCTCAGTTTTTCAAAATCTATAGGTTTTCCTGTACTGTCTATGTATATTAGGAAAGGGACAGTTATTTTAACCATTGTTATACATGGGTATTCATAAGTTAGGCTTTTTGAACTTGTTTCACAATCTTTATCTTTTTCATATATTTAACATTTTCCTGCTGTCAAACTTTATGTAGTCCACAGTTGGAATATCTGATCTACTCCAACCTCCTATTTACAATATCCAAATAATCTTCTACTGAGTTGAAAAAAGGTCCAAAAATGGCATCTGGAACTTTATTCTTCTAACACATTCCTGATCTCAATATATTTTGTCACTTACCCCTTTATTATCAATCCAATTCTGTTTAATTGCATTTTAGTTATTTGAATTCTTATTACACCTTTATATTTATTCTCCTATAATGAAAAGACCCATGTCCGCCAAAAGAACAACTATGTATATCTTGACCTCTAAACATTATTTTCAAAACACTTTTGCATAAAAATATTTGCAAAAAATTTCATATAAGGCCGCAACTATCTTTATGTCTTACTCCCCAAATATTTCCATATATAGATGGCAGATGCAGAACAGATGTTCAATAAATACTTAATTTATTTATTTATTCCATATGGAATTATTATTTTCCATTCTTTAGCTTGTTCGCATATTATTACTAAGAGTATCAATTCTTAAATTAAAAAAAAAATTACTACATTCTTATGGCACTGAAAATACTCTGTATACTACTATGATGATAGAAACATGTCACAATAAATTTGCCCAAACCCATATGTACAACACCAAGAGTGAACCCTAATGGACTATGGACTCTGGGTGATGTGTCATTGTAGGTTCATCAGTTATAAAAAATGCACCATTCTTGTGGAGGATAATCATAATGTGGGGGAGGATGCGCTATGTATGGAGGCAGGGGGCATATGGGAAATCTTTGTACCTTCAGTTTGATTTTGCTATGAACATAAAACTGCTCTAATAAATATAGTCTACTAAAAAATGTCACTGTAATCAAACTATTAGAAAATCAAATAATGTAATCAATATAACCATAAAAAGCTTAAAAAATAAATTCATAATTACCTAATTTCCTGTTTAAAGTTACTGGTTTTCCAAGGACATGAAAACCAACTACATTTTTTTCCACCAACAGACATTTTAAAAGTATGTATTTATTTAATATTGTAAGAAAATTGATTCTTAAGAATGACTTACCTGAGGGATAACAATATCTGCTAATGCCTTTGAAAGCCTATATAATTCCATTGTGTTTTCTAATTTCAAGGAACCATTATGCTGGACATCATATTTTATACAGTCATATATGTCAGGGATTTTACTAATATCGTATCTTCCATTCTTTGTTTTAAAGTCTTTCTCTAACTTGGACCATCTACGTAGCATAAGCTCCAATGTTTCACTATGGTAAAGCTGAATATCTAAAACAACATAACATTTTTAGTTTACACAACTTAAAAATCTGATTTAGAATATATATTAATATGTTAATAATTAGAAACTTTTTAAAGTGTCAAAAATACAACGGTATGAAGTTAGGAAGTTACTATAGGCATAGACTACTAGCAACCATGTATTTTTTAGACTTGAAGGGTTAGGAACTAGGCTTATAAAAGACTTTTTCCATATATTATAGACTTTAATAATAATAAGAAGAAAAAGGGCAACAATTTTAACAAAGCTCTTTTAAGCTCATATATTTTTAATTTTCAATACTGTTACTCTTATTAGATTCACATAACTAAGTGAATAGGTAGACTATCTTTAGCAGAGGAACCTTAGACATTAAAAATAGTCCAACTGATCCATTTTCTGACAGGAAAAAACCCAAGATGCCAAAGTTGTCTAAGTTACTAACCAACTAAGCTTTGGGGCCAGAGCCTAGATCACTTTCCTATTGCTTGCTCCTTCTTATTACCCTGTCTACTCACTGCTTAACTATATGGCAATGCTGCATAATAAGATAATCAAATGATAATATTTTATCTTTCATGCTGTCATAGATAAAAACCACTATAACTTAGCCATTCTTTTTTGCTTGATATATATTAACTCATACTACACGTAGCTCTCAAGAAAGGCTTATTTCTTAAAATAAGATTGGTGCATCATATTTTAAAACGCTTAATTGAATAGTAACTTTTATTTGTTCTATGCTCTAAGAAAAACATATTTACCTGATGATTTGGGATCTTCCATTCGATGTCTGATTTGAGAAGTCAAACTCTGAATTAAGGAATAAACTTTATCACAGGTCTTCACAGGATTTTTAATTAAATGCATTGATTTGATAAGAGAAATGCTTCCAGATGGAGTAAGCTACAAATGAGTAAAGTATATATTTTATATGTGGTTATGCCTAATTGTCTAAGAAAACAATATACATATACAAAATTTTCCAGTAGCTGGAGAATAATTCCATAGCAGAAATTAAAATGACCACAAAATACAGTTGACCCTTGAACACCACAGGTTTGAACTGCAAAGGACCACATACATATATGCAGGGTTTTTCCCTAAAAGTTACACCAAAATGTACTGTTTCTCCTGCCTCCCCTTCCACCTCCTTCACTTCTTCCACCCTTAAGACAGCATGACTAACCCCTCCTCTTCCTCCTTCTTCTCAGCCTACTCAGTGTGAAAATAAAGATGAAGACCTCTAAGATGATGTACTTCCCCTTAAGGAATAGTAAATATATTTTCTCTTCCTTGTAATTTTCTTAATAACATTTTCTTTCCTCTAGCTCACTTTAGAATTTTCTTAACATTTTCTTTTCTCTAGTTCACTCTATTGTAGGACTAGAGTATGGAATACATATACAAAATATTGGGGAACTTCCAAAAAGTACGTGAAAAAAATTGAATTAAAAGATAAAAGTAAAAAACTTTATTTCTCAACACAAGGTCTGTCACGGTCAAGACACTTTTGTAAGCAATGATACCAGCCATTTAGTCTATTCCAAAAAAACTGAGGATCCTGGGAATTTATCCATGTCAATGCAGACTTTTTGCATTAACTGAAGAAAAATGAGTGCCCCTTAAATATTTTTTTTAAGATTAGAAAACAAACAGAAGTCAGAAGGAGCCATATCAGGACCACAAGGTAGATTCCTAACGATCTCCCACTGAAACTCTTGCAAAACTGCCCTTTTCTGAGAGGAATAAGCAGGATCATTGTCACGATGGAGGACTCTAGTGAAGATTTTGTGGGTGTTTTCTGCTAATGCTTTGGCTAACTCTCTCAAAACAATCTCATAATAAGCAGATGTTATTGCTTTTCAGCCCTCCAGAAAGTCAAGAAGCAAAATGTCTTGAGAGTCCCAAAAAACTACTGCCATGACCTCTGCTCTTGACCAGTCTGTTTCTGCTTTGGCTGGACCAATTCTACCTCTTGGTAGCCACTGCTTTGATTGCGTTTTGTCTTCAGGGTCATCCTGGTTAAAACCAGTTTCATCTTCTGTTACAATTCTTCAAAGAAATGCTTCGGGATCTTCATCCCACTTGTTTAAAATTTCCATTGAAAGCTCTGCTACTATCTATAGCTGATCTGAGCACAATGGTTCTGGTACTCTAAATTAAGCAGAAAGTTTGCGCAACTTTAATTTTTCAGTCAGAATTGTGTAAGTTTAATCAACTGAGATGTCTATGGTACTGGCTATTGTTTCTGCTGTTAATTATTGGTCTTCTTCAATTAGGGCATGAACAAGATTAATTTTTTCCTTGCAAAATTGATGTAGATGGTCTGCCGTTGAGGGCTTCATCTTCGACATCATCTTGTCCCATCTTAAAACGAGTTATCCATTTGTATACTGCTGATTTCTTTGGGAAACTGTTCCTATAAACTTTTTGTAAAGTATCAATGATTTCACCATTTTTTTTTGCTTAAGCTTTGCCATAAATTTGCTGTTTGTTCTTGTTTCAATTTTAGCAGAATTCATGTTGCCCTCACAGGGGCTCTCTTCAAACTGATGTCTTACTCTTGTTAGTGCCTCAAACTAAATCCTGTTCAGACATTTTATAACAAGTTAATACGAGTTTATTTTACTATAAAAAAAAGTTGAAATTTGTGTATAGTTTTTGCATAATGAGCATTTTGCATTAACTTTTGAAGACCCTTCATATATGTTCATTGTTCACATTATTGCTAAGGCTTCTAGTCAGAGGTAGGCTTAACTTGGTAGTTAAGTTTTTGCAGAGTCAAAAGTTAAAGACTAATTTTTTTTACTGTGAGGGGAACTGGCACTTCTAACCCCAATATTGTCTAAGGGTGAACTGTATAGTAGTAAGATCAGGGAGGAAGTAAAAGACTCAATTCATGTTAAAAAATATTAAACCTTAGCTGTCATTATCATTAAAGAAAATTTAGCAGAAATACTCTAACTTAATGGAATTTGATGACAATCTGCTGACTCTCTTAACATGTGTGAATACAGTTCTGACCACTTGATATATATTTACATGTAATAACTCTAGGCATCTATTATTTTCTTTTCCCAGATGAGTTACTTACCTCAGGTTAAGCTACTTGCTTAAGATCAAACCACTAGGATGTGAAGGAGTAGGACTCAAATACAGGTAGTCTGGCTACAGACTGGTGCTCTCAACCACTATCCTATTATGCCTTTATAATGATTTCTTTTTTTTGAATTTAATAAAAGCCATCAATAAAAATATAGTTTCACATTCCAGTTTTGACATTTAGCTTGGCAAGTTATTTAATCACATTAAGTAAGTTTCTACAAATATAAAAAAATATAAAGTGCAATTCTACTTCTGGTTATAATTAACTAGGTAGCTTGGACCAATATATCCACTGAAGGTAAGTAAAAATTCTGGGCAAAGAATTTCTATACTTATGTTTTAAGGAATCTGTGAAATAACAAGATGGTAAAGAATTATGAAAGCAAACTCAAAGGTCAGTGATCCAGAAAGTGAGTCTAGAATTTAAGGCTGTTTCTCCGTTGGAAATATTTATATTTATGAATATAATAAATGACTCCAGTCAAAAGAGTGCATAAAGGAAAATTTACGGCCTAGGGTGCATATTTTGTAAAAGACAGACCATTAATAACTTAGTAAGTATTCACCTGGTGTTATTAATTTTGAGAATCAGAAAAATAGCAAAATAAAACTAGAGAGGTAGAAGAAATAAAATATTAAGCAATGAGAATTAATCAAATGGAAAATAAGCATATAATTCAGAGACCTAACAAATCTAAACAAAGGTTCTTTGAAAGGACTAATAAACTAATCAACCATGGTGAAACTGATCAAGAAAAAAAGGAAAAAAGTATAATGTTATGAAAGAAAAAGGGACATCTCTACAGATCCTACACAAATTACAAAGAAATTAAAGAGGAAATTATGAACAAACTTCTAAAAAATGCAATTTAATACTGACATAAACATAACTGAGAAGTACTAAACTATTCTGAAATCCATAATTAGAAACTTTCCCACAAAGAAAACACCCACAGGAATTACCATACTATTTACCAGTAAAGTTTACCAAAAATTTAATGAAATATTTGTACATATACTATTCCCCTCAAATAGGAAGTATTTCCTAACTAATTTTACAAGACTAGCATAATCCTGACATTGAAATAAAAGACACGACAAAAATAAAAAAGTAAAGGCCAATCTGACTCATGAACATATATCAAAATTCCTAACCAAAAATATCAGCAAACTAAAATCAGTGATATGAATGAAAAAGATCATACATGGAATTCCAAGTTGAGGATATTCTAGAACTAAAGTTAGTTTCACATTCAAAAAACTGTATGATGTAATAGATGAAAGAAAATATGACAAAGTTCAGTAAGTTTTCATAATCTATTAGCCAAATAGAAACAATGAAATCTCCTTATTTTGAAGAAGGGCAGCTATATACAATATCTACAGAAAACTTTATATTTAATGTCCAGTGTTACTAGAAATGCTACTTTTACTTAATATGGTTTTGAGGGTCCTAGCTATGGAAAGCAAGAAAAATAATTTTTAAAAAACAAAGATTAGAAAAGCAAAAAACATATGGATGTGCTGCTAAAGAATCAAAGAAATCTAGATAAATTAGAACTAATGAGTTCAACAAGGTTGATGCCTATAATCTCAATATTTTAAAACTAATTATATTTCTATACACCAACAACAGAGAATAAAACTTTTAAAGAGGGGCCATTTATAATTGCATAATATCAATCACCTCAGCCTAAATCTAACGAAGATGCACAAGAACCCTGTGAAGTAAATTATAAAACATTATTGAAAGATATTAAAGAATATCTAAATAAATGAGCTACACATTCACAGATTAAAAGACTAGAGAAAAAAATGTAAATTTGCACAAACTACAGATATAATGTAACCTAAATAAAAAATCCCAACAGTATTTTTGACCAGCTTGTTTTAAAATTTACATGAAAATGCAAAAAAAAAAAAAAAAAAAAGGCCAAGAAACACTTGAAGAAGGATCCATTTGCATGCTGGGAGATATTAATCATTGGCACAAGGATCAACAAACAGAATACAGGGTCTAGAAACCGATTACACATATATAATAAAGACGGTGCTTCTGAGTAGTGGGAAAGAACAGTCTTTTCAGTATGTTCTGCTGGGATACCCAGATATACATATAGTTAGGGGAAATATCAACCTTGATATTCTTAGTTGATAGCACACATAAAAGTCAATTTTATCTGGATTGCTGATAAATGTGAAGAGCAAAACAGTAAATTTATAGAATGAATATATATATATATCCCTTATGGCCTCTAGTCAGAAAAAGATATCCTGACAATGTATTAAAATGCATTGACCATAAGGGGAAAACAATGAACTTGGAAATCATGAAAAACTAGAACTTCTGCTTATCAAAAGATATTACTGGCTGGGCTTGGTGGCTCATGCCTGTAATTCCAAAGCCTTGGGATGTCAAGGCAGGAGGATCACTTGAGGCCAAGAGTTCGAGACTAGCCTTGGCAATACAGTGAGACCCAATCTCTACAAAAATTTAAAAAGTTAGCTGAGCATGGTGGCATGCACCTGTAATCTCAGCTACTCAGGACGCTGAAGCAGGAGGATCGCCTGCGCCCAGGGGTTTTAGGCCACAGTGAGCTATGATCATACCACTGCACTCCAGCCTGGGTCACGAAGCAAGACCCTTTCTCTAAAACAAAAAACAAAAAAAAAAAAAAGAAAGAAAAGAAAAGAATCATGACAACATGAAGGCTCAGAGTAGGTGGTGTTATCTACATATAACAAAGAGCTCATATCCAGAATAAAGAACTTCTGCCATTCAAGAAGAAAAACATAGACAATTCATAGAAAAAAGACAAGAGACTTGTCCTCATTCAAGAGGATATTTAAATGGTCAACAGACACTGAAGTCACAATAAAGTGAATTCTAGGTATATCCACCAGAATGGCCAAAATGGAATCATCTGAGAATCCCAAGAATGGAGAATATGTGGAGCGATGACAACTATCATGGACCTCTGGTGGGACTGTAAATTAGCTCAATGGCACTAGAAAACAGTTTGACATCACCTACTAACATTGTAAATAAGCATACCATGGTCACAATAATTCCACTCCTACAATATACCCTAGAGAAATGTATGCTCATTGCACAGGTGGCATACAAGGGTATTCATGGCAACTTTAATCCTAACAGTCCAAAACTCTAACAATAATATAAAGCATATATAAATTGTAATACGTTCATAAAATAGTACATGGGTCAACAAACTATAGCCTGCAGGTCAAATGTGGCCTGTCACACAGGCCATGGGCTAAGAATGGTTTTTACATGCTTAAAAGCAGTTAAAAAAAAAAAAAAAAGCAACACAGACCATATTTGGACGGCAAAGTCTAATTTTTTTTAATAAAATATTTACTATCTGGTATCTTACAGAAAAGTTCTGCCAACCCTGAAATGTAATACAACAAACACAGCAATGATTATTAACTAACTATGACCATTACTTACTATGGTTGAATTTCACAAATAAAATATTAAATAAAAGAAGTCAAATACAAAATAGAACATGTTCTATTATATGAACCTTAAAAAATAGCCAAAGTAAATTAATATTGTAGAGCCACTATAGAAAACAGTATGAACACTGCTCAAAAAACTGAAGACAGAATTACCATATGATCCAACAATCCCAATGCTAGGTATATAACTAAAGGAAATGGAATCATATGTCAAGGAGATATTTGCATTCCTATGTTTATTGTAGTACTGTTCACAATAGATAAGATCTGGAATCAACCTGTCCAATAACAGATGAACGAATAAAGGAAGTGTAGTATATATACACAATGAAATATCATCATCTAGCCTTAAAAAGAAGGAAATCCTATCATTAGCAACAACATGGATGAACCTAGAAGACATTATGTTAAGTGAAATAAGCCAGGCACAGAATGACAAATATGTGTAATCTCACTTATATGTAGAATCTAAAAAAGTTAAACTCAGAAGCAGAGTAAAATGATGGCTACCAGAGGCTGGAAAAGGAAGGGGTTGGGAAGATGTTGGTCAAGCGATACACAAGTTCAGTTAGATAAAAGGAATAAGTTCAGGAGCTCTATTGTACAACATTGTGATTATAGTAATAGCAATGTATTTTATCCTTGAAAATTGCTGAGAGTAGATTTCAAATGTTCTCGTCACAAAAAAATAAGGATGTGAGGTAATACATAAATTAGCTCGAGTTAGCCATTTCACAATGCATATATACTTTAAAACATGTTGTTATAAACATATATAATTTTAATTTGTCAATTAAAATCAATAGATTTAAAGTTAGAAAAAAGCCAAAAATGAGACTACACTGGTTAGAGACTATACTCATTATCCAAGTAAGTATTCTGGATATGAAAAGAATATAAAAAGTCAGGACAGTAGTTTTTTTGAGGAGGTAGGGAATGGGTTGCGATTGGAAAGGGGCATACAGAAGCCAAAGTTGTTCCAATGTTCTGTTTCTTTACTTGGAGGATGATAACATGTGTATTTGCTTTATAATACAATAAGCTCTACATTTATGTTTTATGCAGTTATCACTTTTCTGTGTGTGTGTGTAATATTTCACAATATAAAAGAGTTTGCTAAGACCCACCTTTTCATAATCTTCAGCAGTAAAATCTCTGTCTTTCTGAAGTATTTCATGAAGCCTTGCCTTCACACGTTGCTGACAACTGCTCAAAGAGTCACTATCACTATCCAAAAGACCGTTCATATTTGCACTTTTCACCATTTGAACAAGAATGGGCGTAAGCTCTCCTTCCAAAGCTAAAAGCCCCTAAGCATATTAAATGAAGAAAACACGAATTTAAAAAATTAATATGTAAAATAATATTTGTTACATATTGATTTTCATAAGGTATAAAGTAAGTTTACAGTAAATAAACTTTATTAATATGACAATTGATTATTGTCATTTTAGGGTTTTACTTGAAAGTTCCAAATACAGAATTTTTAAATATTCCTTAGTTAAATTTTTTTTTTTTTTTTTTTTGAGACAAGGGTCTCACACTGTTGCCTGGGGTAGAGTGCAGTGGCGTGATTTTGGCTCATTGTAGCCTTGACCTCCTGGGCTCAGGTGGTCCCTCCCACCTCAGCCTCCTGAGCTGCTGGGACTACAGGTGTGAACCACTACATCTGACTCATTTTTTTTTCTTCAATTTTTTTGTAGAGACAGGGTTTCGTCACGTTGCCCAGGCTGGTCTCAAACTCCTGGGCTCGAGTGATCTGACCACCTCAGCTTCCCAAAGTGCTAGGATTACAGGTGTAAGCCACTGCGCACAGCCAAAAATGTTTTAAGATGCAGTATTAGATTAAAAACTCTAGTAATTCTAAACAAAAAATTATTTGTACCTTTGCAAAAGCAGCTGCAGTCATCTGGACTCGTCCTTCATCAGAGGCATATATTTTGAGGTCATGTCTGTAGGTGCTATGTAATCTAAGTAAACCACAACCAGGAAATCCTGCATAATCTCCTGAAAATAAATCCTCAAATCACTTCAGCTATATTTTCATTTCATTGTATTTCTATAAATATTTAATAACATCAAAAATGAAGATTTCAAAATACAATTTATGAAATTAGTCAAATTAAAGAAAACTCTAAGATTTACCTTGACCTCCAGGATACATACACCTGAAAGCTCTTCCAAGTTCTTCAGCCTGGACCCTGCCTGCAGGAGTTAATTCACCTCCCCATTTTAGAACCAGAAGTAAAGATGGTTCTTCTCTTCGGCTGTCTATGACACATATGAATGAATAAAACAAATGTTAAGTTTTTTTTTAAACAGACTTAAGATTAATTTTTTGTCTGTGCTCTCTTCTGTGGTGAAATATGGCCCATATGTAGGATATTTTCTTCCTTAAATGTTGTTGCATGTATGTCCCTTAATGCTGTTTGTAGGCAGTGCTTCGGTAAGGAATACTCCCTTGCTATTCCTGTTTAAATCTTACTGAAATTTGAAAATCTCTCTCATACTTTAGAAAAATGGCTCCCAATTTTCTTCAGGGATGTAACGTTTCTTCCTTGCCTGTTTTCATAGTAATTTCTTCAGTGTACTTAATTTAGTTGTGCTATGTCTGCTGGATTGACAGCTCCTTGATGCCAGAATCCAGGTTTTATGTGCCTTGCTATCAAGCACCCTTTCCAGTGCTGTCCCATAAAAGAAAATACATTAGTTGAAGTGAAGAAGATATATATTTTTTCGTTGTTGTTTTTTGTTTTTTGAGACAGAGTCTCGCTTGGTCGCCCAGGCTGGAGTGCAGTGGCAAGATCTCGGCTCACCGCAACCTCTGCCTCCCAGGTTTGAGCAATTCTCCTGCCTCACCTTCCTGAGTAACTGGGACTATAGGCGCCTGGCTAATTTTTGTCTTTTTAGTAGAGACGGGGTTTTCAGCATGTTGGCCAGGCTGGTCTCGACCTCAAGTGATCCACCCACCTCGGCCTCCTAAAGTGCTGGGATTAAGGCGTGAGCCACTGCGCCCGGCCAGATACACGTTTTTAAGATTGGAAATCGGTGATTTGCATCATTTTTAGGAAGATGTGAGATGACAGAGCCTAACATTTATTCTAATTTAAATTTTATGCAATCTAATAAATTTCATACAATCTAATAAATTTTATGCTAACAAAAGGTAATCAAGAGCAGCTTTTTAAATTTGAACTTGTGGAATCTCTGCATGTTACAAATCAAAGTATTTTCTTGGACAAAGAAAATACTATAAGTTAATGAGTTTCTGTACTTAATTTTGACCTACTCCTTTTCATGATATTAAGATCTGTGTTGGGTTCTGAAAAAAAGTAATTCAAGAATAAGCATTATAAGCACTAAAAGAACTTAATAATGATTCTTTAAAAGGTGAGAGGAAATCACCCCTTCACCTGCAGCTAGTTAGCAGTTCTGTGAGCTTTGTCATATAGATCAATATTAATTTACGGAAGGAAAGTTAGTTACCTAACTTTTTAAATTATTTGTTTACAGAATGTTTTTGATGATAAATACTAAGATATAGAAAATTAACCTGTATTACTATTAACCACAAAATGTGATAAGAGCAATATATCAAATGTTAAAATATATATATATATCAAGATTATTATAAATTTGTGTCTGCATTTAAGATAATCATTACTTTAATTTTTGCTATTATAAGTAATACCACTATGAATATCCCTATAGATCAATCTTTACCTGAACATCTGATTACTTCTTTGGGTTAGATTCTGATAAGCAGAATTCAGGTCAAAGCATAAGAACATCTTTTGAAGTTTTTGATATATTGCCAAATTACATTTCAGAAAACTGTGCCAATTTATACTTCTACTATAGACTGAAATCCTGTCTCAACGAATTCTCATCAGCACATTTTATTACCAGTTTAAAACAGAAATGAAGAAAGTACTTTGCCAATATGATAGGCAAGACAGATTCTTATTACTATCATTATTATTTTATTGGTCATCTGCATTTCTCTATGAAATGACTTCCTCAATCCCTACCCTTTTCTTTTGTAAGGTAAATGTATTTATAAATGTGGATACTAACTGCTCTTAGGAGACCAAACTTGTTTAAATACTTACTCTGGTTTACTGGGTGGAAGAAAATATCCATTTATTTTAAAAACAGGTTAATTGTATATTTTTTCAAAGTCTTTTTGTACTTCTTGGGCTTTCTTCTTAGATACTCTGCCCTCTGCTATCAAAAGGTGATGTAAGGGGCCCATTAAATAACAGTTATAAATAAATACGTTTTCTGAAACAATCTCACAGTTAAAAGGAAGTCTTACGCAGTTTTCAAAATAATAAAATCTATCCTTTATTTAAAGAATAGGTGATATAAAAATGTATCCTTTATTTAAAGGAAGCACAGCTAAGATAATTCCACTTTATTTTTCCTCACCATGCCAGTCCTAAACTACGAAGCAAAAGATGGTCCAAAAGTAATCAACAGTGAATAACAAGTTACTATATATAAATAAAACTACTGTATAAGCATTAAGAATGACATACCCTCCTCTTCACTAGATGTTTTAGGACAACCATGAGGGAGATAGGTCAACTGAACCTTACGATTTATTCCAGAAAAATGACCATACCTGAAAAATAAAATGATAAGCAGAATAGACAATGTAGGGAAAAACTAAATCTCACATATTCATGCTCCCTTTTATCTGTAATCGCCTGTTTAATTCTTCAAAATATTCTAGCCAAAAAAAAAAAAAAAAATTGCACCATATATAATCATTCTAACCACATTAAAAACAAAAATGTTTTTCTAAAAATTACAGGCATGGGTGCCATGGCTCAAGCCTGTAATCCCAGCACTTTGGGAGGCCGAGGTGAGCGGATCACTTGAGGTCAGGAGTTCAATACCAGCCCGGCCAACATGGTGAAACTGTCTCCACTAACAATACAAAACTTAGCCAGGCATGGTGGCGTGCACCTGTGGTCCCAGATACTTGGGAGGCTGAGGCACGAGAATCGCTTGAACCTGGGAGGGGGAGGTTGCAGTGAGCTGAGATCATACCACTGACTCCAGCCTGGGTGACAGAATAAGACCCTGTCTCAAAAAAAAAAAAAAAAAAAAGACAACTCTGAAGAGATAAAGTACAGAAATATGTAAAAACACAGATGTATGTGTTTTAAGAAATAAAGGAAATAAGATTATAAGAGGTTAAAAATGTAGAGCTATAACAGGAATATTGATGGGTATCCATTTTACTTGATTAAGGCAAAGCTCAAATTTTTTATATTTAAACTGCAATGAATCTATGGTCAAGTTAGCAATGTGGCCTTGATTCTAAGCAGTATTTCACAGAAGACACAAATCTGATGTCCTTGTTTAATCTTCTCACCTAAATTAAAACCAGAGCTAAAACCTTCAATACAACAATCTATTTTTTTCACATTAGATTTTCCTTCACGTTTCAACTATAGTAACAAAGAGTAAAAAGATCAGACTGTGAAAGTAATTAAAATGGAAAATCACATACATAAAAAAGAAGAGCTATATGTAGTATCGTGATTAAGGGTTTCAAAAAGATACTCACATCTCTAATACAGTCTTAAGTTGTTCAAGTTTTGGCTTGTTTTCTTCAATTTCAGAATCATTATTTTGTCCCAGCTCCATAAGAAGCTGTCGTGCAATATCTAGCACTTCCTATAAAATAAATTAACAGAAAATTGAATTTTTATGTAATTTTACCATTAAAAAATTTAAAACTAAACAAGAAAGCAAATACACTTGCCTGTAACTGTTTTGGTTTTTTGAGTTTTAATTTCCCTGATTTATATCCATCACATTTTTCAAAAAGATCAAAAAATCTTATAAAAAAAGAACACTGTTAGTCACTTGCAATAATTAACATTACCAATATATGTTTAAACTAACAAATAATAAATGATAAGCTATGGGACTAGAACTTGGGATCTAAGGATTTCAAGTACTGTGTTTGCTCTTTCACTATACATGTTGCTGCTCAACTTTGACTGATAAAACTTAGTACTTTCCTAAATGATACCAAACTAGTAATCACCATACTACTTTTCAAAGTTTTTTCACGGAAACCAAACATACAACTATAATTCATAATATTATATATTTTCTGAAGTCATTGCATACACATTGAAAATTACTTGTGTCAACACATACTTAATGGTTCAGGGTTTTCAAATTTTATCATCTCCAAATCAAACACTGGATAGAAGTAACAGAAACTTTCATTCTACGAATTTTCTTCTAAAAGGCTGAGGGATTATTCACTCTCAGAATGCAATACAAGAGAGTGATAAGCAAAGATTAAATAGAACACTTTTATGACAATAAATGAAAGCCAGGGCAGACTGATGATATTTATGAATATTGCCACAATAATTTTAGATGCTAATGAACATATTTTAAATGGATTTTGTATGCATCCACGGGTTTAAATATAAATGGCCAAGAGAGGGTAGATAAAAGTTTTTCTATATGATGTATTAATCAAAAGAGTTGATCACTTATCAGAAATCTTAAAATTATATCATGCATGTTAAATTATTCATCTTAAAACATACTTTTGATGCCTCACTTCCATTTTCATTTTTTGTTTTGGTGTTCGATCCCCATGACGTATAACAGCTATGACACATCTAAGTTCCATCCTAAAATGAAAAAATATATATGTTCTTAATTCTCTAAAAAAGATTTGTGTTGTATAATTCAGATTAATATGAACATTTAATCATTTATTTAGAGCCATCTTTTACCATTTCAAGATCTTTCCCACGAAGAATAATACTTACAACTATCTAGTTTTAACTTTATGAAATCAAATTCAAAATGAACTTAAGAAGCTGGGGGAGGGGGGTGATATTAAGCTATATAATAGAATATAACCTTTTCTTCTCTAGAAATGGCTACCTTAACTCTGGGATAAAAGTAGACGGACTACAATTTCTGAGCTTTATTAAATACCTGCTCTGTAGCATTAGATCATTACAGACTGAGACTTCATTAAATCAAAATAAAACTTTACATGATGGTTGCTATATGTATATATTTGCTAAGTTTTGCCCATGTAAGGAGAACAAGTATTTAAAACTCAAATTACTGGAAGATAAAATCATCTTAGAAGCATGCTAGAATTAAGAGGTATAATCTAGTGTTTGCTGAAGTGTGAACTGCAGAACATAACCCTGCAGGATATCAGCTGAGTTACCTGAAAAAATTTTATTTAACACTTTTGTGTTAAATCACTATGAAAAATGCTGATTAAAAATAAAATTTGTTCCCCCTATCATCAGTATATCTCAGGATATTTAACATGTTAATATAAATATCTAAGTTGTGGGAAAAAAAGCATTCAGTCAACTGACATGAATTTAAAGGAATAATTTTCAGTAATAGAATGTTATGAAACATTTTCGCAATACTGGTATAATTATGCAAGATATGACTTGAGAGAGCAAAAGTTGTAAGACCACTGTGAACCTTTAAGTAACATACCTATTGGTACCTTTTTAATTTTTATGGCTTGATTAAACAATTCTATAATTATCCAGGCATGTTTCAGTAGTTTACTTGTAACAATTAGTGGACCCTTATAAATACGTATAATCTACTACTTTATCTTTAAGCTGAATCATATGAAATCATACACAGTAAAGTGTCTAATCATCATTCGGAAATTTAATTTTTATCCTAATAGCACAGATGACAAGGGGAACTCAATTTCTAAATGAAAACAATTCAGACTTACATAGTTCCAGATGTAGTTGGTACAATTGGGATATCTTCAGCTTCTAAGGGTATTGACCACGGAATATGAAATTGTGGAGCCAGTTCTCGCATTACAATATTTCTTCAAGACAAAAAAGGAAATACTTAAAATTAGTCCATTTTAAGACAAAACTGGGTACTTAATGATAATGAGAGAGAATCGTAAGACTTAAAATATCTAGTGATTACATCACATACAAAATAACCCACAGAATCAAATTCTGATCAAGAAAAAATAAAAATCAGCAGTTCTAAATTGATGTATTAGACACATCAATGGGATTTCACAAATTTGAGATTATTTGCTTTAGTTTTAAAATATCAATCAGCATTGGATTCAAAGAAATCACTACAATTACATCATATCTAATTACATACATTCTGAAATTCAAGAATGTCTCTTCTGTGTGGCTACTGATAAGTTCTTATCAGTTTATTGAACACCTAAAATGCTACTATAAATATTGTGTTCATCTTAACAAATCACTACTATACCAATAAGGTTAAAAATGGAAAAATGTTTACTTTTTGGTTTTGTTTAAATTTAGCATTTATTTATGCTAAAATTTAGTAAACTCTCCCTAACATCACTTTAAGGGTAAGTTTGTAAATCTTTGAAACATACTATGGGTTAAATGTTCTTAATCTGAAAATCTGAAATCCAAAACACTTCTGGTCCCAAGCATTGTGGATAAGGGATACTTAACCAGTAAAAAAGCTGGCTCCAATTATTGAGCATTTTTTAATGTAAGTTTCCTATGGATTTGTCATATATACCTGGAAATGTCTTAAAAATAGTTATTGCTTTGCTAGTCTTCTGAATCAAAGTATAAAGAAAACAGGTTGAAGAATATAAAAACAGCATTTCTACCTACAATATTTTTTTTACATTCACTTGACAATCTTATGAAAATATCATCAAGTAACATATGCTTGTAGAACGAATTGTCATGCAAAAGAGTCATGAATTCTAAATATTTCTATTTTACTCTGTTTATTTATTTCATGAATGTTAATTTTGTCCATTAAGTGGAAGAAAACCTTTTCCACTGTAGTTACATGGCAAAAATTAGAGGAATAATGTATTCTAACAAATAAACTTTTGACTAATAATCAGCATGTTATAGTATTTGTAAACGTATGAAGTTAAAGGTTTTCATCTATACTGATCATAAATTAATCTGTCTTTGATAAGTCAAAGTATAATTCAGGATCTGGCATAGTCTTCGGGGGTATCATTTTATGAACACTGATCTTTACTCTAGAAGGCTTAAAAAAACCTGACCATTTAATGTTAACAGTTATTTGGTTTCTGAAAAACTAGTATATGAAGGTAAAAAGAAAATTTAAAAAATTCTTACCCAAGTATTTTTGCACAGTCATCATAATACTTCATGGAATTTTTCACAAAACTGAAGCCATTGACATCACAGACATAGGACTGTCCATTGGCCCGTAACAAATCAAAGCCACAAACTGTTTGCTATTTAAAATAAGTTATAAACTTTAAGGTTTAATTTAAATTATTAAGATTCACAGTTTTCTAGTCCTATCAGAACATATCAAATTTTATAAATGCTTAAAAGTATATTACTATATATTGGTTTACTTCACAATAAGAAATGAAAGAAATTATTTATTTGTAACTTGAGTACTCCGAAAATACATTATAGAGGCTATATGATTATTTAAGTCTTTTATCATAAAGTAGATATAGAACAATAATGCATAAGCGGCTAGAGAGGCCCCAAAATAATATATTCTATCACAAAGTTCTTCAATTAACATCTAATTTAAAAACAAAAGCAAAATTGTTAAAGGATCTGAAAAAAACAAAAAACAAAAAACAAAAAACTTGGCACTAGCAGAAATTACATCATGTTAATCAAAAAAAAAAAAGAGGGAGGGCGGATATGGAGAACAGTTTTGAGGACATATTCCAGAGGAAATTCTGTGATCTGTTTTGTTTGGTTTTGAGAGGTAGTGTCACTCTGTCACCCAGGCTGGAGTGCAGTGGCACAATCTTGGCTCACTGCAACCTCCACTTCCCAGGTTCAAGGAATTCTTGTGCCTCAGCCACCCGAGTAGCTAGGACTACAGGCGTGTGCCACCACACCAGGCTAATTTTTGTATTTTTTAGTAGGGACAGGGTTTTGCTATGTTAGCCAGGTGAGTCTGGGGTTCCTGGCCTCAAGTAATCCACCTACTTCAGCAACCCCAAAGTGCTGGGATTACGGGTGTGAGGCACCACACCCAGTCAAAATCCTGTGATCTTTTAAACCCCCAATACCACATATTCGTGAACACCTGTAATAAACTTACTTTATTTGGGAGAAGAAAATGGCCAAAAGGCATGAATTTGCCACTCAGACTCTAAGAACTTTCTGATCTAACATTTGATGTTCAGTCATCAGGTATTAGTAGAATGTGATTTTTTTGTCACAGCTTTCAGAATCCTGGCATAATAAAAGGATTTCTATAAAGCTATTAAAACTTATTTACAGGCTAACATTCCTTCCATGAAAGACACTTCAAATTATTAAGGCACAAAGTAATTCTTTATTGTTTAATAGCCAGTAACATATACTAGCCTTTAAGTTATAGATCCAAGGCAAGATTTCAAAAAGGTAAAATTTTTATCCTTCATTAAATGAAGGTTGTACTATTTCTATTTAAACCTTTACTATATAGTAGTTAGGAAGAAACCTAATAATATAGATTGAGAGAATTAGTCAAATGTCAAAAGTCAAAAAGTTTTTTTTAAGAAATGTTTTTGGCTGGGTGCAGTGGCTCACACCTGTAATTCCAGCACTTTGGAAAGCCGAGGTGGGCGGATCACGAGGTCAGGAGTTTGAGATTAGCCTGGCCAACATGGCGAAACCCCCTCTCTACTGAAAATACAAAAATTAGCCGGGTGTGGTGGTGGGTGCCTGTAATCCCAGCTACTCTGGAGGCTGAAGCAGGAGAATAGTTTGAACCCGGTCGTGCCACTGCACTCCAGCCGGGGCGACAGCATGACTCTTGTCTCAAAAAAAAAACAAAAACAAAAACAAAAAACAGAAAGATATGTTTTTATATTGTTTTCATGAACATCTTTTATCATATATTAGGCCAAAGAATCAATCGCCAGGGCTAGACCACTGAGAACTGTTTTCATTTAACAAAAAAACTTACCAGTTATATGAAAGTAACACTTAAAGCCAGTTTCAAAAAGTACACTAGACAATAACCCTAAAACACTGATTAGTTGAGTCATTTCTGTAATTTTAATTTCTGAATAAACTGACCAGGTTTTCTTTTATATAATGCAAAAGAATATACTGGCACTACAAGAATCCCTTGAAAAATACATGAACCATTCAGATGTATTAATTACTTTCTCAGTTTACTTCTCCAATTATAAGCACCAATAATGTCTTAGTCAAAAAAGAAAATTAGAATTTACCTTTATAAGGATCTATAGATTTGTATAACATCTTACCTTAAAAGCAAGGCAGACTTTCCAAGCAATTAATTTCTCTCGTGCATTGAGAATAACAGGATATCTTACTTCTTTTCCTTCACTGTCTCGTTCCACCTTGCCATCAAGTGCTGGAGATTTTCGAGCTTCAGCATGGGCATAATCTGGACCCACTGTATAAACCTTTCAAAAATGTTAAATAAATGTATAAATACATATGTGTGTGTATGTGTGTGTGTGTAACCAGCAGACAACAAATCCAGTGAAAATCAATAACTAAAAACTAGTTCTGAATCCAGGCTAATAGACATATCTTTTTATTTTACATGCCCAAATTTTCAGTTCATTGGGAAAGGTTGTAAGTAATCATTATATGGCAAAATTGGTAGAGTGAAGTTTCATTCTCTATAGAGAACTATTATACTGAGTATTATGAGGGAATACTAGGATGTATACGATGTGATTGCTGTCTTTAAATTGTTTTAGTTTAACAAATGAGAGATGCAAATAACCATTATAGGGAAAAAAAAAATCCCAAAAGAAAATCTTTAAAAGGGTGAGGGTATGAATCTGAGTGCAGATAAGAGAAGAAAAGTAAAAGAAAGAGGCATGAACAGCATGATGTATTCAGGTATTGGCAAGTTATCTGATGTAGTTTATACTGTAAGAAATGAGGTTTATAAGACAAACAGAGGACACTGAAATATCTTGTATGGCAGGATTATGAATCTGGTTATTATCCTGTGGTCAATAAGGATCCACTAGAGAACTTTTAAGGATTCATACTCAGATTTATACTTTAGAAAACATTCTGGTTAGAGAAAGAATGGCTGAAGGTAAAGCAATTAAGACCTTATTTGTCACCAACTAAAATGACAGACACTTTTTATATCACATCACAGTTGTCACAGATCTCAAAACCTCACTTACACTAATCACTGCTTGGAAACTGTGATGGTTATTAGACCTTTATCCCTGGTATCTTATTATTTAATGCCCCTTTAAAGACTTATTATGTTTAACACAAAGTTGGTTTTTAAATATTTTATTATATTTTAATAAAATTTGTCTTCATCATAATCTTACATGTTTAAAGCATTTAAAAACACTACTCTTCAAAAAGAGTCCATAGGCTTCAGACTGCTAAAGATGTTGATGGTACAAAACATGAGGAATCCCTAATCAAAAAGAAAGAGATCCTGAGTAAAGGTTAGATACAGTTAAAGATTAACTTCTTTTTCTGATATCATTGGTAAACTTGAAATATAAAACTAAAATCTATTTTAATCAATCCTACCTTAACATCAGTACCATCTGTGGGCATAAACTCTTCATATATATATGAGCCTGTTTTTCGTACATTGCTTTCTGGAGAATAAACACTACTTCTACTGCCAATCTGAAAACAAAAGATGTCCATCGATATAAAAAAGCAAATTATTTCCCTCATTTTTATGATAAAATGACAAATAGTTTATTAACCACCTATTTCCATCTTAGACATTTTCAAATACATTTTTAATCCACAAATAATTAACAAAACTTACTACATACTTGGCACTATAGTAGTCTCTATTGTTACCATAACTTACATATTAAAGAGTATAGAAATACAATGAACAGTAAGAGTTATATTCCTAAGATTCATCCAGGTTGCTGCATGTAAGCTTGTTCATTTTTACTACTCTAGAATTTTCCACTGTATAAATACACCAGAATTTATCCATTCTCCTATCAATGTATGTTTAGGTTGTTTTCCAAGCTTTGGTGATTACAACGTTGCTTTCAACGTTCTTATGTGTCGCGACAGCAAACTTGTATGAGTGTTCCTAAGGTATATAATAAAAGTGGAACTGCTCGGTGATAGAATGTGCTCATATTCAACTTGTGAAGATAATGAAAAATCTTTATCAACTATTTTAACAATGTAGGGTCTCATCAGCAATGTGTAAGTTTTCACTGTTCTACATCCTTGTTTACACTTGTTACTGTTAGGCTTCTTAATACCTGCTACTTTAATGGATGTTAAAATGGTATCTCACTGTGTTCTTAATTTGAATTTTCATCAATTTTTATACATGTATATGCATTTTACATTCTGATACATTGCTAAATTATGTTGTTAAGAGGCTACACTACTTTGTATTTCTGCCAACAATGTTTGCCCTTGTGCTTATTTCTCAACTAGTTCAATATTTTTTATCTTTGTCAATCCAAAAAGTAATACAATGTCATTATATCTAGATTTGATTTGCATTTATTTTATTATGAGTATAATTAAGTGTACTTTCAGGTATGTAAAGTTATCAGTGTTACTTTTTCTATGAGCTGTTATTTTTCTGGGCCATTATTCTAAAATACTGCTACAGCTTAAGTGAATTTCTAGTTTGACAGATATACAAAATGGGAGGGAAAAGAAAAGTCAAGTATCCTTCCTGGCATTCTGCAGGCAGAAATTCTGCTTAACAACATTAAATAACTAAAATGATGCCATGCCTTTCTAACAAAGTATATCAGTTTTATAAATTTACCTCTAAATGATACATTTTCAAGAGTTCAATATTTAACCATAATTAAATGCTTGATTGCTTTTAATAACACTTACACAACAATGTCTAAAGAAGAGTATTCATACAAAAGTTACAAAGGTTTTACCTTTCTAAAGAGTCTTTGACTTCCACCACCAGCAGAAGTTGGGTAATAAATGTAAACATTGTGATCTTCTGCACTGACTGGCTTTTCTACAAATGGCTTTTGAAAAACTTCCCCATTTACTTCTACATGATCTTCCCCTTCAATCAGATTACATTCTATAAAACAAACATGATTGCAAGAAATATCACATATTATATTATCAGGACACCACATTATTATCGAGGACTTTTTTTACTAAAAGACCATAAAAGAAAAGTAAATTTGGATAATGTACTCACTTGATTTTAATCATACATGTTTATATAAATAACATATGTCAACGTTTATGATATATATGGCATTAAAAGCTATAGTTCTTCAAAATTTTACAGACTTATCATTTCACACTACCACACCACAGAATTCAAAGTTAGACGTGAAATTATTATATCAAGACTGAGAAGTAACTCAAGAATGTCACCATCTTCTGAAAACTGTGTGAGATTATTTGTATCAGATATCGTAAAACATGAAGCTATTTAAGTTAGAAAGTAACTCATATGCAAAGTAAGCCAGCAATTCAATTAGAAAGTTAAATTTTTAAATCTAGACAAGAAAAGTTTCCTGCTTAAGACGATGATTACTTTATCTCTTTTTTAAATGTTATTTTTAACCATCATGGGTACATAGTAGTTGTATATATTTATGCGGTCCATATGAAATTCTGATACAGGCATACAATGGTCTAATAATCAAATTGGAATAGTTGGGGTATTCACCATCTCAAACATTTATCATTTCTTTGTGTTAGGAACATTCTAATTTCACTCTTAGTTATTTCAAAATATAAAATAAATTATTGTGAACTACAGTCACCCTATTATGCTACCAAATACTGGATCTTATTCATTCTATATAACTGCATTTTTATACTCACTAACCATCCTCACTTTATCCCCGTCATCCTTGCAACCCTTCCCTCCAGTAACAATTATTCTATGCTCAAGCTCTAAGAGTTCATCTTTTTTTTTTTTTAAAGCTCCCACACGTGAAAACATGCAATATTTCTTTCTTGCCTGGCTTATTTTACTTAACATAAGACTTCCAGTTTCATCCATGTTGTTGCAAATGACAGGATTTCATTCTTTTTATGGCTGAATAGTATACCATTGTCTATAGGTACCACATTTTCTTTATCCATTAATGGACACTTAGGTTGTTTCTATACTGGCCATTCCAAGTGGTGCTGCAATACACATGAGTGCAAATATCTCTTCAATATACTGATTTCCTCTTTTTTTGGACATATACTCAGCAGTGAGATTGCAAGATCATATGGTAGCTCTATTTTTAGTTTTTTGAGGAACCTCCATTCTGTTCTCAATAGTGGCTTTACTAATTTATATTCCCACCAACAGTATTCCCTTTCTCCACATCCTCACAAACATTTCTTATTGCTTGTCTTCTTGATAAAAGCCATTTTAACTGGGATGAGTTGATATTTCATTATAGATTTGATGTGCATTTCTCTGATGATTGGTGACGTTGAGCATATTTTCATATACCTATTGGTCATTTGTATGTCTTCCTTCGAGAAAAATCTGTTCAAATCTTTGCCCATATTTTAATTAGATTGTTTTTTTCCTATAGAGCTGTTTGAGTTTCTTATATATTCTGGTTACTAGTCCCTTGTCAAATGGGTAGTTTACAAATATTTTCTCCCATTCTGTGGACTGTCTCTTCACTGTATTATTTCCTTTCCTGTGCAGAAGCTTTTCATGTTGATGTGATCCCATTAGCACATTTTTGCTTTGGTTGCTTGAGTTTCTGAGGTCTTACTCAAGAAACATTTGCCCAGACCAATATCCTGGAGTGTTTCTACAATGTTTTCTTCTAGTACTTGCATATTTTCAGGTCTTAGATTTAAGTATTTAACCCATTTTGATTATGTATATAGAGAAAGATAGGGGCCTAATTTGATCCTGCATATAGATACCAAGTTTTCCCAACACTACTTACTGAAGAGACTGTCCCTTCCCCAGTGGACATTCTGGTCAACTTTGTCGAAAATGAGTTAATTGCAAATGTGTGTACTTTTTTCTGGATTCTGTATTCTGTTCCTTTGGTCTATGTTTCGATGCCAGTACCATCCTGTTTTGGTTACTATAGCTTTGTAGTGTAACTTAAAAGTCAAATATTGTGATTCCTCCAGTTTTGTTGTTTTTGTTCAGGCTGGCTATGACTATTCTGAGTCTTTTGTGGTTCCATATAAATTTTAGTATTTTTTTTTTCTATTTCTGTGAAGAATGTCTTTAGTATTCTGACTGCATTGAATCTGTAGACAGCTTTGGGTAGTATGGCAATTCTTTCAATCTATGAAAATGGAGTATTTTTCCATTTTTTGGTGTGTTCTCTTCAATTTCTTTCATCAGCATTTTATGGTTTTCATTGTAGAAGAGATCTTTCATTTCTTTAAGTGAATTCCTAGGTATTTACTTTATTTGTAGCTATTGTAAATGGGATTACTTTTTTTTTTGGTTTCTTTTTCAGATTGTTTGCTGTTCGCATATAGAAATGCTATGGATTTTTGTAAGTTGATATTGTATCCTGCAACTTTACTGAACTTGTTCTAATAGTTTTGTGGTAGAGACTCTAGGATTTTCTAACTATAAGATCATATCATCTATAAACAAGGATAATTTAACTCCTTTCTTTTCGATTTGGATGCCCTTTATTTCCTTCTCTTCCCTAATTTCTCTGGCTATAATTTCCAGTACTAAGTTGAATAAAAGAGATGAAAGTAGACATCTTTGTCTTGTTCCAAGTCTTAGAGGAAATATTTTTACCTTTTCCCTGTTCAGTATGACGTTAGCTGTGGGTTGGTCATATAGGCCTTTTATCATATAAAGGTAAGTTCATTCCATACCCAGTGTTTTGAGAGATTTTATCACGAAAGGATGTTTAATTTTATCAAATGCTTTTTCTCCATCAACTGAAATGATCATATGTAGACAGTATAGAGTTGGGTCTTATTTTTTAATCCATTTTGCAACTCTATGTCTTTTGATGCAAGAATTTAGCCCATTTACATTCATGTTATTATTGATAGGTAAAGACTTGCTTCTGTTATTTTGGTATTTGTTTTCTGAGGTTTTTATTTTTTTGTCCTCCCTTCCTTCCTTCCTGTATTCCTTTATGGGAAAGTGATTTTCTGCCTGGGCATGATGGCCCCCAGCACTTCGGGAGTCTGAGACAGGAGGACCACATAAGCCAAGGAGTTTTGAAACCAGCCTGGGCTACACAGTGAGACCCTGTCCCTACAAAAAATAATTACTTGGACATGGTGGCTTGTGCTTGTAGTCCCAGCTACTCAGGAAGCTGAAGTGGGAGAATCACCAGGGAGTTGAGGCTATAGTGAAAAGTGATCCCGCCACTTCACTCCAACATGGGTGAAATGCCATTATGCCACTTCACTCCAACATGGGTGAAGAGCAAGACCCTGTCTCAAATACATATATATGTATGTAATTCTCTCCGGTAGTATGTTTTAATTTCTTTTTATTTTTTGTGTATCTGTTATAGGTTTTTGTTTTGTGATTACCATAAGGCTTACAAATAACATTTTATTAGCAATTATTTTAAATTGATGACAACTCTGATTACAAAGAAAAGAAAAAGAAAGAGAAAATTTTAAAAACTCTACATTTTAACTCCATTTCGCCCATCCATGTTTTGGCTTTTTGTTGTCTCTATTTTTATGTTTCTATACTCGTAAGAAGTTGTTGTAGTTATTATTTCTGACAGGTTTGCCTTTTAGTCTTCCTATGAAATATATAAGAGGTTTGTACACCACAATGACAGTGTTAGAATATTATGTACTTATCTGTGCACTTACTATTACCAATGAGTTTTACACATTAAGATGATTTCTTGAATTTTTTTTTTTTTTTTTTTTTTGAGATGGAGTCTTTCTCAGTCACCCAGGCTGGAGTGCAGTGGCACGATCTTGGCTCACTGCAAGCTCTGCCTCCTGGGTTCACGCCATTCTCCTGCCTCAACCTCCTGAGTAGCTGGGACTACAGGCACCCGCCACCAAGCCCGGCTAATTTTTTTTTGTATTTTTAGGAGAGACAGGGTCTCACCATGTTAGCCAGGATGGTCTCGATCTCCTGACCTCGTGATCCACCAGCCTCAGCCTCCCAAAGTGCTGGGACAGGCATGAGCCACTGCGCCTGGCCCAGATGATTTCTAATTGTTAATGTATTTTTCTATCAGATTGATGAACTCCTTTTAGCATTTCCTGTAAAACATTTCCTTAGAGACCCTGTAAGATCTTTTTCTCATCCTATCCTATAAGGATAGGAAATTCCAGGATATTGGTAATTCATGAATCCCTCAGCTTTTGTTTAGTAAAATCTATTATGTCTTCATGTTTGAAGGATAATTTTGCTGAATAGAATATTCTAGGTTCGAAGTTTTCTTTTTTCCTTCAATACTTTGAATGCCATCACACTCTCTCCTAGCCTATAAGCTTTCTGTTCAGATGTCAGCTGCCAGCTGTATCAGAGCTTCTTTAAATGCTATATACATCTATTCTCTGGGTGTTTTAAGGATCTTTGTTTATCCTTGACCTTTCAGAGTTTGATTAACATATGTCTTATTTGAGTTAAATATTCATATTCTTCTATGATCTATGGATATTCATATCTTTCTTTAGGTTTGGAAAGTTGTTATTGTTTCTTTCAATAAACTTTCTACCATGATCTCTCTATGTTTTCTTTAAGAGCACTAATTATTGGATTTGTCCCTTTGAGGCTATTTTTAAGATATATATATATATATATATACATATATATATATATAAACATTTTCCCTTCCTCTTATTAACTACATAGGTCCCAAAGTTGTCAAAGAAAAATGAAGAAAGGAGTGGGCCAAAAAGATGAAAAGTGCTACCTGAGAAGTTTGTTCAGACTCCTCTGTCAGGTCTCTTTAGTCCTTAGGTGTGTTTCATTCTTTTCCTCTCTTTCTCCTCTGGCTATGTATTTTCACATAGCCGGTCTTCAAGCTCACTAATTCTTCTACTTGATCCACTTTGCTGTTGAGAGGCTTTGATGTATATTTCAGTTTGTCAACTGAATTTTTCAGTTCCAGAATTTTGGCTTGATGGTTTTGAATTATTTCAATCTCTTTGTTAATTTCTCATGTTACAATTCTGATTCACTCTCCATGTTACCTTGCAGTTCTTGAGCTTCCTCAAGACAGCTATTTTGAATTCTCTGTCTGAAAGGTCACATATCTACATCACTCCAGGATTCGTAACTGGTACCTTATTTAGTTTGTTTGGTGAGGTCACATTTTTCTGGATGTTCTTGATGCTTGTAGACATTCACTGATGTCTCGGTATTTACAAGTTAGATATTTATTTCAGTCTTCACCGTTTGGGCTTCTTTGTGCCCATCCTTCTTGAGAAAGCTTTCCACATATTCAAAAAAGACATAAGCGTTACGATCGAAGCCTGAGGTCACTGCAGCTATATTAGCACTAGGGGGCGCCCTAAGCCCAGGAATGCTACAACTCTTGCCAACATGTTCACAGAGGCACCACCATGGTAGACTAATTTTTCGGTTCTTACGAAGGTGCTTTCTTGCATTGCTAGTTTATAATTTGGTGCTCCTGTGGGGAGTGGGACAATCACTGGAGGGTATATTCGGACATCTTGTTCTGCGCCCCCCTCTAGTTTTTAATAAAAGATGGTTTAAGGTATGATAAATTCATCAAAATTCCCCACAATAGTTAAGTGTGAACAGAATGTTAACTCTTAAGACAAACATATATCTTGCCTTCAGACTAAGTTAGGTATAGCTTCCATGCTATGTTTTAGATAACCAGAAAAAAAGGAGCAAAGAGTGCTTTAAAATAGAAGTACTGTTGCCCCTTGTTATAAGCGGTGACTGGTTCCAGGAACCCCCTCGTATACCAAAATCTTCACATACTCAAGTCCCAAAGTTGGCTCTGCAGAATCCATGTAAATGAAAAGTCGGCTATCAGTATATGTGGGACCCACGAATCCAGTATTTTCAATTCATGTTTATTCCGTGAATAAGCAGACTGGCAGAGTTCAAACCCATGCTGTTCCAGGGCCAACTGTATTTCCAAATTCTTGGCCAGTATTTAGTTTTTGGCATTGTAGCATGAAGTTTCTAATACTTAATTCAATAGTCATAGATAAATCACTTGTTCACCCTTAATCAATAAAAATTCACTCGTATGTAATTTCAAAATTCTAACTCATGGTTCTTAGAGAGATGTCAAAGGTAGGCCAAAGAAAAGAAGGATAAATAATTCCTAAATTATTAGTTAGCCTTTTAACTCTGTGTCACCTTTTAATTCAATATGTTTGGCTGTTTAGATTTTTTCTTTTTTTCTTTTTTTTTTTTTTTGAGACGGAGTCTCGCTCTGCCGCCCAGGCTGGAGCGCAGTGGCGCAATCTAGGCTCACCGCAAGCTCCGCCTCCCGGGTTCACGCCATTCTCCTGCCTCAGCCTCCCAAGTAGCTGGGACCACAGGCGCCCGCCACCGCGCCCAGCTAATTTTTTTGTATTTTCAGTAGTGACGGGGTTTCACTGTGTTAGCCAGGATGGCCTCGATCTACTGACCTCGTGATCCTCCCGCCTCGGCCTCCCAAAGTGCTGGGATTACAGGCGTGAACCACTGCGCCTGGCCTAGATTATTTTTTAAAAATGGAATAGAACACTATGAATTCTTTAAATTCCTTCCAGTTAATTATTGTAAGAATGTGGCCCAAAAGTATGTCAAGTGGCAAAGAAAGCTAACCTAAAATCTCTTACTCTTACCTTTGGGATTATTTGGGTCACGGTTCAAAATTGCATAACGAGGAAGTAAAATACCTTCAGCTTGAAGAATACTATATACTTCTCTCCTGAAGAAAAAGGAAAACATCCTTATTGTTTTATTGCTGCATTTCACAATGAATATATTATTGTAGTTTTCTTAAAAGACATTATTACTGTTCTACAAATAAAAAGGGTATATATATCAACCCTTTTTATTTTTTAAATAAACAAATGTCATTTCAAATATTGAAAAAAGGTATTCTGAGGAAATATTCAGCAATAAGAACAAAAATTTATGCACAATTCTTTTCTAGCTTATTAGGATACTAATTATTAAAACTGAGAACGTAAATGTATTTTAAAAATGGCTGAATAAAGTTGATATATCACAATGATAGAACATTACCTAAGCATTAAAAACCTTATGCTCAAATAGTATTTAATGACATGGAGAAATGTTCACAGTATACTAGAGAAAAGTGATTCTAATTTGGTAAAATGTGATTGTGTGTATGTATTGCTTTCTATAGAAAAAATATGATATAGTGACAAGATTAAATGGCTTTCAGTATGCTTTTACTTTTCAAACCTTTTAAAACATACATTTCTATAGCTATAGCTGTATATATATATAAATACATATATATGAATTAATATGTAAATCTAGAGAAAATGTTTTAAATTTTAGATATTAATAATTGTTACTCTCTGGAAGAACAGAAAAAAATAGCAGAGTGAAAAAACCATAGGGTCTCATATTTACAAAGCATTTTCATATATATAATCTCATATTGTAATGGTAACACTAGAAAATAGAATGCTGGTGAGATTATAATAGCTATAGGAGTGAAACATCGATTGAATGAAATACATAAATACACTCATATTTTATAATGTATTAGAAATCCATGCTTTTTACCTGTTCAATGAATGCTAAAATATATAGTATAATATTTTTCAAAATAGGTATACTTTACCATTTAAAAAATCTAGTTATAATGAGTAAAGTCCTAATTTCATCATCAGTCCCATGACAGAAAAAGTGCTCATAACTTTCAATGGTTTAGTAGGTTCTGGAATTTGTTAAACAATCTCGGTGAAGTCTGTCCTACTACTTGGGGAACTACTTGTGACTTTGGTTAGATTAATCAATCTTCCTAATTATCAAGATTCCTCATCTGTAAAATTAGGTAATAAACAACTCTTTCTGAGTATTTTGAAAGTACAATGAATTAATAATGCAAAAACACCTGATGCCATGTCAGCGTAGAGTAGGTACTAAATTAATGTTAATTTTCCTTCCCTTAATTCAGCCAACTTCACCACTCACCTATCTTGTATGAGATACTGCATATTCAAGTCATTGATTACAAATGGATTCCTGAGTTTTGCATAGGCAACCGCTTTGTCCAGTGGAAATCCTAAGAATACATATTATTAACATATTCTGTATAATCTCAAGATAAGCATCTATACTTTATTAATTTGAATTGATGCCACTTCCCATAAAAGATTTATTTCATTAACACATAACTGCCTTCTATAAAAGGTATGGAATAATATATACATAAACCTTGATTTAACTTCTATATTAAATCTTATTTTTTCCTAATTTGATTGTTAAGGCACAGCAAACCAGTGGTTATATAACCAAATTTGGAGCACTGACATGTGAGTCAAGGTCCGACTAGTCAGTCACCTGAAATAAGGTAAAATTCACCTCATACACAAAGAGAAATCTATATATAAATAGCATGGGTGTATCAGAATCACCTGGTGATTTTTAAAAAATATATTCAACATCTCTTCTTTTCTCTTAGATATTTTGATGCCTACACACATAAATTAGCCGATAACCAAAGAACTTATGTACCTTTAAAAACAGTGGGCCAGGAGTGGTGGTGCACGCCTGTAATCCCAGCACTTTGGGAGGCCAAGGCAGGTGGATCACCTGAGGTCAGGAGTTTGAGACCAGCCTGGCCAACATGGTGAAACCCCGTCTCTACTAAAATTACAAAAAATTAGCCAGGTGTGGTGGCATGCACCTGTAATCCCAGATACTTGGGAGGCTGAAGCAGGAGAATCACTCGAACCCAGGAGACGGAGGTTGCGGTGAGTGGAGATTGCGCCCTTGTACTCCAGCCTGGGCAACAGAGCAAGGCTCTGTCTCAAAAAACAAAAAAAAAAAGCTATACAAGCAAAAATTAATTCATATATGACATATATGCTCAAAATATATGAGCAGAATCATGCTATTGCTCGGTCAACATTAAAATATTAGAAATTAACTCCCTAAAACTTCTAGACTGGTAAAAGTACTAATTACAATGAAAACAAATCAAATAGTAGATATAGTTAACAACAGCTCCCCTCCCCCAAAATCTAAAAAAATCTTATGATTATATTTTATTCTCTATATTGGCACTAATGCCAGGTACAGTGGCTCTTGCCTCTCCCAGTACTTTGGGAGGCCGAGTTGGGAGGAGTGCTTGAGGCCAGGAATTCAACACCAGCCTGGGCAACATAGCAAGATCCCATCTCTACAAAAAATTCAAAAGAATCAGCAGAGGGTAGTGGCGCAACCTGTAGTTCTATCTATTCAGGAGGCTGAGGTGGGAGGATCACTTGAGCCCAAGAGTTTGAGGTTACAGGGAGCTATGACTTTACCACTGTACTCCAGCCTGGTTGACAGAGCAAGACCCTGTCTCCAGGGGGAAAAAAAAATTGACAAAAAGTCTCCAATTTTATCCATCAATACACATCATTAGTTGTATACCGTAACAGTTAAAGACATAAACCAGCGTTCAAATCCTGGTTCCATCTTTCACTAGCTATGTGACCTTGGGCAAATTTATTTAACGTCTCTAAGCCTCTGGTACCAGCATAAAAGGGTATTATACCAGTCTTACCTAGTAGAGTTTTGAGGAATTAATAATAGTGTGGATATAAGGCACTAAGCACAGTACCTGACATAGTAAGTGCTCAATAAATGTTATTGTTATTATTCCTTAAGAGGCAATATTTTAATAAATATCTATGGAAAAGGATAAAAATCAGCAAGCATACATCACTTTAGTATTCAACTATATAATACTAAGTATACCTGTGAAGAGACTATATTTTACAGCACTACCAGGATAAAGAGAAAAAGTATTAAAACATGCTGAAAATAAAACAAAACAAAAAGCTGTGGCCAGTTAAACCAGATTTATTCCTAAACTCCTCTTAGTTTTTGAAATTTGAATACAGATACTTTATATCAAGAATCACTTAGCCACAAATTACAAATCCTGCAAGTTTTGTAAAGACTCTCAGAATTCATTGCTTGTAAAGATGTCTCGATGTCTATGATTTGAAGCCTCCTTACAGAATTTAGCAAATAGAAAACACCTATACCGTTTCCTGCTTTTGTTTTTGTTAAAGAGAAACTTTTTCCCTACCAAGAGATAGTATGTGGAATATGACATTAGCTATAGCACCTAGTTTTTACAGGTAAATATAGCATTAATAGGAAGAACCATGTGAGGGTAAGGGAAGAATGCTTTACTCTCAAGGAGGAAGAAATTTTAAGGTTCTCTAAAATAAGCAGCCTGAGTCTTTAAAGATCAGTGTCTTGACTTCTCTATGAAATAATGAACATCAATTTAGGCTATGGTAGCACAACCATGCTCCATCTTCTTCCTGCTGAAGTAAGACTTTAACATAGCTCAGGACAACATATTTTGGTAACAAGAGATGATTAAATATGAATACATTTACAACCGAGAGCACATCTTTTCAATTAATAGTTCTCAGTGGGAAATTCACTTAATTCACAGATTCTTAGGCTATGAATTTTCAGATGTACCCTCAGCAATAATTTGATTAGTGGACTTTACAATGACATAATACTTAAGCTGAATTGATATTTCAGTTTGATTAATAAAATATAGCAAGGAATATCTAAAAATCTCAAATTATTAAGTTCTTAAAAATGAAGTATGAATATGTATATGAAAAATGATAGATCTTGTTCTATACAGCCTAGAAAGGGACTTATTCAATAATTCAAGAACTTGTCCTAAGAAACTTACAGATGCAAACAAGAGCTCACACAACCTTATTTTTAATAGTGAAAACTGGAAACTGTCCAAATATTAGGATAATAGATAAATTTAAATATGTTATGGTATATCCACACAATGATATACTATGCCACTATTAAAAACCACATTATCTAAGAATGATATGGTGGGGGAAAAAAACTTCTTGATATAATAGTGAAAAAGGTCAAATATAAAATTACACATACACTATGACATTAAATTAAAAGAAAATACACAGAGAAGACATACACTGGAAAGAAATACATCAAAATGTTAATATCACCTGTCCATGAAAGTATCTTAAAGTTTATTTTTGTTTTATCTCATAGTCTACAATTAATATGTATTAGTTTTATACTCAGAGAAGATAAAGGAGTTTCTCCCCCACTCCCCTTAATACCTTTAGAATGGAAAGAAATAAGACAATCACATAAAGGCCAGTTTTCCACTGGTTCATTCAAAATAACCTCCTCTTCAAATACTACTACTGTGATATATTTAAATAAGGAGATCCGTTCAAGAATTTCCTTCATTGGTTTGGATTTGGATTTCTTTGCCATGGAACATATTCCAACCACAATCTGCCTTTCTGGTGGCTAAAACAAAAATGAAACAAAAAATCGGGTTAACTTTACATGAACTCCAAAGTACAGCTATCTTCATTTGTTTTCCAAAAGTAGATAAGGCATGTGATCAATCAATAAAAGGGACACATTAACAAAGGAATTTTAAAAAATTATATCATTGTTATAATAAACACTTAAAAAACAGTTTTCTACAAAGGTCTGGAAAAAAATTTAAAAACAAAAACACTTTCAGAACAAATATTGTTGCTATTTTCAATGAAATTTAAAACTAAAAAAGTACCCCCTCTTTAACTACCTCTAGCATTTATTTATCCTCCTCATACCAGTAAAGTATAGTAACAGTCAAAACCCATCTACTCTATGTAGAAAGATAAAGAATTCTCTTGCCTAAAATAAGACATAGTCCTGACTACAAAGCTATACAGTATTAAACTATTATTGTAGTTTGCACTTGAATATTAGTTGGTCACCAATGACAACCTGGAAGAAAATTTTAAAGAAAGCCACACTGCCAACAGAGGTGTCAAGTCTCTTTGCCCCTCCTGTCTTCATAGTCAATACTCCTATTTATTGGGGTTACTGATCTCTGGCATCCTCGTAACAGCTTGAAGGCCACGAGTCAGTCTAAAACTTAAAAAGCAGGATATAGAAACTAATTTATGAGTAGCTCCTAGATTTATAAAATTACTCAAGATTCATTTGGTGATCTTTGCATTTAAGTGCTTGAGAGTTTTATCAAATACACAAAAGCTGTCTTCAGTTTCTCATTTCAATTCTTCTTTCTTCCATGATACTTTATATATTTCACACAACATTATAATCTAGGCTCGAAAGTGCTTTACTGGGCTTTTTCTTAATATATCTAAAAATAAAATTGGATAACATCAGAATTAATTAATTTTTTTTGTTTTTTTGAGACGAAGTCTCGCTCTGTCACCCAGGCTGGAGTACAGTGGCGTGATCTCAGCTCACTGCAATCTCCGCCTCCCAGGTTCAAGTAATTCACCTGCCTCAGTCTCCCGAGTAGCTGGGACTACACGTGTGCACCGCCACACCTGGCTAATTTTTTTTTCATATTTTTAGTAGATATGGGGTTTCATCGTGTTAGCCAGGATGGTCTCAAGCTCCTGACCTTGTGATCCGCCTGCCTCGGCCTCCCAAAGTGCTGAGATTACAGGTATGAGCTACCACGCCCAGTCTAAATTATTCTTTTTTTATGCCTAGAACAATATTTCTGTATGGTCTCCTCAAACTCATGAAATGTAGAGTTAAAATTGTACTACAGTTGACTGGTAAATCAAATAGATTATAAATGCTAACCTTCCTGGAATCTTCTGTATTTATCCCTCTGACCATCCACTTTTATGTAAGACCTTATTCAATGCTTTCCTGATCAAAAGTTTTGATACAGTTCATTATAATGTTCCTAAGGTAGATTTCCCCAGACAAAAAATGTACTCTAACCTAACATTTCACATTGCTTTACAATTTTTTTAAGTGCTAATATATTAAGTCTTATGTATTACAAATCTATTTAATGAATATCTGCTCAATGGCTAAGATGAATAGGAACCATTCAAGTTTAAAATGTATAACTAAACTTACATTCTTAAGACACAATAACAGAGGTTCTCTGTTAGGTAAAACCTTAAAATCATGAAGATAATTTTTTAAACTGATCTGAGGTATTTTGTTAGGTTGAATGTCTAAAAAAACTATATTCACATCTTTGAAGTCTAAAAACGGGGGAGAAATCTTAAAAACAGAAGAATGATCTGGAATAAATCATTTTATAAATATAAAGCTATAGATCAAATAAACTAAATCAAGCTTCTGTAAAGTGATAATAGTGCACCATACGATGTGCTGAAGATTAGATATACAGACGTACCTGTACTCAAAGTACTTTGAGTCTAACAGGGAACACAGTAATAATAAAAAACATTGTGATACATGGAATAGAAGTACAGTTGGCCCTCCATATCTATGGGTTTCACATCCATGGATTCAATTAATCATGTATTGAAGATATTTGTGGGGGAAAAAGCATCTGTACCGAACATATACAGATGATATTTCTTATCATTATTCCCTAAGCAATACAGTATAACAACTATTTACATATTTATATTGTATTAAAGTAATTTAGAGATGATTTAAAACATATGGGTAGATGCGGCTTACATGTAAATATCACACAATTTTATAAAAAGAGCTTCAGTATCGGCAGATTTTGGTATCCACAGGGAGTTCTAGAACCAATCCCTCATGGATATTGAGGGACAACTGTATATACACTAATGTAAAGACACAGTAATGAGGAAGAAGTATTCCAATCTGTGATGAAAAAAAAAGCAAGGAGAGTGGAAAGAGTGAATGATGTGAAATCTGAGGAGGGTTTGGAAGAATGAAAAATAATTCACAAGGTATTCCAAAATAAGGTCATTTCAGAAAGGTGAAAGAGTACACACAATAGCAAAGATGCATGGTATGACAATAAATATGTGGAAATAAAAATGTTGATGTTACTAAAACATAGAAGGTAGAAAGAATGGGAAAGAGGTATGGATGTAGATATAGATGAGACATAAAAGCTTTCACATGTAAGAAGACTGGCTTTGATCTGCCAGTGGTGTTCACACTATATTCAGAAGAACTCTAGAAAAAGGGGATAAAGGCAGTAGAGGCTGAGTCAATAGTGCTTTCTAGTTTAAGTGAGCCAGAGATGCTCTGCTTTCATGTTTTACTTATAGGACCTCTAGATAAAACTTCAGATGAAAAAAAGTTTGAGCTGGTAAGAGAAGCCTGCCTGAAAATCTAGTTTTTCAGGGGCAGGAGGTAGCAAAGGTGCTCTGCATTGAAGGTTTGAAATGAGCTAACAGTAGAATTTGCATTTCAAATATGTGTAACTCCACTGTGAAAGATCGTTATTATAAAAAAGGGCTTAAAGAGTCATCTAATCACTATTTTTGGTTTTACTATTTTTACAAAATCAAACAGGTTTTTCTCCTAAAACTAAATTCTCTTTCCAATTAGAAATATATGAAAAACAAACACGTACTGTAGGTATTTTAAATCAGTATTCACAGTAAAGTAGTCTCTACTTAAAAAATTAAATGATGAGTAAGAAAAATATTGGTCTAATGTAACTATAGCAAAATGAGCATAATAAATGTATATCATTTCTAAGATCCAGTATGGATAGAACATTATATCAGAAAGAGAACAAGCTTTAGACACACACACAAACACATAGATACTTTAGGTAGCCTACTATTTTAGCCACTCAGTTTTCAGACTTCTGAAGTTAATAAATATGAGTATCTTCAGTTCAACCAGAACTCACATTGGTAACATAAGCTTCATGAATCTAGTTAAGTAATCCTTCTTCTTTAAATAACCTTTAAAATTATTTCCTTCTACTTATCATCAATTATTTGCTATGTATTTCTACATACAAGAAAGCTTTCGGATTTATGGCCCAGATTACTATTTCTCTTTGCCACTTTTTTTTTTTTACCTAACACTGAGTTACACTATGCGTATCACTGAAAGAAACTAAAATAGGCATCATTAAACAACATAAAGGTTTGACCCATAACTGTATTTATTGATTCATCATAGATTCAACATCAGTCATGAAGCAAAATATACTTTTTCAGTTTAAAAATTTTCCAACAAAAAGAGTCTTAAGATTAATTCACATTAACAGTGATTAGTAAAAAGCCTATACTGTATCGGTCTTCTCTCACCAAAGAAAAAACGAACAACTTACAGAATCATCTTCCTCCTCATCGTCTTCATCTGCATGGTGGAAGAAATGTCGATAATTTCCAGGATTTATTTCTGTATCTTCTGGTCCAACAAAGAATCTGGGGGCTTCACTCATTTTTATTTTATTTGATGTAGATATAATTGAAATGATTTATATTAGAACTGCCTCTAAGTAAATAGCATCAGAAGAAAGCATTCTCCATATATTAGCTAACACACAGGTCTGCGACAGCTTGTTTCTGCTTATACAATCACTTGATATTTTGATGACTGTTGGCAAATACTCTTTTGTTCTTAGATATCATTGCTTCATTGTTGATATCAAAGTTGTTGCAATTCAAAATACAAAGACAGTGAGGCTACTGCTTTCTTGAGTTGATACAGCAATCTTCTTACCTAAAATGCAATGAAAAAACTAATTTCGGGAGGTGCACTCCAAAAACATTCCTGTAAAAAATAATTTTTAATGACTCTTGTAAAATCAGCACCAATAACTTGATGTATATTGTCAAAATGAAAATACAATTTCTCCCATAAGAAAATTACTTATAACTAATAAAAACGAAAAATTAAGAAACTAAAACTGATCCTCAGTAGTATACATCTTAGCAACTTGACAAACATATGAATTAACAAAGACTACACATTAAATTCTTCGTCCCAAAATATCTAAATCAATTAAGAGAAAATTACTCAAATTATAACAAAATTATATTAAAGCTAAATCTGTTAGCACATAGTTATGAAATATCTGAATGCAATGGAAAAGAACAGACAAATGGAATGCAGCTTTAAAAACCACCGACAAATATTAATCTGAAATTACATTAAGTCAATTTGTAAAGCTGTCTGTAAACAGGTATTTTAGGGAACATAATTCTATATTCTGGTCTCATATATAAATGAACAAAAAAAGATTAGAATCAGAACAAGATTTCATTAAATAGCAGCTCTTAAACGTGTAGAAGTCGAAAACTCTTTAACAAATCTAATAAAATCTATGGATCTTCTCCTCAGAAAAAAAGAAAGTACATGTGCACTAAATTCTGCAAGCAATTTTATGTGATTCACTGACATTCAAACTCTTCCACATAACCAGGCATCCATGAGTATCAGTTAAAGAACTATCATAGCTTGCACCTGTAATCCTAGCTACTTGGGAGGTTGAGGTGGGAGGATCGCTTGAGCCCAACAGTTTGAAGCTCCAGTGAGCTATGACTGTGCCACTATACTCCAGCTTGAATAACAGAGAAAGACTCTGTCTCAAATAAATAAATAAATAAATAAATAAATAAATAAAATAAATAAGAACTATCATATAAGAGCAGTATCATCTCAAAATATTCCTTACCATAGTTGTTTACATGTACTTGTATCCTGGTCATATTAAAATTAATTATATACCAAGATGAAACTACGTAACAAATGCTTCATTTGATTACTGGTAGTAAAAGAAATTAATTGATCAAATATTCTTAAAAGTCAAACAATATGCTAGGTAGAATTAAAAGCATAACTCCAAAAGTTCTATTCCTAAAGATCTAATTCCAGTATAACTGGTGACTCCCCAGTAGACATTAAAATCAATTTACCCAGTTAGCCTTCACTTTAACCATCTTTAAATTACAGTGTTATGTTTAAAATAATTTGCAATTTAAAAATAAAAGTAGAAATAATTTACTTTATAAATCAATGCCTTTTGTTCTATTCCTCTGCATTATTTAACATGTAAAAAATGTCTACTGAAAAAAAAAACAAAAAACAAACAAAAAAAAAACCACAAAGTTTCCAGTTGCTGTAAAACTTGATGTTGGTGGATAAGTTGATCTCAGTTCTGTTTTCTATCAAATGGCAAATATCTCTTGGTTTCTTTTAAGTTTTTTACTCTTTCCATCTAAAAAGAGCTCAAATATTTCGATAGTGGAAGGGGAATGTTCTGGAGTCAGGTACATCTGTTTTAATCTGTCACTTCGTAGCTAGTGACTTACGCTAGTTGCTATTAGTCTATAAAAAAGGAAGAATAGCAACATCTGTAACCCTGTAAAGACTAAGTGAGATAGCATAAGTGCTTGGCGTATATTAAACAATAAACCATAGTTTCCATAAACACTCCTATAAACCAAACTCCCTACTGACTCTAACATATAAATCTAAAAGAATCTGAAATGAGTGTTATGCTACTAAAAATGTCCACACTCAATGCAGTAGTTCTCAAACATTAGAATGCAACGGAATCACCTGTAGGGACTTGTTAAAACACCAAACTCAAAACTCTGGGGGTGGGGCCCAATATTTTGCCTTTCCAAAAGTTCCAAGGTGATGCTGATGTTGCTCATCTTGGAATCACACTATAAGAACAATTGCTCTAGACTCAAAACTGGATTTGAAAACTTTTTCTGAAAGTTGCTCAGCTCTGTGTCCTTAGTCAAGTTATTGAACCTCTCTAGTCATCATCTGTAAAATGGGATTCTAAATTTCATATATTGTTTTGACAATGAAATTACAATACAGATGCCACAGCAAATAGCACATATTAAGCACTCAGTAAATGTTAGTTGTTTAATATCTTGTTAAATGTTGTTATGACAGTTTTCTAACAAATTTAATTGGCAAAGAACAAATATAAATAACTCAATTTAGAATGTGTCTACTTACCTCTTGTCTAATGAGTCACAGAAACTCCCCTTTGCCACTGTTGTTGTTGGAGACCTCTACATCTTTTCTAGTCTTACCACACTGCTTGAGACTATCATGAACACTACTGCCTGGGATAATCATTCTTCTCTTTCATACTTTTACTGGTCACAGCCAGAGCTACCTGATCCTCAAAATAACACCCTGGATCATCCATCAGTCCCACCTAGTATTCAGATCCCCCTTACCTGAACTTAATATTTCCAAGCCATCATTGTAGCCCTTTCCATGGGTTCCCTCAGGAGCCCAACTATAAACTAGTAAATCTCTGCTCTCAAAATCAGAGGAAATGGGAGCTCCTGCTCCTGCTGCTCAGCCTGAACGCAAACACATAACCAGTTTTCCTGAAATTCCAAAAGCATTTTCCAATGGAAACACTGCTATAAATTGTGTCTCCTTTCCAGGGCACTAATAGTACATCCATGTAATAGGGAATAAATAAGCTTCTGCAGGCTGGCAAAGGCAATCTGGTTCATTTATAAGATCACACAAAAAAAGCCCATTCCAAGTTCCACACAACCTTCATGTTGATTTTTTTTTTCCTTCTTCAAACGTTCATTTAATACCTTTTTGCTGAACCTGCATTTCCTTCTGCCTGGAATTCACTGCTCTCCTTGAAAGTTCCTATGCCGCATTCAAAAACCAACTGGAAGGTCTTCAATGAAGGTTTTCCTGAGAACTATCACACCTTTGATAGGCCCTAAAGATACGTAAAAACCCTCTCCCATCTTCTATGTTCCGCAGCATTTTGGATCTATCTTTTCACTTACCTGTTTCCATCAGAGTTGGGTTTTTTCCTCCCCAACTTTTTATTATGAAAAATTACAAATATTCACAAAAGTTGAAAGAACAGTTTATTAATCATCCATATGCCCATCATTATACTTAACGATTGCCAACATTTTGCCATGTTTGCTATTTATACACACACACATACACTTGCTGTACCATTTGAAGGTACTAGATATCAACACACTCCAACTCTAAGTACTTTTGTATGCATCTCCTAAAAATAAGAACATCTTCCTATATAAACACAATTCCTTTTCCACATGAGAATATTAATAGTCCATAACACTGTCTATATTGCGGTTGTATGGGGGCTCCTAGAGAATGAGGACCTAATCTATATATTCCCGCTACTTAACTTGGTTCATAGCACTTATTTGGGTAATCAACAAATGTTCTACCAATTGTTCAGTTTAAGACTCTCACAACAACTACTCTGGAAGTTATAAGAATTTAAAATTTTAAAATTTTCTGCACGTAGGTTTAGTCATTTGCTTTAAATAAACCTGTGCTGCAGTAAGTACAGCATTCTGAGTTCTGTACTACTTAATTCTGCATCACAATGCTACATAAAGACAGAGATCATGTCTAACTTTTGTCAGACATATAAGTAGGTACACCAATTTTTTTTTAAATGAATGAATACTTTCCGACACTGAAAATGTTAGTGAAGAAATTGAAATCAAGGAAGAACAGAACGGGACAATAGAATACAGATTTTGAAGGCAGACAGATCTGGTTTTTAACACAGATTGAAATGTTTACTTACAACTGTTTACTAGGGCAAGTTGCGTGACTGCTCCTCAATTTCTAACTCTGTAAAATGGTGGTGATAATCTAACATATCTCCTGGAATTGTTGAGAGGAACGAATGACAAAATATGTAAAGCACTCGGCACACGTAAGACTCAGTTAATGGCAACTATCATTATTTTATCTATCTAAGACAAAAAAAAATTAGCTATTTCATTAAATAATTCACAATAGCAAAACAAAATCCTGTCCCAGTGTAGAGCGAGGATTTTATGTGCTAAGGTCAGCTACGCTTCCCACTTCCATAGTTAAGCCTTCCAGCAAGACACCTACTACCCAAAGGACTCCAGGAGTCGCAAACTCCCAGGAAGAGGTCAAGAACCTCGTGAATGAGATCCCGGGATCACCACCCTGGCCCTTTCTCCTTCAGGGCGCGGAAGGCTGCAACGCCCTCCAAATGATCAGGTGCGGCAGTGACCTGCAGCCTCGGTCCCTACTATGAAAGGCTGCAACACACGAGGCTTTTGTTCTGTTAAAGTGGGTGTGGGGTTGACAGAGAGGGATAAGGACTAAGGAAGAAAATTTTTTAAAAAGCCACCTCTACCCACAGCAGTCCCATAACTCGAGGCTAATCACTTCGGTGGAGCCAGGAACAGCGTGGGGTAGAAGCTCGACAGTTCCCTTTTAGCTGAGCTTCAATTTCTGGGGTCTCAAACCCAAGAAATGAAAAAAGGAAGCCATGGAGGAGCAGGAGGAGACATCAAGGCGCGAAAGGACCCTCAAAGCTATACCGTCACTCCACGCCCAGGCTGTCATTCGCTGCAGCACATGCCCCTCGGTGGAGCGCGTGTTTAGGCTCTGCAGAGCACAGGAGACAAAGCAGAAGCCCAGCAGCCGCCTCTACCCTGGCATGATCAGGTTCCGCATCTCCGGTTCTCCTCCAGTTTTGGGGCCCTCACCTGCCACGAATGCGGTCGTCACGCGAGCAGTTGTGAGATGGTCAAGCCCATTCAGGTCTAGGTTACCCACTTTCATCCCGGAGGCAGGGGTGAGGTGTTCGTCAAGTTACTTCAGTTGTAGGCGTGGACGTAGGCTACTTCCTTCAGTAACAGCTATAGGGCCACATAGGGGTACCTCAGGCTACTACACCTCAGAAATCTCCGTCACGCCTCTTCCCCGCCCTCCTCGGGTCTCACGCCGAAACCTCACCGGGCGGAACGATTTCCGGCAAGAGCCAAACGATCCGTCCTAACCTTTCTGACCGTGGTTCCAAGGCTCCCAAAAGGACTGGCCTCTAAAGGACCTGGGTAGTTCCGCTTCCGGCAGCGCCAGATAAATCACGAGAGGAAGCTTAAATCTGTCGTTTGAATTTAGGACCACCTCGGTGAGTGGTCGTTCTGGTGTGCTGTGTCATACCTACTTGTTTTTTAAAGTGAGGCGTAACCCGACAGTAATTTCAAAACCATTAGCCTCGACTGGCCTAAGGAAGGGTTTAATTGACTCTGTGGGGAGATTTTGCGCAGGCGCCGTTGAGACGGGAGGGCCTTGGGCGTTGCGATGTCCCGCGCTAGCTGAGCAGAAAGGGCGAGTGCCGTTTCGGGCCTGGGGAGGTGCCTACTGGGTGTAATTGAGTTTTACCAAATGGTCATTTTCCTGCTGATTCTAAGTGTGGTTGGACCTTGCCCTTAAGATTCCGTTAACAAGTCGCCCAAAGCTTAGGAAGTGCTCCCTCACAGCGTTTGAAACTCCGAGCACTTTTGGCCGGCATTGAAGAATTCTCCCCATTACTTTGATCAGTCATTTAATCAGAAATTTTGCCCCGAATTTAAATAAGTGGCGGGGAGAAACGTGAAGTCAAGAGGGAATCCTGTCACGTAGTTTTAAAAGAAAAATGTCCACTTTATCTCAGTGTAGGTTTTTCTTAAATGGGCATTTCTGAACCAAAGTAGATACTTTTTAAAGTGGAAATGCGTTTATCCCATGTGGCTTCATGTGAATGCATATGGCGATGAAGGCATTTTTTTTGTTAAATGAATTTGTACTCTGAAGTGAACCGGATTACAGAGAAGTGTATTTAAATTTACAACTCCTTGACGTTGCATGAAATTGTGCGTGTCCGTTTTTTGGAGCTTAAAATAGAATAATTCAAATGTCAGAATTCCGATCCAAGTTAACGTGTTGATTGAAAATTGTAGATTTTAAGATGGAACTGGCGGGTATTTTAACCTTTTAGGGGCTTAAATTGGTAGCTTTGTTTTTAACCCTTGGTGAAACAGTTAAGTCCTAATCTTGACGTAATACCTAACTGCCTTACTGTATTGAACACAAACATAAAATTATCAAAGGAATTAAGCAATGAGTTGATTTTATTTGATGTTATGGAGGGGACAAAGTGTGTAAAGCTTAACCAAATATGACCCTGACATTCCTCATGCAAAACTAGAAGTTGTAATCAACCACTTTCATTTTTTCTTATTCCTACACGTTTAAGTACGTAAGTAATGATTTTAAGAGAAATTCTTGAAAATATGAGCATATCCAAAGAAGTACCAGGACAGTCTTTCTTTATGTAGTTGAAACCACTTAATAAGAAGATATTTATATTTGTCCCGAATATTACAGTTTCAAGCCATTTTCTCATAGTAACTACTTTTCAAATACATTGTTCCTAGGGACCAAGTAGTGTATGTATGGGCTTTGAAAAAACAAAAACAGAAACTGTTTCTTTTATGTTACTTTTGTGTATGAATACCAATTATTAGCAGTAAAACTTTAAACTACTTCAAGGGCTATGCTTTCTGTGAACTGAGTTTTCTTTCTTACGCATTTTCTTTTTCTCTTGTCATCTGCCTCTCTACCTCAAGAACCAGCAGTTTGTGAACTGCATTAGACTGTAATATCGTTATAAAAGAATACAACTCCTGAGTCTTCTGATTTTCTTCTTAGCACTAAAGCTTTATAAACATTGCTATAAAGCATTAACACCATTAATGAAAGGAAAGATATTTTAAAATATTTTTTCATGTGGATGAAGATTTTGAGAAAAGAAAGACTTCTCTGTTACTCTAAACAGCCTGATATGGATGATAATAGTTAGATATGATAATAATTATACATTACTTTACCATATACAAAGGACTTTTAAGTCCATTATTTTCATCGTCATGATTGCAAAAAAGGAAAAGATATTATGTCCTCTTCCAAACATAGATATTAAGGCTTAAGTCTATACCTTCTTAGACACAGTTTACTTATAGTGCCATGTTCGTGAAAGTGAACTATAATGTTTTGAAAAGTGAAATAAGTTACCTTTGGAATATTTGCTATAATTTTTAATTCTCCTTTCAGGAAATGCAAGTAATTCTTTATTCATTCACAAATAGTTGAGTGTCCACTGTGTTCTGAACATGATGTTAAACAATGTAAACATAAAAAATTAATAAGCTATTTCCATTCCTCGTTTATAATCAAACTTATTGATTACAAAAATCACTTTAAAATTTGTGTAACAGAGGCCTGAATCAAGTATTATAAAAGCTAAGGATGACAAGTTAATTAACTTATTGGTATAACACCAGGGAAAAGCATAAAATTTGAAGTAAGAGACTCCAAGTTACAAATGTCAGCACGTGTACTCACTTTATTACCTTTAGTAAATTGGACAATCTCTGGACCCCCATTTTCTTACCTGTAAAATGGATATAAAACTAATACCAATTCCATGGAGTATTGTGAGGATTATCATAGTAAAATACTGCATAACTATTTGCAGCTGTAGTCGTGAGTCACTTAGCAGTGGGAATAAATTCTGAGAAATGCTTTGTTAGGCAGTTTCAGCAATGCACGAATACAGACTACCTACATGAACCTAGATGATGTGTGTGTGCGTGTGCATATATATATATATTTTTCTTCATATTAAAAAAAATATCCCTGCACATTATTGGGTATCATTGATTTCTCCTGCTTGATCTGCAGTGCTAATATCAAATGCCCTATATCAGATTCTATATATGCTCCGCTATCATCTTATCAGACCAGTAGGCAGTCCATCCTTGACCAAAACATTCTTATGTGGTGCAATTGCATTGGCAATTGTTTTTAAAATTTTTAATTTTTTAAAATTATTTCCTCTTCCTATACTTTTGGCTTTTCCACATGTCATATAAACAGAAATATATAATATATAGCCGTTTGTGTCTGGCTTATTTCACTTAGCATAATGATTTTGAGATTTATTCATATTGTTAGGTCTATTTGTAGTTTGTTCCTTATCAATGCTTAATAGTATTCCGTATGTGGATCTACTATAATTTGTTTATCCATTCACCAGTTGATGAACATTTGTTTTCAGGTTTTGGCTGTTAGGAATAAAACTTCTAGAAACATTCACTTACAGGTTTTTAGGTGTATATATTTTCTTTAGGGTTAATATCTAAGACTGGTATTGCTGGACCATATGGTAAATTGATGTTTAATTTTATAAGAAATTGCCAAACTGTTTTCCAACATGTTTACATCATTTTCTATTATCACCAGCAAGAGTATCCTTGGTAGTACCTAGTATTGTTAGATTTTGTTTTGTTTTTGTTGTCGTTAGTGTGTAGTCATGTCTTATTGTGGTTTTAATTTACATTTTTTCATTGTCTATTGATGTTGAGCATTTTTTCATGTGTTTATTTACTAACCATATCTCTGGTGAAGTGTCTGTATTTCTAGGTTTTAAATTGGGTTGTTTTCTTGTTAAGCTTTGAGAGTTCTTTGTAACTTCTAGATAAAAGTTATTTATCATATATATATGTATTGCAAATATTTTATCCCAGTGTTTTCTCTTTTTTTGGCAGTTCTTTAAAGAATAAAAATTTTAATTTTTTCTTTTTGCATAGGTGCTTTTTCTTTGCTATCTAGGAAGCCATTACCCAACCTAAGCTCACAAAGAATTTTTGTTGTTGTTTTCTAGAAGTTGTATAGTTTTAAGTTGTACGTTTAGATCTGTGACCCATCATGAAGTAATTTTTACATAACATGTGAGGTATTAGTTGAGGTTCACCTTTTTTCAAAAGATGTTTAATTGTTACAGCATTTGTTGAAAAGATTATCCTTTCTTCATTGAATTACCTTGGCACCTTTGTTAAAAATCAGTTTACCATAACTGAGCGGCTGTTTCTGGCACTATTCTGTTCCATAGATTTAAGGCTGTCATTTTGCCATTATAACACAGTCTTCATTACCATAGCAGTATAGAAAGTCCTGAAACCAAATAATGTGAAATTCTTCAACTATATTCATTTCTCAAAGTTGTTTTAATTATTCTGAGTCCTTTAGCTTTCCATATCAATTTTAGAATCAGCTTGTCAGTTTCTGCAAAAGAGCTTGAGGGTTCCTGATTGGGACTGCATTGAATCTATAGATCAATTTGGAGAAAATTGGCGTCTTGTCCCACTTTTTCTCAGAGATAGAGGGGGAGTTACTCTAGCTTTCTGCATTCTAGTCAGAAGCCTATATGGGCATTTTTAGTGGTATTTCAGAAAGAAATAATTTTGCTCCACGATTATATTCACTATAATATGTTTAGTGGAAGAGATCACGGACGAATCCCTGTTTGTGAATTGGATATCATCCCCTGCTGCCATCTCAGGAACGTCATACCATATTTTTTTTTCCTCTGTTTTCAGTGGTCTTTCTAGAAGCCTGTCCACTAGCATTAAACTTTTTGGGTTATTCCTTTGTTGAAAGCAAAACAATCTTGTTTTAAAAAAAAAATTGTTGTAATTGTAGTAAATCACACATAACATGAAATTTACCATCTTAACCATTTTTAAGTGTACATACAGTTCAGTGGCATTAAGTACATTCACATGGTTTTACAACTATTACCACCATCCATCTCAAGAAGTCTTTTCATTTTGTATAACTGAAACTCTTGACCAGTTAAACAATAACTCTTCCATTCTCTCCTCCCCACCCTCTGTTCTATGCAACCATCATTGTTCTTTTTGTCTGTATGTATTTGACTACTCTGAGTACCTCATATAGGTGGAATCATACAGTATTTATCTTTTTGTGACTCATTCATTTCACTTAGCTTAATGTCCTCAAGATTCATCCATATGGTAACGTGTGTCAGAATCTCCTTCCTTTTAAAGGTGTGTGAATAAATACACCATGTTTTGTTTATCCATGCAGCCATTGATGGACACTTGAGTTGCTTCCATCATTTGGCTGTTGTGGGTGATGTGGCTAATAACACGGCTGTCAAAAATTTTAACCCCACTAGAATGTAAACTCAATGAAGGTCAGGAGAATCTACATCTTGTTTCTTATCCTGTCTCCAACGTTGTAACTGGCACATAGCAGTTACTCAGTAACGTTTTTTAGATCAACAAATGAACCTTACATCTGCCTCTAGCAACTATCTTGTAGCTCCTTGCCTTTATAGCTAAGCTCAAGTTTCTAAATCCACTTTCTGACTTTCCACTCTTTCCTTATGTCATTTCAGTCTGGTTGCCAACCGCCCTGCTATACTGTAACTGTACTGTATACTGTTGCCAAAACCACTAGCTACATTATGGTTCTTATATCACTTAGCCTCTCTGTCTACTTCTAAGAACGGTGTATTTGCCAAACTTCTATTACCAGAACCTCTTCCTGCTTTTTTCCTATGTCTCTGGCTATTCTCATGTCCCTAAAGATTTACAATATATTTGGGAGAGAGACATATAAACTAATATATTCAATAGAGTGTGTCAGATTTTATGATAAATGTTGACACATATTACTGTGAATGTACCAAGGAAAGTGTGCACAATTCTCCCTGAGATTGGAGATGTGATCAGAAAGGATTCATGGATGAGTGAACTCATTAATGTTGAAGGATAAGGATATGTCCACTGCACTTCCTACTCTGTACACTTTCCATCTGATCCTTCTTCCATTGCCTTAACTTCACCTGCTTTTTACATGCCGAGTTTATTCATGAAGAATACAACCTGCTTAATATTGTCATCTTTCTCCCTAAGCCAGAGCTTCAGACAGAAGTGATCCCAGATTCTTCTTTGCATTTACTCCACACGTCTAGTCGGTCACAGTTATTATATAATGTATCTATCCATCTATACTGGCACTGCTTTGGCTCAGAATTTCCTCATTTCTTGCTTTAATTGTACAGTAGTTTCCTAGCTGACTGGTACAGATATTCCTGTCTCTACCCCAATCTCTATTCCATATTGGTGTACAATACACTTTATAGAATAGAGGTCTAATCTTGTAACTCCAAGTCATTCTTAAAATGTTAAGTTATTCCAGGTTGGAGTGGTTAGAAGACACTCTGTAGGAAATGACACCTAGCCAGAGTTTTGAAAGATGATTAGGGGCTGGCGAAATAGCAATAAAGTTCATTCCAGGCAAAAGTATCAATGAAAAGGTATGAACACACTGCATGGGATAGTTGAAGAACTGTGGTTATTTTTTGAATTGAGAATGCCAAGAGAAAAATGTGGAGAGACTGATAAAGAACCATATCTTATAAAGCTTTGCATAATGGCAGAGGTATTTAGATATCATTAGTGTCATGGTCTTAATGGTTGTATTCTCCCAAAATTCATGTGTTGAAATCCTAACCACCAAGTTGATGGTATTAAGAGACTGCACTTTGGGGCTGGGCGCAGTAGCTCACACCTGTAATCCTAGCACTTTGGGAGGCTGAGATGGGTGGATCACTTGAGGTCAGAAGTTCGAGAGCAGCCTGGCCAACATAGTGAAACCCCATCTCTACTAAAAATATAAAAATTAGCTGGACATGGTGGCATGTGCCCATAGTCCCAGCTACTCGAGAGGCTGTGGAACGAAATTTGCTTGAGCCTGGGAGGCAGAGGTTACAGTAAGCTGAGATCATACCACTGCACTCCAGTCTGGGCGACAGAGCACAACTCTGTCTAAAAAAAAAAAAGAGGTAGAACTTTGGAGAAGTGACTTGATCATGGGTCAGAGCTCTCATTAATGGGATTAGTGCCTATCTTTTAAAGAGTCTGAGAGAAACCCCTTCCCCCTTCCCTCATGTGAAGTTACAGTGAGAAGACAGCTGCCCATAAGAAAGTGAACCCTTAGTAGACACTAAATTTGCTGGCATCTTGATCTTGTACTTCCTAGCCTCCAGAACTGTGAGAAAGAAATTTCTGTTGATAAGCCATCCAGTTTATGGTATATTTGTTATAGCCTCCCAAGTGGACTAAGACAATCAGGAATGGCAAAAGGCATATTTCGAGTTAAGTGAATATTTTGATAAGATTTGTGTTTTAGTTTGACCTCTGTGACTGCAGTGAGGACAAGGACTATATTAGAGACAGAGGACACAAGGTCAGATAGAAGGTGAGTGTGAAGTAAGGCAGTAGCAATGGAATAAAGTTCAAGGTTCTACCTCATCCACAATCAATGCTTTTCCTCCTTCTCCAGGTGGATCTGTGTCTCTGCACATCTGTTTTGATAGTACTCTTCGCATACATCTGTTATAACACCACTCTAAACTATATAAACGCTGATATACTCCTCTTTTCCTCTCATACCATAAGCTCTGTGAGGACAAGGATTTCATCTTATTTAACTTTGCATTAGTGTCATCTAATATATATAAGGGTTTTAGAGCTCAGTAACTGAATGAGCAAATTCAAGGTTATATGGATGAACAGGCAAAAAACTATTAAAAAGGGTAAAACTTGGAAGTTCTACAGTAGGCACAAAGAAGATTAGGAGAGGTCAAGATCACTTTAGATTCAGAGATCATGGAACGTTTGCTTCATTGAGGTGCTAGAGCTTGATTTCGAAAGATGGGTAAGGCTTAATCAGGTGGAAGGATATACCATTTAGGGGGAAATGATGTAAACCAAGGTATAGAGAATGGTTGGGGATATGGCCATGGGTATACAAAGGAAACTAGTGAGAGAAGAAGCTGTGTTATGTCCTGCCAGGTTGTAGAGGGTAGGCTAAATAGTCTAGACCTTAGCCACTAAGTAGAAGATAATGCCCAGAGGCAGTCTCATAGTGTCCACTCTGTCAGGTAAATCATTTGGAAGATAAAAACATGCTAGGAATAGTCTAAGTAAGTTTCAAGGTGACTATGTCAGGCAAATAACCACGCCTTTAAGTCTTAGTTCTGTTGTCGAGTCAAGACAACTCACCCATATAAAAATGAAAATAATATACTTGTGAAAGCATTTGTGAAATACGAAAATCTGTAGGAAATTTATGGTTTTTATGTCTTCTCCCAGTGATTTTTATGTCCCTCTCCCTAACATAGATATGTGTTAGTCTTCTTCCACTAGTTTGATAAGAAAAAAACAAACCAAAAACCTTAAAGAGCTCAGTCTCCAAAGATTTTTGTAGTGGTTTCATTTTCTCCTTGTCCCTGTGTACTATAGGTTTACTCTGAGGAGAGCAAATTTCTCTATTTCGATCTATTTTCAGTTATTCAAAAGTTAAAGATTTCAAAGCAGAGAAGTTAATTTCAGTAAATAGACCTTTTCTGAGGAGTTTTTATATATTTGTTATAAATAGAAAAACCAACAGTGTTCTAATGGCATAGACTTAATATACTGAAGACTTCATCTTTCATTAGATAGAAAAATTTTCTGGTCTCTCCAGGAGGTAAATGGGTAGGGGGAGGAAGACAAGAGATGGTAGGAACTTGGAACCCCAGAGGTTTTTAAATATAAGAGCAAAATACAGAAGCTACTGTGTATTACACAGACTCACATTTTTTTTTTCCCAATGGCTAGTTTGTTTTCTGCCAGTTCCAGTTACCCACATCCCTCTGTGTTTTGGGGCCTGTACTTCCTCTAAGGTGTGAGAGTTTGTTTTTTTCCTTCTGTGGGCTTTTACAGGCCTGAAAAAGCTTCTCCCCTTTTCTTTTTAAGGCCCTTCAGGAGTTTTTGCAATCTTTACTGGTCTCTAGAAGGGAGGAAATACACAATTTTTATCTTTCTTTTATAAACCTCATCTTCCTAGAGATACCATGCTCCCAGCTGGCTACGATGGGATATTTCTAAATTTTCTTTTAGATCGCTTAGATGATTTGGGACATTAATAGTTACAAAAACTATTAAGGGAAAACTATAACAGGAGGTTATATATAGTATATTATTAATTTTATAGTGTGTATAATCTGTATATTGATTTCATCTAAATCTCTAAATATATAGATGTCATCTATACGTTTATCGTATGTGTAGTCTGTATATTGATTTCATCTAAACAGGTTTCTGTCCCTTAGACTTGAAAGAACGTGTATCACTGTAGTATAGAGATGAAAATAAAGGACACAAACTAAAAATGATTTTGGTTTCTTTTTTTTTTTTTTGAGAGTTGAGGATGATTAATGCAGAGCTAGAATGACAGGCAGGCAAATGGATGGGTAGACAAACGGGTTCTATATTCCCAACTTGAAATCACACAACGCTTCATGAATTGAAAATTGATTAGGAAGTAAAAGTTTGCCATGGAATCCTGACGGAGGAGAGAGTATAGTGAGGATGACATGGAAAATAAAGGTATCAAGAGGTCTTACGTGGCAGATTGGAGGGCAGTAGGATACCACTAGTGTTTCACCACAGATGGTTTGAAAAGCACTGACCTAGAGCGACGTGAAACTTGGTAGCAATAGAAGTGGCTACAGGACCAGAACAGAGTATATACGTGGTAAAACTTCTTGATACCTTTACTGTTTCCATGTAGTGGCTATTATGACTATAAAATATTTATAAACATTTTTGTACACAGATTTTGATAGTCATAGACTCATTGCACTGGAATATAAACTTAGAATTGCCAAGCCTTTAGGGTAAATTTGTGTTTAGCTTTAGAAGAAACTTAGTTTTCCAAAGTGGTTGCAACATTTTTTCCTCCCACAATGTATGAGAGTTCCAGTTGCTACCTGTCTGCACCAACACTTGGTGTTGTCTTTAGTTTTTAATTTTAGCCGTTCAGTAGTGTGTAGTTCTTAGTCATCGTGGTTTTATTTGCATTGCCCTGAGGAATAACGATGTTGAGCATATTTTCACTTGCTTATTGACCATTGGATATTCTCTTTTATGAAGTGCTGTGTAAAAATTTCCCCCCATTTTTTGAATTGGGTTTTGTCCTTTTCTTTTTGATTTTTAGAAGTTCCTTACATACACTGGGTCTGACTCCTTTGTTAGATATATGTATTAAAGGTATCTTCTCCCTATGCGTGTCCTATGTTTTCACTTTCTTAATGGTGTCTTTGATGAGTACACATTTTTATTTTGATAAAGCACTTGTTAATTTTCTTTCTTTTAAGGATAGTGTTTTTTGTGTCTTATTTAAGAAATCTTTGCTTATCCTAAGATTTGAAAGATCTTTTCCTATGTTTTCTTCCAGAATCATTGTCATTTATCTTTCACATTTAAGTTTATGATTTGTCTGGAATTAATTTTTGTGTAAGATGTGAGGTAGGTGGTTAAGGTTCATTTTTCCCCCTAGTGCAGTTATCTAGTTGTCTAGCATTATTTATTGAAAAGACCACCTCTTTCCTCATTGTATTGGTATCTTTGTTGTAAATGTATTGACTTTACATGTGTGAATATAATTCTGGACTCCTTGTTCAATTACAGTGATGTGTCTGTCCGTCCTTACGCCAGTTGGCTTGTCTTATTTACTTTATTTGTATAAAAAGTCTTAAATCTCATCCATTTATCTTTGAGATGATTTAGAAACTGTGATAGGCTACATTTGTTTGTTTTGGGGTACAGCCATCTATTAGATGAAAAAAATCATATATTTAATAATCAGTTGGAAATGAATTAAACTTAGAATAAACTGATTGTCTTATAATACTTTATAGAGATAATTAACTTGTTTTTTAGGTCATGATGGGACTGTGTTAACATTTCAGAACCTTTGTTTTTAAATTGACATACACTTTGTGTTAACTTAAGGTAAGAAATGTACTGTGACTCTCTCTGGAAGTTAAAAATAGATCAGAAAGATGGATTTACATTTGCAAAGAGCTGTATTATAGGGGAAGTGAATTGATAAGCTGTTTAAGCCATGGCGATAGGCACAGTCTGTTCTGCTTTGTTCCAGCATTCTCTTTCCAGTAAATACTCTTTTAGTCTCATCCCTAGATCCTCTAGTGGTCAGTAAACATCTTTTTTTTTAATGTAATTTCAAAATTGTAAGATACGTGTCAGAATCCTAGCAGGAGACAGAAGACATTCTGGTGGGATTTTAAAGAAAACTTAATGGAACTTCTTTCTATAGACAGACAGTAACAAAGTAAACAGCATGGCACCTGGAGACTAGCAGCAGCAAACATAGTTACCACCTTAGGGCTGAGGTGCAAGAAGAAATAACCATGAATATATTTAGAAATAATATAAAGCTGTATTTCTTCTCCTATAACTTATTTATTTAAATGTCACATGACAGGATCTTCCTGTGTTACCATCCCGTGAAAGTAACATTTCAGTTGATAGCAAATGAAATTTTAAGTAAACCTTTTTGAAGTGTACTGGTTCATTTCCTTTTTTCTCAGTATGTGGAAAATTTTCAGCATTTCTTATCAAGTGGAAAGAGACAAGATAATTTGTCATGGGGTATATCAAAAATAGCATTTGAGTATTTTTGTTCATATACATCACTGTTCCTTTCCTGTACTGCAATTATCTCCCTCACAAATAAATTCTGGGAATTCTCAGTTCATATGTAAATAGCAATATGACAGAAGTCTTAACTTAAATAGCAATTCAGTTAGCTTAAAATTTAAGTTACCTTTTTAAATACCTTTTACCTAGGTTCACAATGGTCCGTAGTGGAAAAAATGGTGACCTTCATCTTAAACAGATTGCATATTACAAACGAACTGGTGAATATCATCCAACTACACTGCCAAGTGAGCGAAGTGGTATAAGAAGAGCAGCAAAAAAATTTGTCTTCAAAGGTAAAATTCATGTTCAAAATTTTGATTATTGATTCTTCCCTACATTCTTCTTTGTGGAAATTTGAGAACTTCTGTAGTAATTGGTTGTTGCTAAATAATTACCAGTTGAATTGATGATGCCACTCAATCAAAAGCAAAATAAAAATTACACTCAGCTAACTGAAGGCCAGTAAGCATGAAAAGGGTGGTTTAAATTATAGACAGAATATGATACCATGAAAGAAAAGGAAATATTTTTCTAAATTAACGACTTCTGCTTTTACCCTTTCGTGGTCTCTAACGGTGCACTTTCCAGCACTGATGCCACTTTCAATGAGGAACTTTTTTGATGCTTAATAGGAAAATGTTGACAAAGTTAACTGGTTTGTTTACTAACATGAAAACTGGAAGGAATTAACTATATTTCTGTGATCATGTCCCCCCAACCCCACCACTGCCATTAAATATTCTCAGGATCACATTCATTTTAGGACCCTTGGATCTTCCTGAATGGACTAAATATTTGAAAGGCAGTGGGATATTTATCTTGGAAGGTCATGATAATTTTTCCCTCTTTTTCCGCATATAAAGGGGAAGAGAAATTTGGGATGAGATAAGCAACAAGTAGTCACCAGATAATTAAATGGATTTTGTGTTATAAATGGTAATTTTGTCTCTTAGGCTTACCCCAAAGCAGGTTAATAAAACTGTAAGATAATAAATAAATACCTGCTTGCGTCTCCCTGTGTATATCCCTACCAATAACTCCCTTATACTTAAGATTAGGCAGACCCATTACCTCTTAAACTGAAGTGAGGATTCATTCATTCATATATTTGATAATTTATGTAACAAATGTTAACTGGGTTTCTGCTATGTGCCAGTCACATTCTAAGCCTTGGAGATATATTGAAGAATAACATAGATAAGGTTCCTGCTCTTAGATTGCTTATCTTCTAATTCTAAAAAGTAAGGAATGTTCCACTCATCAATCTGCTTACTCATGTTAGTAGCTGAATGGTGTATTTTGGAATTTGAATAGCTAGCCCATTCACACTAGAGAGGTAGATGGTGATTTGCTCCATCCCCTGGTTACTTCCGAGCTGAAGATTCTTCTCAGTTGTACTCCTAAGGAAACAGAATTGTCTTGAGGATTAAAGTTTTTTCCACTTCCCCACTTCACCATCCCTACCTTCTACTCAGATATAGAAAAAGCGGAGAGAGCTGTTTGCTTGCAAAAACGCAGTGATGATAAAACATTATTTTAGAAAATTCTGTTCCAGGTAGGTGTTTCTCTATATGTAATTTATTTGCTAATCTGTTCCATTTTTAGGATGTGCCTGCAAAATCTTCCTACTTTACTCCCATAGAGAGATAATTTCGTATTTCCGTACTTATTACATGCTTTGGTGAACAAGCTGGCTCTGTTTATATTGATAGGTACAAAATTATAGCAGCTACCGCCCTTCCTAAGTGTCTAAGTAAGTGTAACAGCTAAGAACCTTTGTGTGGTAGCATCATTACAAATAAATATTTTGTTTTAAATGCAGTAAGATTTTGTAAAACAAAACAAAAACCTTTATGGTTTAAACAGAAGGCTATGATTCTCTTAGAACTACATACATCTCTAAAAATTACAATTCTATCTTTTTGGTATCATTTATTCCAGAAAAAAAGCTGTTTTATGTTGGAAAAGACAGAAAACAAGATCGTTTGGTAATTGTTTCAGAAGAGGAAAAGAAGAAAGTCTTAAGAGAATGCCATGAAAATGACAGTGGAGCTCATCATGGTATATCCAGGACCCTCACTCTGGTAGAATCCAATTATTATTGGACATCTGTGACCAATGATGTCAAACAGTGGGTATGGCTTATGTATTTAGAATATTATGAATACTGTCTTTCTGATAGATATTTACAATTTATTATTTCTCCAGGTTTATTCTGGGTATCACCTCTCATTAAGTATTTTTGGCATGGTTATTTTTATTTAAAAACCATTTAAAGGGAGTTGTATTTCCCTTCACAGTTTTTTTAAATAACTTAAGTATAATTTGAAAAGTAAAGAAGCATCATTTAAACACTTGCAAATGCCATATTTAGATAAGAGATTATTTAGAATCATATTTGTATCATTGAATTTTTTTGTGTAGGCAGAATTTAAATGGAGCTGGAATTCATTTGACTAAATCATTACCTTTTCAATGGCAATCATACAAGGTTTTTTTAGGAGGAGAATATGTTCATAGTAAGTCAGGCCTAGTATGTGCTCTCATCTTTCGTGCTTGTTCCATCTTGAGGTAGAATGTCATATATGACAGAAACCCAAAACCAAATATAACCAAAATCACATTTTGAGGATCATGAAATAAGTCTGAGTTTTGTAACTTTATGACCCATTGGGACCTTCAACTTCTCCTAATAGAAAATTCACCTATAGGAATTTTGGGGTTCTTACTAGAAGTCAGCTGATCCTACTCTTTCCAGTGTACTGTATGCCAAATGGTAGGAATTCCTTGGTATATCTCTGAAATCTCCTTAATAATTGTAGTAGTGCATCAAAAAGACTGGCATTTCAAGCATAAAGAATTAAACCAACAGTTAAGTATCATTTGTGAGTTATCAGTTTATGGGTCTGTTCAGGTATTCCAAAGACCTTCATAATTTATATATTTTTCCTGCCATGCATTTTTTACAAACATTCAGTTAAATCTTTGTCGAATTGTTATCACTGCAGAATGAATATGATTTTTGGAAATAATCAGAAGTTATTTGTGATAAAATCCAACAAATAAGTTTAAATTGGAAAATGAAAATTCTGATCAAAAGTAACTGTGACTATAAGGTGATTAAACAGCTTTTTAATTTTTCTTCAGAAGCTAGTTTGAAAGTAGTTTCTAGAGTGGAATTCCAGAGATATATTGAGAAATGGCACCCATCCATAAATTGAGCAGTTAATCTTGTCTCTCGTCACTTAAATGAAAGCAGCAGGACAGCATGGGTTTTGTTTATGTTTATTCTTTTCTCACTTTTGAGAGAAATGTCTCCATCTATACATATTTTATGAATGAAATTATATTTCAATAAATATGGTTGGACTAGATTAATGAATAGACTTCTTAACATGATAACTTTAGGAGGAAACATTTTGTGCATATAGTAATTATTGTAAACTTACACACTGATTTTAAATTATAGGAAACTTGTTTAAGATCTTTTAAAGTATTTAATAAATATGTATTCAGTGTGAACCAGATTTATGTTTCATGTGAATAAGACCCAATAAGATGGTCATTTAGTCGTATAGTCTTCCTTTAGTATAAGCAAGGGATTTCTTCCAGCACCACACTCATATAACCAAATCTACTCATACTGAAGTCTTTCAGTCGATCCTGTGAAACTCGCATATACAAGAAGTCACCTTTCTGCATCCTTGAGTTTCTCATTCCTCCCTACCAATACTGTACTTTTTATTTGTGTTTAGTTAAAAAAAAAGCCATGTATAAGCTGACCTTCTCAGTCCAAACCCATGTTGTTCGAGGGACAGCTGTAGTGGCAACTACAGTTGTTTGTTGTTGTTTTATTTGTTTGTTGTTCTAAATAGGTTTAATCCAGTGATTCTCAGTCCCGAAGTTTCTTCTTCAAAACAGGAAGTGTACCTATTAACCATTTTAAAATTCAGATTTATAAGACTGCTTTTATATTGTGTAGAGTGTTAACATTTGTATGTATTTTCTTTATTGTGTGCCTGTTTGTAGGTATATGCTTGTCAGCATTGCCAAGTGGCAAAAAATACAGTTATTGTAGCACCGAAACAGCACCTTCTCAAGGTGGAAAATCCATGGAGTTTAGTTACTGTTGATCTGATGGGACCTTTTCATACAAGCAACAGAAGTCATGTATATGCTATAATCATGACAGATTTGTTCACCAAATGGGTTGTGATTTTGCCTCTATGTGATGTTTCAGCATCAGAAGTTTCTAAAGCTATTATCAATATATTTTTCTTATATGGACCTCCTCAGAAAATAATAATGGACCAAAGAGATGAATTCATTCAACAGGTAAGACAAATAAACTACTTAGGTCTGGGAGCATATCTTATTCCTTTTCAGTGTCCAGAACCAGTGTCCTCTGCATTATGTTACAGAGTGCTTAATAAATTCAGATAAATTGCTATAGGTAGAGAGGTATGATATTAAATACTACAAGGATAATTGTACTGGAAATTAGGAGATTAAGATTTTAATACTTACTGTGGGTTATTGTAAACCCATCTTCAGATATCCTCAAATTAAAATGAGGAGGTTGGACCAAATAATCTTTATTTACTTCTAGATTAAAAACCTGTGATTGATTGGGCCTGGTGGCTCACACCTATAATCCCAACACTTTAGGAGGCTGAGGTGGGTGGATCACTTGAGCTCAGGAGTTCAAGACCACCCTGGGCAACAGGGCAAAACCCTATCTCTACAAAAAATACAAAAATTAGCTGGGCATGGTGGTAGGAACCTGTAATCACAGCTACTCAGGAGGCTGTGGCAAGAGAATCGCTTGAACCCGGGAAGTAGAGGTTGCAGTGAGCCGAGATCGCACCATTGCACTCCAGCCTGAGCGACAGAGAGACTCCATCTCAAAAAGAAAAACAAAAAATTAGCCAGGTGTGGTGGCATGCACCTGTGGTCCCAGGTACTTGGGAGGCTGAGATAGGAGGATCACTTGAGCCCGGGAGGCAGAGGTTGCAATGAACTGAGATTGTGTCACTGCACTTCAACCTGGGCAACAGAGTAAGACCTTGTCTCAAATAATAATAATAATGTGATTGACAGGTAAAGGGAGACTTAAATAAATGGAAAAATACATTGTGTTCATGAATAAGACTATTCAGTATTGAAAGGTACTTTTTCCCTTGTCCTGGCCTTTTCCCAGTTAAAATTAACCTGAAAGGATAAACAGGGGAGAATATATATGAAAACTTTTTATAAGAAATATAATAAGTACTAGACTTAAGGCATATGTTAAAACTTTTTGTAATTGACAGGGTACATGTTTAAGAAAAATCAGAGATAGCCAGACTTGGTTCAAAGCATCTTTGATGGCTCAGTCCAAAAGAAATATCTAAAGTTATATTTATTAAGTAGATAGGACATATCATGGCACCCCAGGATTATTCCCAGTTTTCATAATTCTCTAGGAGGACTCAGCATATAGTCATATTCATGGCTAAGATTTATTCAGCAAAGAGAAAAGACACATTGGGAGAACCAGGTACAAGTTTCTAAGATCTCCTTCCCCAATAGAGTTACACAGGACATGTTTAATTCCTTTAGCAGAGTTGTGACAACACAGGGAAGCTCACTAGAGGCTCAGTGCCTAGGGTTTTTATTGGGGGCTGGTCACATAGGCACCTTCTACCTGGCATGTACAAAAATTTCAGACTCTTAGAAGGAAAGATTGTGTTTGGTCTTATAACCAAAACCTAAGCTCCTAGACATTAGCCAAGGTGCAACCTTGTAAGCAGGCCTTTCAAAGAATAGCAGTCACAGATCCGCTGTGTTAATATGTTAAAGTTAGCTGTCAGGTTAATTCTTTTCTTCACAGGTCCATCCAAACAACTTAATAAGTATTTATGTTGTAACCACTTAGTAGGAATTTAAAATACTCATAAAATGAAAGACAATATATTTTTGTTTCATTCTTTTTTTTTGAGACAGGGTCTCATTCTGTCACCCAGCCTGGAGTGCTGTGGCACTGTCTTGGCTCAATGCAACCTCCGCTTTCCAGACTCAAGTGATCCTGCCACCTTAGCCTCCCAGCTAATATTTGTACCTTTTTTCTTTTAGAGACAGGTTTCACCATGTTGCCCAGGCTGGTTTCGAACTCCTGAACTCACACGATCCACCTGCCTTGACTTCCCAGAGTGCTGGAATTACTGGTGTGAGCCACCACACCCACCCCTTTCATTTCATTCTTAACCGTAATTACTTGCTAATGGGTAATGTGTACCTGTTGACCACTGCTTACCTTCTCAGACCTTGGAATCATATTGTACACTGCCACCCTCATTTCCTGTTTCACACTGATTTTTACATAGTAACTGCTTTTTATCACAGCATTCGATGAAGAAAACAGTTCTGTAAAGATGTGATGTCATCAAATGAATTGTAACCTGATCTAATGTTGAAACTGAACTGCCTTAAACTGGTAGTTTTCATGGTGTCCAACAGATGTTAAGGGGTAACTTAGCACAAAGTTTGTTAACAGTGCTTTAACTGATAAAGCTAGTGTCACAAATGTGTCTAGTAGAGGAGGAACATGTAATTAATTAACAGGTAACAATTTGCTAATTGTTTAAAATTATTTCTGTAATATGATTTTAGAATCTAATACCAAAAGAATTTTCAGGTAAATTAAAGAATTTTAATTTTTAAAGTAGAAACAGAAAAAAATATATTTGACTTTTAATCTCTAGAAATGGAGGTCGCATTCTAAACCTAGGAACAGTGGTATAAACTTCAATGGAAAAAGATTAAATTTGGCTGCATAATAATAGGAGATTTATGTGGTCGTTTTGTAAATGAAGGCAAGGTAGTCTTGCCTGCCTTGATTGACATAGCAGTGGTCTGTGCAGTGTAGTACGTAAGGCAATCCAGTCTGGGGGAAGACTATTGGAACTTCTACTTATATTTTTTAAATCCAAAAAATAAGAAATAAAGCTTTATTAATAATGTATACAGATTGATAATAGCATCCTGACTCAATCAACAAGACAGCTATATCACACATACTATATGAAGGTATCCTGAAAGAAAAGTGAGAATCCACATGTTTCCTCACTCATACTTTTGCTTTTAGCAGTTGAATGAAAATATGGATATCATCTAGCATTCACCACACTACTCACAAAATGGCCAGGGAGCTTACAGTTTTGCAGTGAAAGCAGATAATACTAAAAGGCAAACACCCATCAGCCACAAGAAAATGATAATGCTGGCACGTCTACGTAACTTCCAGCTCTTAGACACAGCAATGAGATGAATACAAATATTAACTATAGTAGTCCTCATTTATCTGCAGTTTTACTTTCTGAGGTTTCAGTTCCTATAGTCAAGTGCAGTCCAAAAATATTAAATACAAAATTCCAGAAATAAACTATTTATATTTTTTTTAATTGCATACCATTCTGCGTATAGTGATGAAATCTCATGCTGTCCTGCTCTGTCCAAATGGGATGTGAATCATCCCTTTGTCTAGCATATCCTCATTGTATATTCTACTCCCTCCCTATCATTACTCACCTTGTAGCTATCTTGGTTATCAGATCAAATGTCCTGGTTAGTAGTGTTTGTATCCAAGTTACCCTTATTTTACTTAAGAATAGCCCCAAAGTGCAGGAGTAGTGATGTTGGCATATTGTCAGTCGTCCTATTTTATTTTTAGTTGTTAATCTCTTACTGTGCCTAATTTATAAATTAATCTCCATCGTAAGTGTATATGTATAGGGGAAAACATAGTATAGATAGGGTATGGTACTATCTGCAGTATCAAACATTCACTAGGGGCCTTGGAACATATTCTCTGAAGATAAAGGGAGACTACAGTTATCAGATCTGATAGGAAATTAGCCATCAAAATTCAAAATTATTGAGAATACTCTTTGAAATATTGGTTCACTTCCACTTTTATTAATGAAGAGCCTTACCCTAAGTGCATATAATGTTTCAGGGTATTTGCTAATGATAATATGAAGTCATTATGATTAGCTAGCAGGTTTTCCAGTCGTGTTTAAAGTCATCTGGTAACCAAACCACGACTTGGAAAATTTTACTAAAGGTAACAATAGGGCCAAGTGTGGTGGCTCATACCTCAGCTTTTTGGGAGGCTGAGGTGAGAGGATAACTTGAGACTATAGGTTCAAGACCAGCCCATGCAATATAGCAAGACTGCATCTCTACAAAAAAAAAAAAAAAAATTAATTAGCTGGACATGATGTTGCACACCCATAGTCCCAGCAACTCAGGAGGCTAAGGTGTAAGGATTGCTTAAGCCCAGGAGGTCAAGGCTGTAGTGAGCTATGATTGTACCACTGCATTCCAGTTTGGGTAACAGTGAGACCCTGTCTCAAAAAAAACAAAAAAAAAAACAAAAAAAAAGTAATAATAGGCTGTGCTTGGTGGCTCATGCTTGTTGTAATCCTACCAGGCAGATTGCTTGAGTCTAGGAGTTCGAGACTAGCCTAAGCAACATGGCGAAATGCCATCTCTACAAAAAATACAAAAATTAGCCAGGAGTGGTGGCTCACACTTATAGTCCAGCTACTCGGGAGGCTGAGATGGGAAGATCGCTTGAGCCCAGGAGGTTGAAGTTGCAGTGAGCCAAGATCATGCACTCTAGCCTAGGTGACAGAGTGAGACCCAGTCTCAAAAAAAAAAAAAAAAAAAAAAAAAAGTAACAATAAATATTTGCAGGCCTATTTTATGAGATTGCTTAAACAAAAAAGGGACATATGATTAGGAAAACTTGTTCTTTTTGCTGTGATTAAAATGGCTTCACTATTACACAGAAAGTATAACGATGATAGTACAGAATGAACTCTTGTCAGCAAATACTGAAACAGAAAACACTGCTAAAGATTATAACATAATACACAATGTAGGAGGTTTATTGTATAGTCGAATAAAAATACAGATGTTTCTTAGAGTATTTGCTAAATTGTTTCAATAAAATGCACGAAGAACTTTTTGTAAACCTCTGAAGGAAAGAAAATAAACATATTCAGTAGAAAAATTAATTTTTTTAAAATGTCTTACAGAAAACTAGAATTGTAAGAACTGATGGAATATCTGATTTAATGGTTGGGGGCTGATAGGGTAAGGATGTCAAGATACCATTTCACAAATGGATTCCCTGGATCATTTCTAGGCAACCTTTTGAAACAAAGAAGGTAAAGCCTTTTTCAAGGGTCATTTAAAACCATTGATCAAGACTCAGATTGAAGCTGACCCAAATGACACCTATTCTCTGGGATTTGTTTCTAATTACTTTTGAATTAAAAATAGGCATCCTGAATTAGTATGTATATCAGCTAGGAAGTGTATTCAATCCGAGTAACAGACTGTCTTTCCCTATCCCAATATAATAATATATGTTATATATATTAACCCAACTGGGAGTGATTAAGAGTCACTCCTATTGTATTCACAATATGGCTGCCAGAGCACATGCCACAATGCCTACATTTCAGTCAGAAAGAAGGGAGAGAGTATTGGGCAAACAAAACTAGTACCAGCTGAGTTTGCCTAACAACTTTTACTTACAACTTTTTGGCTAGAATTATGTCACATGACCACCCCTACCTGCAAGGGGATTTGGGACATGTAGTTTTCTTTTTGTTGCTTTCCGCTCTTGTATTAACTTTGCTTATTTAGTTATTCTGATACTACTGGTCTGAAATACTCTTTTTTTAAAAGACAAATTTATGAGCCAAAGGTTTACTCAACTAAAAATAATAAGGAAAAAAAAGTCTGAAGGGTGAGGTAGGAAAAAAATATTATTTTATATTTAACGGGCTTACTGTTACAAGTTTTGTAAACTCATTTTGGTTTCTTTTAAGCGCTACACATAATATGGTAACACCAATAATAGTAGTTAAAAGTTATAAAATGCTTATTATTGCCAATAACTGTTTTACATGCTTTTTAAACATTAACTTACGACCTAGTGGGTTGTTTTTGAGACACTGTCTACTGAATTAAAAAGTTACTTGAGGGCTGGATGCAGTGGCTCATGCCTATAACCTCAAAACTTTGAAAGGCTGAGGTGGGTAGATTGCTTGAGTCCAGGAGTTTGAGACCAGCCTGGGCAACATGGTGAAACTCCATCTGTACAAAATATTTAAAAATTAGCTGGGCATGGTGACACATGCCTGTAGTCCAAGCTGCTAGGCAGGCTGAGGTGAGAGGATTGCTTGAGTCCGGGTGGTGGAGGCTGCCCTCCAGCCTGTGCAACAGAACAAGACCCTGTCTCCCACTGCCTACCCCCACAAAAAAAGAAAAAAATTAAACTCAAAGTTAGTGTTAAATTCTGTTCTCCTGTTTCCTTGTTGTATGTGTGTATTTGGCAAGGCACTTAATCTCTCACAGCTTCAGCATCTTACCTTTAAAATGAAATTAATAATACCTCAAAAACTTGTTGTAAGGTTTAATGACAATAATGTAAAGTGTCTAGTGTGATGATCAGCATGTAGTAAAGACTCAATAAATGGTAACCACTATTTTATACATGAAATTTTACATATTTTCATATAGAATGTTATGGTCAACAAAAAAGCAAGATTCAGCCAGGCATGGTGGCTCACACCTGTAATCCCAGCACTTTGGGAGGACAAGGCAGGTGGATCACAAGGTCAGGAGTTCAAGACTAGCCTGGCCAATATGGTGAAACCCCACCTCTACTAAAAATAATGAAAATTAGCCGGGCGTGGTGGCGCGTGCCTGTAGTCCCAGCTACTTAGGAGGCTGAGGCAGAAGAATCGCTTGAACCTGGGAGGCAGAGGTTGTAGTGAGCTGAGATCGTGCCACTGCACTCCAGGCTGGGCAACTGAGCGAGACTCCATCTCAAATAATAACAATAATAATAATAAAAATAAAACGCAAGATTCTAATTCTTTTGAAGCTTTTTTTAAGTCAGTGGAAAAATAAAACACAAATTTTAAAAAGCCAGCTTTGTTTTATATATTTTTCAGATCAATATTGAACTGTACAGATTGTTTGGCATAAAGCAGATTGTAATTTCTCACACCTCTGGAACTGTTAGTCCAATGGAAACTACACCTAGCACAATCAAAGCATTTCTCTCCAAACACTGTGCTGACCACCCAAACAACTGGGATGATCACCTATCAGCTGTTTCATTTGCCTTCAATGTAACTCACTTGGTACGTGCCTTTTTATAATTCTGTACTTCTGAGTTATGACTATTTATTGGCCAGATAAATGTTTTATTATAAAATTGACATTTATTTTCTTTAAAATAGGAACCTACTAAAAATACACCATATTTTCAAATGTTTAGTCGAAATCCTTATATGCCTGAGACTTCAGATAGTCTTCATGATGTGGATGGTGATAATACAAGTATGTTTGCCAAAATTCTAGATGCAATTAAAGAAGCTGATGAAATAATGGAGAATAAGACAACTTCACTGGGCCAGGTGATTCTATTCAATAGAAAAACTGTAATCTAAAACTTTATAAAGTTATATTTATTTTTTAAATTTCAGCATATACATGTGTGCATGTACACAGACACGCATACATACTTGCCATAACTTTTTATCCATCAGATTTTTATTGTCTTGATTAAATAGTTTACTAGCTATGACATGCTGAGGGGCAATAATGAGAAAGCTATGGATTTTGGAATCAAGTAGAGCCGGATTCAAATCTTTAGTCTTAACTGCTTTTGAGTTGTTTGACTTTGGCAAATTCCTTAACCTATCTTAGTTTACCTTCTATATAAAGTAGGGGTTAATAATACTGACTTGGAAATGTTGTTTTAAGAATTAAATATAATTCATGCCTACCTTTTAGTAGCATCTCAAGTAACCATTTTGTTGTAATATTCTCATTGTCTACATTTACCTTCAAGATATTATAGCTCTTCCATCTCTTCTTTTTCTTTTTACACTTGTAGATGGAGAACAACAATTTGGATGAACTAAATAAAAGCAAGATCATTGTTAAAAAGAAACCCAAACAATTAAATCCATTTCATTTAAAAGTGGGTCATGAAGTTTTAAGACAAAGGAAAAATTGGTGGAAGGATGGTCGTTTTCAATCTGAATGGGTTGGTCCTTGTGTCATAGACTATATTACAGAAAGTGGATGTGCTGTCCTGAGAGACAATACTGGGGTTAGACTGAAAAGACCTATCAAAATGTCCCACCTTAAGCCCTACATAAGAGAATCCAGTGAACAAGGTAAATACCTGTCACTTCTCTACATTTTTATTGCTTTGGGTAAGGAGAAAAGTTAAAAATAACAGAAACCTTTCTCCCTTCTTTTGTTATGTTTTCTTTTCCCTTCTTCATAAAATTTGTTAGCTATCCCAGGTAGTCTGTTTTATTACAGTGTCTCTGGAACTGTCAGGCCTGTGAGATTTTTTTTTTTTTTTTGAGACGACGTTTCCCTCTTTTTGCCCAAGCTGGAGTGCAGTGGCGCGATCTCGGCTCACTGCACCCTCCGCTTCCCAGGTTCAAGTAGGTCTCCTGCCTCAGCCTCTGAGTAGCCGGGATTACAAATGCGTGCCACCACGCCCGGCTAATTTTTTGTATTTTTAGTAGAAACGGTATTTCACCATGTTAGCCAGGCTGGTCTTCAACTCCTGATCTCAGGTGATGCACCTGCCTTGACCTCCTAAAGTGGTTGGATTACAGGTAGGAACCAGGGTGCCCAGGCATTTTTATTTTTTATTTCTAGTATGTTTTTCATAGTTTATGTGGGAGATACTGAACTTGTTTTCTTCTGAAGGAAAGATAACAGCTTAACATCATCTCTATTTTTGCTTTCTCAATGTTTTTTTTTTTAATTTTTTTTATTTTTTGAGACAGAGTCTCACTCTGTCCCCCAGGCTGGAGTGTGGTCGTGTAATCTCAGCTCTCTGCAACCTCTGCTTCCTGGGTTCAAGCAATTCTCGTGCGTCAGCCTCCCGAGTAGCTGGGATTATAGGCACATGCCACCATACCCAGCTAATTTTTTGTATTTTTGGTAGAAATGAGGTTTCACCATGTTGGCCAGGCTGGTTTTTAACTCTTGGCCTCAAGTGATTTGCCTGCCTCCGCCTCCCAAAGTGCTGGGATTGCGTGCATGTGCCATTGCACCTGGCCTCACAAATATTCTGTTAGTCACTTCGTGCCTCTTTTTGGTGTGAAAAACAGCACCTATGATCATTAATGCCAGAAGCAAACATACTGTCCAGAATCCAGTTGTGAGATAAATATTTGGGTACTTTAAAAATGCCATTAATTTTTAATATTGCTTTGTAGTTAGTTAGGTCATGGTTGGGGGCCAGGTGTGGGTGTGGAGTGGGGTATCCTCAGAATGCTATAAGGTGCTGTAAGAAGAGGTGATAGCACTCTGTAAACAAGTTATACTTGCCCCTAAATTTGACTGGTTCTGAACAGTCAAGATATCCTGTTCTCTGTAACTCTTTCTTTCATAGCCTAGTTAAGTGATGTTTTTGCCATGGCTTTTAGATTATGTTCCCCGCTTTATCAAGGCTTTTATTTTGTCCTAATGCATCTGCTTCCTAGAGCTTCTCTGAAGTGGATAACTGAGAGGGAGTTAATGGGTAACTTAGCCAGATGAAGCATTAATGTTATTTGGATATAAGTAACATTTAATGGAAAATATATTTATAAGAATATAAACAAGTTGTATGACAGGCTTTAGCAAATGTTAATAACAAAAAGAGTAACAACAACAAATAACCTACACATACCCTATGCCTTTTCTTAAGATGTAAAACCCTTGTGGGCTGCTTAGTAATGATAGCTCAACTCTGCTTCTAATCTGGGGTACAACTCTCATGTTAAAACCTCTTAGTACCTTCCCTTCTTGTGACAGACCCAGTTGTTTAGTCAGTAAACTTATCTTAAGCTATGTTCTAATCCTGAAAACTCACAAGTGCTTTCGTCTCTTTGTTAGAAGATAAAAGCTTGCATTGTTTGTGCCTCTTCTCAGTTCTGAGCTACCTTTAATGATCTCTCTCTTCTGCAAGTTAAGTAGGGAAAAAAAGGTTATACAAGTACGTGTTGTTCTGTCTTCTTTAGCGTGATTTTCCCCTTAATATTTGACATTCATGATTTGCTCACTCCTAATTTGTTAACCTTCTTTAATACAAAATTTACATTTAAAATTTTGCTAAACCAGGATCCATCAACATTTTGTAATTTGTTTTTAAGAAAAGAGTTTCTCAGAAAAGAAGTCAAATATTGTGCTTCTTCTGAACATTTCAGAACTCAGTATTTCAGAACTCATCTTCTCTGTTTGAGAACAGTCTCTAAACAGAGGCAGTATAATATTTGCCTCATACTTGAATTCTTTGCACAAGTTTCTTCCAGTAATATAAGGATAAGTAATATTGCAATATGACTACTGGTGTATGCATAAGGAACTTAAGACTAATAAATGAATCTGTTTTAGTTTTTGTTAACCAAAGGAACTACTGATCCGGTCATCCTAGAATCTGGTTCTTAACTACTTGATCCTTTTTTTACATTTTTCTCATTTGTAGAAATTCAAAGTAAGTGTGATTTCTGCCATCTTTTTCGTCTATATTACATATTTTCTTGAAAATCTTTTCCATGATTTTCTTGAAAATGACCTCACAAATTGATTTTAAAGAGTCCTTGAGCTGAATTAAAGCAAACAAAATGATTTTGAATAATCATTGAAATTTTTATTTGACATAAGTTTCGGTATGCTATAGCCAAAAGAACTATAAATTTATTTGTCCACATTTGTCATTGCTGCTCTTTGCTAGGCTTGAAATTTCATAGCGGTATTAAAGACTGTCTAAAGTAGATATACTTCTGTTGCCAACTTCTTATCCATTCTTATCTAGAACTAAATGTGGAGTGAGCACATTCAGTACTAGTTATATAATATTTGTCATTGCTATTTTAAGCAGGCCTGTTTGTTTTTTTGTGTAGTTCATTGCCAAGTGCTTTCTCAGACTATTTGGACAAGAAATCTTAAAATACTGTAGTGTCTTTTTGTAATCATAATGCTCCTCTTTGAAAGGAAAATTAATCTGACAGATTTTGCATAGTTTTGAATTTATTTTGTTTGTGATATATTTGGGTCTGCCTCACCCAAGATTTTAGCCTGATTTCCCTTCACAGTTGAAAGCCCCATTTGTGAAATGATTTTCATTATTGTATAAGTTTCTTCTTGTTGCCGTAACGAATTACTACAGATTTAATGGCTTTAAAACAACACACGTTTATTATCTTACAATTCTGAAGGTTAGAAGTTCAACATAGATCTTACTGGGCTAAAATCAAGGTATTGGCAGTGTTGTGTTCCTATCTGGACGCTCTAGAAAAGAATCCATTTTCTTGTCTTTTCCAGCTTCTAGAGGTTACCTTCATTTCTTGGCTTGTCCCTCTATCTTCAAAGCCAACAATAGTGGATTGAGTTTTTCTTACATCACCTTACTCCAATCTCCTCTTCTGCCTCCCTCTTCTGTATTTGAGGACCCTTGACCTTTGGCCTGCCCAAAAAGTCCAGGATTATCACCCTATTTTAAGGTCATCTGATTAGCAACCTTAATTCCATCGCTACCTAAATTCTCCTTCGCCATGTAAGGTTATATATTCACAGGATCCAAGGAGTAGTATGTTGACATCTTTAGGGGTCTATTATACTGCCTACTACAATTATGATCTGCATTCATGGAACAAAGCAAAGCACAGTCTCTATAGTATCAAGTCCATGATCTTGACATTATCATTAATATAGTTTATGCAGAGAGCCTTTCTTTGGCCTCTTAGTTAATATCATTTTTTCTTTCTTTCTCTCTTTTTTTTTTTTTTTTTTTTTGAGACAGGTTCTTACATGGTTGCCCGTGCTGGAGTGCAGTTGCACAATAATAGCTCACTGCAGCCTTGACTTCCTGGGCTTAAGCAATCTTCCCACATCAGCCTACCAAGTAGCTTGGAATACATGTATGCATCACCATGCCTGGCTGATTTTTTTATTTTTTATAGAGACAGGATCTTACTATGTTGCCCAGGTTGGCCTCAAACTTCTGGGCTCAAGCAGTCCTCCCACCTAGACCTCCCAGAGTGTTGGAATTACAGGTGTGAGCCATTGTGCCCAGTCCAGTTATATAATTTCTAAACCAACAGTTATTCAGTTCTCTATTGACAGTATTAGTTATTATAATGACAGTGATGTAGTATCAAGTTATAGTTATTATTTTGTCTTGAGAAAGGATATACTAGTATGGCAGCACATTCTAATAGTTTGAGGATTATCAGACCATATATAGGAGTAGTTTAGTCACTTCTCTTTAAAATAAGAAAAGTAGTCTGAAACCTTTATCTTTTTTTTCTGATTGAAGAAATAAATTAATCCAAATGAGACTTTTTTGAAGCTGTAATTTTTATTTATTTTTCTCCTTAGGGAAATTTAAAAATTGATTTTTTAATCTATTATTTTTACTCCTTAAAACAACATTAAGGCTGGGCGCAGTGGCTCATGCCTGTAACTCCAGCATTTTGAGAGGCCGAGGTGGGATTGCCTGAGCTCAGGAGTTTGAGACCAGCCTGGGCAATATACTAAAACCCCGTCCGTACAAAAAAATACAAAAATTAGCTGGGCATGGTGATACGCACCTTTAATCTTAGCTACTTAGGGGGCTGAGGCAGAGGATCACTTGAGCCTGGGAGATTGAGCTGCAGTGAGCCAAGATTGCACCACCACTGCACTCCAGCCTGAGTGACAAAGTGAGACCCCATCTTTTTTTTTTTTTTTTTTTGAGATGGAGTTCAACTCTTGTTGCCCAGGCTGGAGTGCAGTGGTGCGATCTTGGCTCACTGCAACCTCTGCCTCCTGGGTTCAAGTGATTCTCTTGCCTCGGCCTCCCAAAGTGCTGGGATTACAGGCATGAGCCACCACGCCTGGCTGAGGCCCCCTCTCTTAAAAAAAAAAACCCTACAATAAAAATGAGTATCAAAACTGCTGATTAACACCTTCCTGAAATATCTTGAAAATATTTTAATTTCAAAGAAACTAAAGACTCATTCAGTCTTGTCAAAACTGTGATGATGCTTTCATCAAACAGATGTCATAATCATAATTAATAGAATGAGAAAAAATACTTAGTGAAATGTATTATGTAATGTAACTGACTGGAAAAGATCTTTAATGTGATATGTTTGTTTACTCCCCACCTCTGTGTTTTGAGGGCAAAAAGTTTAATCATGTTCTTTTCTGTATCCCTAACTCAGGATTGTTTTAGATTAGTGCTGTCCAATAGATTAATAATAATACAGGAGCTATGTAATTTAAAATTTTCGAGTAGCCACATTTTGAAAGGTACAGAAATAAGTGAAAATAACCTTAATAATATATTTTATATAACCCAGTATCCAAAATATTATTTGTTCAACATGTAAGGCCCCAAGAGTCTCTTTTCTGATTATCTTTATTGAAATTAAAGAGCATTTCTCTTAGCTCCAGTAGATTTAGACCATAGTAGGAGTTGAAACACATTTAACCTTGCAAATGAATGAGAATTTTTTTTCTAAACAAGCAGGCCTTTGACATATTCAGAGTAGTTTTCTATTGTGTATAAAGTGATTTATGTAGAATTTGCTGAGTGTAGTCCTTGTTCTCTACAGTTTTATTACAATAAGTTACTTTAAAGATTAATTTTTTTACAAGAAAAAGTGTGTGTGTGTGTGTGTCTTATTTTACTTACATACAAAAGCTCTCCTCTTAAAATCAAGTGAGGTGGGTAATGTCCATTTGTTTCTAACCAGTGTAACTAGGAGGTACTCAAGTTCAAGGTCTCTGAATCCATTTCAGCAAATTAAAATGATAATTTCTAAGAGCTTTACATCTAGGCATATTTTTTCCCTATTGACATATGTTTACTAGACATATTTTTCTAAAATAGTCCTACTTCATCTGTATGGAAAAACTTTTACAGACAGAAAACCTCCCAGTTAATCCTCTGAAAGAGTCTTTAGACATTTCTTAAATGCCTATGGTATCTGCCATCACTGATAATTTTGCAGGAGTGTACAGGTCTTGAACCTATGGAATTCTCTATGACTTAGTAGAAAATTTCATCAGCAACACTTTTACCCTACTTAACCTTTTAAAGTTCTCTTATAAACTACTTCTTAGCCTTTTCTAGTATTAACAGTAGGGTAGTTGCAAACTTTGATGTTAAACCTCTAGCAACATACTCTGAAAGTGTTTCGAGTTTATTGATCATGTTTTTTTCCCTCTTGCTGCTATTGGGTATAACACATCTCATGTGTTGTTTTGTTGTTGTTGAGAAAGAGTCTTGCTCTGTCACCTAGGCTGGAGTGCAGTGGTGCAATCTCACCTTACTGCCATCTCCACCTCCTGGGTTGAAGCGATTCACCTAAGCCTCTCAAGTAACTGGGATTACAGGCACATGCCACCATGCCTGTTTTTGTATTTTTAGTAGAGACGGGGTTTCGCCGTGTTAGCCAGGTTGGTCTCGAACTCCTGACCTCAAGTGATCTGCCCACATCGGCTTCCCAAAGTGCTGGGATTACAAGCATGAGCCACTGCCCAGCCGCATGATTTTTTTTTTTTTTTTGTCTTTCAGAATTATGGGCAGAATAAATGACCATACGAGCCCAAGCCCACTTATGCCATCTTTTGGTAGAGAGAATAGCTTTGTGTGATCTATTAAAGTTTGTAAATTGAAAGTTGTTAAATGCATGAACTTCTGGGATTGAAATAGGTTCAGTGAGCTATTTGTAATAATGTTATGAGGATGAGTAGAGTTGGATTGATTTTTCAAAATATACTGGCAAATTCATCTGTTCTGAGACACTTAATATACTAGTAAATTCATCTGTTCTGAGACATTGGTCTCTAATCTAAACAGGCATTTAATCTTCCTTTCGCTTTTTTGATCTTAAAATTTGAGGGCTCCTTAACCCATTAACATCTTCAGGAGACCAACCTAGGCAACACAGTTAGCCAGGCATGGCGCCATGTGCCTATAGTCTCAGCTACTCGGGAGTCTGAGGTGAGAGGATCACTTGAGCCCAGAAGGTCAACGATGCAGTGAGCTGTGATCATGCCATTGCACTCCAGCCTCGGTGACAGAGCAAGACCATGAATGAATGAATGAATGATAAGTAAATAAAGATAAATATATCTATATCTATATTCTGATGTTTTGGGGGAACATTTAGAAAGAGAAGGCAGGGGTCCAGGAAGTTAATCAGCTTTGGTAAAAGAGTTTCTTTTAGTAATGGATTGAAATATCAGATAGGGAGGAATCCTTTTATACATATTAGTCTGTATATAGAAGATTTGCCATCAGTTTAACATTCATTTTAAACATTTTTTTCTTGATGGTGATGATATATTTGCTCAACGTACAATAAAAGACTGACAAGGAAGACTCCCTGTCAGCACTTCAGTATGGCTTAGGTAGACCTTAAAAGTTTCTAAGAGTTTTGGTGTCAAATTAGATTTAAATAAGCTAAGCTTTTTACACTACTCCATTGCAACCTACTTTCTTACACATTGTCACATAAGCCTGAGTTGGCATGTTGTTTTTAACTTCATACTGTAACAATTTGATATTATTTTTCCAATATGGGTTTTATAAAGATTAGAAAATTATGTCAACTTGTAAATGCAAGGATTTAATAATTATATTTGTTAAAATAATTTTATGACCCTATTAATTCACCCAGAAATGCTTTACAGAAGCATATTAAAGATAACATTATCAAAAATAGTTTTATATTTTTTTTTTTTTTTTTTTTTGAGATAAGGTCTTAGTCTGTCACCCATGCTGGAGTGCAGTGGTGCCATCATGGCTCACTGCAACCTCAATCTCCCAGGCTCAAGTGATCCTTCCACCTCAGCCTCCTAAGTAGCTAGGACCACAGACACCCTCAACCACACCTTGCTAATTTTTTTGTATTTTTTGTAGAGACGAGTTTTTTTTTTTTCCGCCGTGTTGGCCAGGCTGATCTCTAACTCCTGGGTTTAAGCAATCCACTGGCTTTGGCTTTGGAGTGCTGAGATTACAGGCGTCAGGCACTGTGCACAGCCTTATAATTTTATTTTTAATCTATACCATAATTTTCACTCCTATCCTGTGTTCCTCATACATACATATCTACCGAAGACAGGTCTAGGGAATAGAAAAATGGCTGTTTTAAAATCCTTGACCTTTCCTGCATTTTTTATGTATGAACTGTCAAATGTATATGTCATTTTTTTTTTCTTCTTTGACATTCATATTTATTTAGTAGACCGTAGAACTCCCTAGAAGTTAATCTTGATAGTTAATTTTTATTACTTGGGATTTTATTCCTCACTTAAAATTGTTTAATTAAAAAATATGCTTAATTATAATTCTAAAAGTCAAATGTATGATTTTTCTTGTTTCAGAAAGTCTTTATCTCTTGCAAGGATCAGTAGTGGCAGATCATGACTACATTGGATTACCTGAAATTCCGGTTGGAGCATATCAAGCAAATATTCTGGTGGAAGATGCAACTATTGGTATAGTTGATAATGAATTACTGACATCAAGCAAGGATCGTGAACTATTAGAATATAGAAATACGAAAATCTCTCCATTGATAGACGATCATAGTACTCTTGAAAAGCAGACTTTCAGTCTGTTGGACTCTTCAAACCAGGTTCTTGAATACTTAAGTTAGTAAATACCAAAATTTATTTAAAGTGCTTGTTTAGAATGTATAAATTCTTAATGATATTCATTAAAAAAGGTTGTATAGAAGAAGTATCTTGACACATTCTTAATGACTAATTTCTGAAGGTTTATTTTATAGTTATTATCTAAAATTGTGCCACATTTGAATATCAGTATACATATGTATGAAGGCAAAGGAACATGTAATATATAGAATTCACTTCTTCTTCTAAAAAGAGAACAGGCAAAGCACCCCTACTTCTTAGGAAATAAATTCCAGCCCAAATCTCTCAAACCTTTGTACGGTTTTGGTACCGTTTCTCAGTTTTAAATTTTCTGAAATTCTCTACCTTTTAAACAGTAAGTTTGAACTACCTTGAGTGGAATTTATAAATATTGAATCAACTGTAACAATGAATGAAATGAAGCTGCTTTCTGTTTCATTAGAACTTCTAAAAACAAGATTGTATGAAAAAATATAGGATTATTTAATGAGCTTTCACAGGATGTTGGTAATTTCAAGTTATCTAATTGGTTAGATAGGGTCAGGATTAGGGTCTGAAACTATGTATTGGTTGGGAAGCATTTGTTTATTTTCATACTATATATTAAAGATAAAACCATCAGCCAGGCATGGTGACCCACACCTGTAATCCCAGCACTTTGGGAAGCCAAGGCAGGATGATCACTTGACCCCAGGAGTTTGAGACCAGCCTGGGCAACACAGGGATTCCCCATCTCTTCAAAAAATGTTTAAAAATTAGCTGGGTGTGGTGGCACATGCCTGCGGTCCCAGCTACTCAAGAGGCTGAAGTAGGAGCATTGCTTGACCCCAGGATGTCGAGGCTGCAGTGAGCCGTGCTCATGCCACTGCTCTCCAGCCTGGGTGACAAGGCAAGACCTGTCTCAACAACAACAAAAAAAGTGTCCATTAAGAATTTTTTTCTGCAATCAAAAAACATGAAATAACCAGTGTCAAGATTTTAAACTGTAATTTCTATGATATTCATAAATATAGAATAAATATTGTTCAATAAATACTTATTCTAAAGCACTGTGAAAAGAACTGTGGGAAGTAAAAGATGAGTCAAATGTGTACCTCATTCTTATAAAGGACTTACTGTCTGGTAAGTAATAAACTATGTAAGCCATGTACAACACAAGTTAAGGCATGCTAAATTGCAGAAGGCAGGTGTAGATAATGTACTTAGGGAGGCAAAAAAGAGAGAAGTTGTTTTTACATAGGAAATTTGTGTTTATCCTTATGGAAGAAGGATCATTTAAGCTTGACTTTGAAGAATGTTTAAGATTTGGTAAATGGATACAAAAGAATTAGGGGAGAAGTAATACACAGAAATGGAAAAGTATTTTAATGGTTCATAAAAGGGCAGGGCTTCTTGTTGTCTACACTTCCTCGGATATAAAGTAAAGAAGCAAGATGAGGGATAAAGCTGAAAAGGTAAGTGGGAAGCCTTATGGAGACCTTTTAATACTATTAAGGATTGATATGTGTCCCTCCCAAAACTTGTGTTGAAGTCTTAACCTCCAAGACTTCAAAATGTGATCTTATTTGGAAATGAGGTTGTTGCAGGTGTAGTTAGTTAAGATGAGATCATATTTCAATAGGGTGGGTTCTAATACAGTATTACTGGTGTTCTGATAAAAGGCGGAAATTTGAACACAGACTCAAGGAGAATGCCATGTGAAGATAAAGGCAGAGTTTAATATGATGCTTCTGTAAGCCAAGAAATGGCAAAGATTGCCAGAAAACCACCAGAAATTAGGGGAGAGGCATTGAATACATTTTTCCTCATTCCTCAGAAGACCAACCCTGTCAATACCTTATCTCAGGCTTTTGCCTCCAGAACTGTGAGACAATAAAATTCTGTTATTTCAGGCATCCAGTTTGTGGGACTTTGTTACAGTAGCTCTAGCAATAATACAAATGCCTGGCTAAATTATTTCTTTTCTGAGAGCAAAAACTTTGTATAGGAAAGTGTCATAATCAGAACTGTGTTTTTGGAAGTTTAATCAGACAACTAGTAAAGAATAGGTTAGAAGAGGAGAAAACAAGGCATGGAGATTAGTTGAGAGGACTTTGCAGTGATGATGAATAATAAAAACCTAAACTAGGCCTGTAGCATTGGTAATGAATACAGTCGTCTTAAGATCGTTACAGAATATCTCACATATTTTATTTCACAACCATACTAAACAGTGATGTGATATCAAAAATGGAGACCTGGGATATTCTGATTACTCATTTAAGAAGAAAGATTTTGTTTAATATAGGCGAAAGGAAAAGTGTTTAGTGTAGGGTGTGAATCTAGGACCTCATCTTATACCACAGACCAAATAAACTTCAAACAGAATTCCAGGAAGAAAAATTTTTTTTTAAAAAGTATTATTGTTTCAAACAGTGCTACCTATCCTGCTTTCCTCAGCAGAACAAAGTTTAGAAGAGAGTCATATTAGAACATCTTTTTGATAAATATAAGTGGCTGTCTTTTTCTTAGCTCAAATGAAGTAACTTCTTTTTAATGATTATCTGACTCAAAATCAGCCTCTTTTCCCCCCATTTCAAGAAGGTGATTCGTATTGAGTCATTTTAAAATAACCAACTCTAAACATTTTTTTTTTAAATTTTTGCTTCTCCTAAGTAGTGTCTCATTAAACAGACTTTTATCCTGTGTTTACTAGTCATGTTAGGCTAGATTATTCTGTGTCTGCAAACCACTGCCAAAATCTTAGTAACTTAACAAAGCTTCATTTCTTGGACTCCCCCACGTATTTCTCTTTGTTCATCAAGGGCTTGTCTGCATTTTCATCACCACTTCTGGATGTGGGGCCATGGTTCCCCATCTCTGGAATAACAGGTCACCATGACAAGGGAAGGAAAACATGATGAACTGAGCATTAGATCTTAACAGTTGCTGCAAAGTTATGCACATCTTTCCTACAAAGGAGAAACATAGCTACACAGTACTAATTGGTATGGGGTTTCTTTTTGTGGTGACAACAGTGTTCTAAACTTAGTAGTGATGATTTCATAACTTTGAATATACTAAAATCTACTGAAATGTACACTTGAAAATGTACTTCAGGTAGGCATCCACAGTTCCAGGCTCCAGGCCAGTCCCTGTGGCTCAGGGTCCAGGTCTTCCCCAGTAGACTCCAGAGGCAGGCTGGCCCCTGAGGACCCAGGTATCAGGCCAGCCCCCCATAAGGACCCCACCCTTTGCCCACCATGAACCTCTGGACTGGCAGACTGGTGAAGGACTTTCTCTGCCAGAGCCAGTCTATGAAGACTGGAAGAGGTGCCTACTTTTTTTAATGTGCAGATGCCAACACAGACTGCAAGAATCATGAATAATCAGGGAAACAGGATGCTACCAAAAGAACAACAACAAAAAGCACCAGTAAATGACCATAAAGAAATGGCCATCTAAAAACTGCCTGAGAAAGAATTCAAAACAATTATCTAAAACAAGCCCAATGAGCTACAAGAGGGCACAGACAACCAACCAAAATCAGGAAATTTACATGAAGAAATTGAGAAGTTAGAGAGAAAGCATATTTAAAATTAAACTTTAGAGCTCAAAAAGACAGTAACTGCACTGACAAATTCCATAAAGAACTTCAAGAGCATACTTGATCAAGCAAAATAAAGAATCAACAAGCTCAAAGAGCCTTTGAAATTGCCTTGTTAGAGGAAACAAAAGTGAGGAAAGCTTATGGGCCTTTGAGACGCCATCAAGTAAACAAAAATATGCATTATGGGAATTCTAGAAGAAGCAGAGACAGAGAAAAAGGAAGAAAGCTTATTAAAGACATAAAGACAGAAAACTTCCCAAATCTGGAGACTGAAATGAACATCCATATCTAGGAATCCCAAGGAACCCCACATAGATGAAGTATAAAGAAATCTCCCCTGAAACATTGAACTTGAAAAGTTTCAAGTTCTCAAACTTTTAAAGCAGCAACAGAAAAGTAACTTATTACATGCAAAAGAACCTTCATAAAACTATCAGCAGATACCTTGCAAACCAGAAGAGTGGAATGATATATTTAGCCAAAGAAACTCAACCAAAAGTCCTATACCAAACAAGGCTGTTCTTCATAAATGTAGAAGAGACAAAAACTTGCCCAGAAAAAAAGCGGTGTGGGAATTTGACACACTAGACCTGTCTCACAGAAAATTCTAATGGGAATTCTTCAAGTTGAAATAAAAGATGCTAGTTAACAACATGAAAACATATTAAAGTATTAAACTTAATGTAAAGGTAAGAACATAGTCAAATTCAGAATACTGTAATGGTGGTATGTAAATTGCTTTTAACTCTAGTATGAAAGTTAAAAGACAAAAATATTTCTTAAACTAGCTACAGTAATGTGTTAATGGATACATGTTATCTAACGACATTAAGATATTAATAACAAAACATGGGGAGAGAAGAAATTTAAAAAGTGTAAAGTTTTTGTATATAATCAGAATTAAGTTGTTTTCAGCTTAACATAGACTTATGTAACTATATTTTAGATGAGCATCATGGTAACCACAAAGAAAAAAAACCTGTAGTAGATACACAAAAGATAAAGAGAAAGGAGTCACAGTATACTGCCACAAGACATTGTTATATCACAAAGGAAGACAGAAAGAGGAAGAGAGGGAAAAGGACCTACAAAACAGTGAAAACAATGAACAAAATAGCTGTAGTACATCCGTAACTATCAGTAATTACTTTAAATGCATTAAATTCTTCCATCAAAAGAGTGACTGAATGGATTAAGAACAACAAGCTCTAACTATGTGGTGACTAGAGGGGACTTCAGATTAAGGATGCACATAGACTAAAAGTGACAGGATGGAAAAAGATATTCCATGCAAATGGTACTCAAAAGAGAGCACAGTGGCTACACTTACATCACACAAAATAGATTTTAAGTCCAAAGCTTTCACAAAAGACAAGGTTATTATATAATGGTAAAGGGGTCAATTCATCAGGAAGATACTAGAATTGTAAATATATATATACACCCAACATTGGAACACCTAAATATATAAAGCAAATAGTAACAGAATTAATGAAGAAATAGCAATACAATAATAGTTGGAGACTTTAATGCCCTCCTTTCACTAATGGATAGATCATCCAGGCAGAAAATCAACATGGAAATAGCAGACTTGAACAGCACTATAGACCAATTGAACCTAACAGTATATGCAGAACATTCCTATTCATTAGTAGCAGAATACACATTCCTTTCAAGTGCATACAGGACGGTCTCCAGGGTAGGTCATGTTAAGCCACAAAGCAAGTGTTAATGAATTTAGGAAGATATTAAAAGTATGTCAAGTATCTTTTTTGACTCAAGTAGTATGAAACTAGAAATCCAAAATGGGGAAAACTGAAGAACGTGCAAGTGTGTAGAAATTCAACAACATAACTCCTGAACAACCAATGGGTCAAAAAAGAAGTCAATACTGAAATGTAAAAATATCTTGAGACAAGAGGGAAACAAAATAACCAGACCTTATAGAGCAAAAGCAGTTCTAAGAGAGTAGGTTATAGCATTCTTTTTAAAGAAATAACCTGACTCTACACCTCAAGGACTAGAAAAAGAACTTAAGCACAAAGCAGAAAAAAAGGAGATAAATGACAGAGCAGAGATAAGCATAATAGAGAGTAGAAAAATAGTAAATGTCAATGAAATGAAGAGTTAGTGTTTAGAAAAGATAAACTAAATTGATAAGCCCTTAGTGAGACTAAGAAAAAAGAGAAAAGATTTAAAATTATAAGTGTAAGAATAAATATGATCACTGATATCAGCAAAATAGAAAGGAGCATAAGACTCAACTGTGAGCAATTATATGCCAACAAATTGGATAACCTAGAAGAAATTGATAAATTCCTGGGAATATACAAACTACCAAGATTGAATCATGAAGAAACAGAAAGTCTGAACAGAGCCATATAACAAGTAAAGAGATTGTGTCAGTAATCAAAAACCCTTCCAGCAAAGAAAAGACCAAAACCTGATGACTCCATTGGGGAATTCCACCAAACATTTAATGAAGAATTAACACCAATCCTTCTCAAACTCTTCCAAAAAATTGAAAAGTAAGAAACATTTCCATACTCATTGTGCAAAACTACTGTTATCCTGATACCAAAGCTGGATAAGGAAACTACAAGGAAAGAAAATTGTGGGCCAATATTCCTGATGAACATAGATGCACGTATTCACAACAAAATACTAGCAAATTGATTCCAATAATACATTAAAAGGATTATACACCATGAACAAATGAAAGTTATCCCTGATGTGCAAAGATACACGTGTCTCAATATACACAAATTAATAAATATGATACACCACATGAATAGAATTGAAGGATAAAGTTTTATGATCACCTCACTCAATGCAGAAAGAACATTTGACATAAATATTTTTTCATCATAATATCTTTCAACAAATTAGGTATAGAAAGAATGTACCTCAACGTAATAAAGGTCATGTATGATAAGCCAAAGCTAACATCATACTCAGTGGTGAAAATCTGAAAACTTTTACTGTAAGATCAGGAGGAAGACAATGGTGCCCACCCTCACCACTACTATTCAATATAGTACCATTGTTTCTCCATATCTGCAGGTTTTGCATCCATGGACTCAACCAATCATAGATGAAAAATATTTAAACAATAATATACAATAAAAAATACAAAAAAACCTATTTAAGATTTACATTGTATTAGCTATTACAAATAATCTAAAAATTATACAGGAGGATATGCATAGGTATTTGCAAGTACTGTGCCATTTTATATAAGAGACTTGAACATCCACAGATTTTTGTTATCCTTGAGGGGTCCTGAAGCCAATCTCCTGCAGATGCCAAGAAACAACTGTATTAGAAGTCTTAGCTAGAGCAATTACGCAAGAAAAAGAAAAAGGCATCCAAATCAGAATGGAGGAAGTAAAATTATTTGTTTGCAGATGGCATGATCCCATATATAGAAAATCCTAAAGACCCACCAAAAGCTGTTTGAACTAATAAATTTAATACAGTTACAGGATACAAACTCAATGTACAAAAATCATTATTGTTTCTCTGCACTAACAACCATCTGAAAAAGAAATCAAGGAAATCCTATTTACAATAATGCAAAAAATACTTTGGAGGTGAAAGTTCTGTATACTGAAATCTATAAAACATTGAATAAAGAAATTGAAGATTGTGCAAATGAAAAACTATCCCATGTTCATGGATTGGAAGAATATTTAAAAGTTCAGATACCACAAAGTGCTCGACAAATTCAGTGCAATCCCTGTCAAAATTTCAACAGCATTTTTCACAGACATAGAAAAAGCAATTCTAAAACTTGAGTGGGACCACAAGAGAATGAGTAGTCAAATCAGTCTTAAGCAAAAAGAACATAGCTGGGATTAGTGAGGCCAGGATGGCCGACTAGAAGCAACAGCAATTGGAGGCATCAATTGAAAAGAACCAAAATAGCATCCGAATCCTGCAGTGGCAAATGAGGTATCCAGGTTCTGTCATCAGGACTGACTAGGTAGCTGGCATGACCCATGGAGATGAAGGAAGAGCTGTGTAGTACGGCGGCCCACCTCAGAGCCACACGGGACTGGGGAGCCCTCATCCCCAGCCAAGGAAGGCAGTGAGTGAGCATGCTACCAAGCCTGGCGAACCATCCTTTTTCCACGGAACTGTACAACACCACTGGGTCCTTGGGTTCCAATGACAGAGCCATGCAGATTCTCAACAACCACTCAGCTAGAATCTGCCTGCTGAGTTCCTGAGGGGAGGGGCAGCTATTGCCACTGCGGTGGCTGTCTGTGGTCTAAGCTATCTGAGCTCCTTGGGAGAGGGGTGGCAGCCAACACTGTGGCTGCTAGCTACCTAACACACTAAGCTCCTTGTGGGGAAGGGCAGCAGCCGTCGCTATAGCTCCGGGCTGCACTTACCCTGCTGGAGCCAGGGAGACTGGATGGCTGGACCCAAGAGGTATCCCCACAGCCCAGGACACCAGTTGTGGGAGACCACTGCCAGATTGCCTCTTCAGGCCAGACCCTGATACATCCCTCCTCCCTGGGCAGGACCTCCCTGCAGGAACTCCAAAAACTCCAGCCCAGGGCTCACGGACAGATCTCTGACCTCTGTGGGCCCCTAGTGGAAGGGGTGGCCATAATCTCCGTAGACCAACAGACTTAGTCTTTCCTCCTGCTAGCTTTGAGGAATCCAGGCAGCCCACACGAGTGGGTATTCCCTCAGCACAGCACACCCCCTCCATTAAGAACAGCGAAATTGCTTTGTTAAATGGGTCCCGCTTCCCATGCCACCCAACTGGGTGAGACCACCCCAACAGGGGCTGTCAGACACCCTATCCAGGAGCATTCCTATTGGCATCAGGTCAGTGACCCTCAAGGTCTGAGATCCCAGAAGAAGGAGCACGCACCCATCTTTGCTGTTCTCCAGCTTCCTTGAGTGACATCTCCAGGCACGGAAGCAAAACAGATGACTAAGGCCTGAAGTGAGCCACCAGCAAACCACAGCAGGCCTACAGAAAAGGAATCTGACTGCTGAAAGGAAAAACAACAACAACAGCAACAACAACATCATCAACAACAAAAGTCCCCACAAAAACCTCATCCAGGGGTCAGCAGCCTCAAAGACAGAAACCAGACAAATCCGTGAAGATGAGAAAGAATAAAAAAAAATTGCTGAAAACCCCAAAGACCAGAGTGCCTATTTTCCAAGTAATTGCAACACCTCTCCAGCAAGGGTGCAGTACTGGATGGAGGATGAGATGGATGAATTAACAGAAGTAGACTTCAGAAGGTGGGCAAGAACAAACTTTGCTGAGGTAAAGGCTCATGTTCTAACCCAATGCAAAGAAGCTAAGAACCTTGATAAAAGGCTGCAGGAGATGCTAACTAGCATAACCAGTTTAAAGAGGAATATAAATGATCTGATGGAGCTGAAAAACACAGCACGAGAACTTTGTGAAGCATGCACAATATCAATATCCAAGTCATTCAAGCAGAAGAAAGAATATTAGAGATTGAAGACTATCTTGCTGAAATAAGGCAGACAGACAAGATTAGAGGAAAAAGAATGAAAAGGAACCAACAAAACCTCTGAGAAGTATGGGACTATATAAAAAGACTGAACCTACAACTGATTGGAGTACCTGAAAGAGATGAGGAGAGTGGAACCAAGTTGGAAAACGCACTTAAGGAGAACTTCCCCAACCTAACAAGACAGGCCAACATTCAAATTTAGGAAATACAGAGAACCCTGCTAAGATACTCCACAAGAAGATCAACCCCAAGACACATGATCATTAGATTCCCAATGTTGAAATGTAGGAAAAAATGCTAATGGCAACCAGAGAGAAAGGCGAGGTCACTTACAAAGGGAAGCCCTTCAGACTAATAGCAGACAGATCTCTCAGCAGAAATTCAACAAGCCAGAAGAGAGTGGGAACCAATATTCAACATTCTTTTAAAAAAAGAATTTTCAGCCCAGAATTTCGTATCTGTCCAAACTAAGCTTCATAAGCAAAGTGGAAATAAAATCCTTTCAGAGAAGCAAATGCTGAGGGAATTCATCACCACCAAACCTGCCTTGCAAGAGCTCCTGAAGGAAGCCCTAAATATAGAGAGGAAAAACCAGTACCAGCCACTGCAAAAACACACAAAATATAAAGACCAATGACACGATGAAGAAACTGCGTCAACCAGGGTGTAAAATAACCAGCTAGTATCATGATGACAGGATCCAATTCACACATAACAATACTAACCTTGGCTGGGCGCGGTGGCTCATGCCTGTAATTCCAGCACTTTGGGAGGCTCAGGTGGGCGGATCACGAGGTCAAGAGATTGAGACCACCCTGGCTAACACAGTGAAACCCCATCTCTACTAAAAATGCAAAAAATTAGCCAGGCGTGGCGGCGGGCACCTGGAGTCCCAGCTACTTGGGAGGCTGAGGCAGGAGAATGGCGTGAACCTGGGAGGCGGAGCTTGCAGTGAGCCAAGATTGTGCCACCGCACTCCAGCCTGGGAGACTGAGCGAGACTCCGTCTCAAAAAAAAAAAAAAAAAAAAAATTAACCTTAAATGTAAATGGGCAAAATGCCCCAATTAAAAGACACAGACTGGCAAATTGAATAGAGTCAAGACCCATCGGTATGCTGCATTCAAGAGATCCATCTCACATGCAAAGACACACATAGGCTCAAAATAAAGGGATGGAGGAAAGCTTACCAAGCAAATGGAAAGCAAAATAGCAGGGGTTGCAATCCTAGTCTCTGACAAAACAGACTTCAAACCAACAGAGATTTTAAAAGATGAAGAGCATTACATAATAGTAAAGGAATCAATTTAACAAGAAGAGCTAACTACCCTAAATATGTATATATACACCCAATATAGGAGCACCCAGATTAATAAAATAAGTTCTTAGAGACCTACAAAGAGATTTAGAATCCCACACAATAATACTGTGAGATATTAACACCGCACTGTCAGTATTTGACCAACGAGACAGAAAATTAACAAGGATATTCAGGACTTGATCTTAGCTCTGGATCAAGTGGACCTAATGTATTTCTACAGAACTCTTCACCCCCAAACAACTAAATATACGTTCTCCTCAGTGCCACATGGCACTTACTCTAAAATCGACCACATATTTGGAAGTAAAACACTCCTCAGCAAATGCAAAAAAAACTGAAATAATAATAGTCTCTCAGACCACAATGCAATTAAATTGGAACTCAGGATTAAGAAACTCACTGAAAACAACAAAACCACATGGAAATTGGACAACCTGCTCCTGAATGACTCCTGGGTAAATAATGAAATTAAGGCACAAATCAAGAAGTTCTTTGAAACCAATGAGAACAAAGAGACAATGTACTAGAATCACTGAGCTGTAGCTAAAGCAGTATTAAGAGGGAACTTTATAGCACTAAATGCCCACATCAGAAAGCTAGAAAGATCTCATATCAACCCCATAGCATCACAAAAGACCTAGAGAAGCAAGAGCAAACAAATCCAAAAGCTAACAGAAGACTAGAAATAACTAAGATCAGAGTAGAACCGAAGGAGACAGAGAAACAAAAAACTCTTCAAAAATGAATCCAGTTCCTGGATTCACTTTTTGAAAAATTAGCAAAATAGAACACTAGCTAGACTAGTAAAGAAGAAGAGAACAATCAAACAGACACAATAAGAAATGATAAATGGGATGTCATCACTGACCCCACAGAAATACAAACTGCCATAAAATATACTATGAACACCCCTGTGCAAATAAACTAGAAAATCTAGAAGAAATGGATTAATTCCTGGATGCATCCACCCTCCCAAGACTTAACGCAGGAAGAAGTCAAATACCTGAATGGACCAATACCAAGTTCCAAAATTGAGGCAGTAATAAATAGCTTACCAACCAAACAAAGCCCAGGACCAAGCAGATTTACAACCAGATTCTAACAGAGGTGCAAAGAGGAGCTGGTACCGTTGCTTCTGAAGCTATTCCAAACAATTGAAAAGGAGGGTCTCTTTTCCTAACTCATTTTACGAGGCCAGCATCATCCTGATACCAAAACCTGGCAGAGACACTACAAAAAAAAAGAAAACTTCAGGCCAAAATCCCTGATGAGCATCCATGCAAAAATCCTCAATAAAATACTGGCAAACCATATCCAGCAGCACATCAAAAGGTTATCCACCACGATCATGTTGACTTCATCCTTGGCATGCAAGGCTGGTTCAACATACATACATCAATAAACATAATCCATCACATAAGCAGATCCAATGACAAAAACCACATGATTATCTCAATAGATGCACAAAAGGCCTTTGATAAAATTCAACATCGCTTCATGTTAAAAACTCTATAAATCAGGTATTGATAGAACATATCTCAAAATAATAAGAGCTATTCATGTCAAACCCACAGCCAACATCATACTGAACAGGCATAAGCTGGAAGCATTCCCTTTGAAGACCGGCACAGGGCTTTGAAGACCAGTACAAGACAAGGATGCTCTCTCACCATTCCTATTCAATATAGTTTTGGAACTTCTGACCAGGGCAGTCAAGCAAGAGAAAGAAAGACAGCATATTCAAATAGGAAGAGAGAAAGTCGGATTGTCTCCCTTTGCAGAGAAGGTGATCCGATATGTAGTAAAACCCCTCATTTCATCTGATAATCAATTCAGCAAAGTGTCACGATACAAAATCAGTGTGCACAAACATTCCTATACACTAACAATACACAAGCAGAGAGCCATACTGTGAGTGAACTCCCATTCACAATTGCTACAAAAAGAATAAATATCTAGGAATACAGCTAACAGGGGTTGTCGTATTAGTCTCTTTTCACACTGCTGACAAAGACATACCCAAGACTGGGCAATTAACAAAAGAAAGAGGTTTATTGGACTTACGGTTCCATGTGGGTGGGGAGGTCTCACAATCATGGTGGAAGGCAAGGAGGAGCAAGTCACATCTTACATGGATGGCAGCAGGCAAAAAGAGAGCTTGTGCAGGATATGTCCCATTTTTAAAACCATCAGATCTCGTGTGACCCATTCACTATCATGAGAACAGCATGGGAGAGACCCGCCCCATAATTCAATCGTCTCCCACTGTGTCCCTCCCACAATATGTGGGAATTATGGGAGATACAAGATGACATTTGGGCAGGGACACAGAACCAGACCCTATCATTCTGCCCCTGGTCTTTCTCATATCTCATATCTCCACATTTCAGAACCAATCATGCCTTCCCAACAGTTGCCCAAAGCCTCAACTCATTTTGGCATTAACCGAAATGTCCACAGTCCAAAGTCTCATCTGAGACAAGGCAAGTCCCTCCACCTGTGAGCCTGTCAAATCAAAAGCAAGTTAGTTACTTGCTAGATACAATGGGGTTACAGGCATTGAATAAATACAGCCTCTCCAAACGGGAGAAATTGGCCAAAACAAAGGAGTTACAGGCCCCATGCAAGTCCAGTATCCAGCAGGGCAGTTAAATCTCCATACTCATCTCCTTTGACTCCATGTCTCACATCCAGGTCATGCTGATGCCATAGGTAGGTTCCCATATTCTTGGGCAGGTCCACCCCTGTGACTTTACAGGGTATAGCCTCTCTCCCAGTTTCACAGGCTGGCATTTAATGTCTTTGGCTTTTTCAGGCACATAGTGTAAGCTCTCCATGGATCTACCATTCTGGGGTCTGGAGGATGGTAGCCCTCTTCTCACCACTCCACTAGGCACTCCCACAGTAGGGACTCTGCGTGGCATCTCCGACCCCACATTTCCCTTCTGCACTGCCCTAGCAGAGGTTCTCCATGAGGGCCCCACCCCTGCAGCAAACTTCTTCCTGGGCATCCAGGCGTTTTCATACATCTTCTGAAATCTAGGTGGAGGTTCCCAAACCTCAATTCTTGACATTTGTGCACTTACAGATCCAATACCACGTAGAAGCTGCCAAGAATTGGGACTTCCACCCTCTGAATCAACAGCCTGAGCTGTGCCCTGGCCCCTTTCATCCATGGCTGGAGCAGCTAGAACACAGTGTTCTGAGTCTCTAGGCTGCACAGAGCAGGGGCGTCCTGGGCCAGGCCCACAAAACCATCCTTTCCCCCTAGGCATCTGGGCCTGTGATGGGAGGGGCTGCTGTGAAGACCTCTGAAATGCCCTGAAGACATTTTCCCTGTTGTCTTGGGAATTAACATTCAGCTCCTCATTACTTACACAGATTTCTTCAGCCAGCTTGAATTTTGCCTCAGAAAATGTGATTTTCTTTTCTATTGCATTGTCTGGCTGCAAATTTTCCAGACTTTTATGCTCTGTTTCCCTTTTAAAACTGAATCCTTTTAACAGCACCCAAGTCACCTCTTGAATGTTTTGTTGCTTGGAAATTTCTTCTGCCAGATCCTAAATCATCTGCCTCCTATTTCAAGTTCCACAAATCTCCTGGGCAGGGGCAAAATGCCACCAGTCTCTTTGCTGAAACATAACAAGAGCCACCTTTGCTCCAGTTCCCAACGAGTTCTTCATCTCCATCTGAGACCACCTCAGCCTGGACCTTATTGTTCATATCACTATCAGCATTTTTGTCAAAGCCATTCAGAAGTCTCTAGGAAGTTCCATACTTTCCCACATATTCCTATCTTCTTCTGAGCCCTCCAAACTGCTCCAGCCTCTGTCTATCACCCAGTTCCAATATTGCTTCCATATTTTCAGGTATCTTTTCAGCAATGCCTCACTCTACTGGTACCAATTTGCTTCATTAGTCCATTTTCACACTGCTTGATAAAGACATACTCCAGACTGGGCAACTCACAAAAGAAAGAGGTTTACTGGACTTACAGTTCCACATAGCTGGGCAGGCCTCACAATCTTGGTGGAAGGCAAGGAGGAGCAAGTCACATCTTATGTGGATGGCAGCAGGCAAAAACAGAGCTTGTGCAGGGCAACTCCCATTTTAAAACACATCAGATCTTGTGAGACCCATTCAGTACCACAAGAACAGCACAGGAGAGACTCACCACCATAATTCAGTCATCACCCACTGGCTCCCTCCCCCAGCGTGTGTGAATTATGGGAGCTACAAGATGAGATTTGGCTGGAGACACAACACAAAACCATATCAGACATGAAGGACTTTTGCAAGGAGAACTACAAAACACTGTTCAAGCAAATAAGAGAGGACACAAACAAATGAAAAAAACATTCCATCCTCATGGATACGAAGAATCAATATCATGAAAATGGCCATACTGCCCAAAGTAATTTACAGATTCAATGCTATTCCCATCAAACTACCATTGACATTCTTCACAATATTAGAAAAAAGAAACTACTTTAAAATTTATATAGAACCAAAAAGGCACCCGTATAGCCAAGACAATCCTAAGCAAAAAGAACAAAGCTAGAGACATCACACTACCTGACTTCTAACTACACTAAAAGGCTACAGTAACCAAAACAGCATGATACTGGTACCAAAACAGACATGTAGACCAATGGAACAGGATGGAGACCTCAGAAATAAAGCCACACATCTACAACCATCTGATTTTCAAGAAACCAGACAAAAACAAGCAAAGGGGAAAGAGTCCGTATTTAGTAAATGGTGCTGGGAAAACTGGCTGGCCCTTACACCTTATACAAAAATTAACTCAGGATGGATCTAAGACTTAAATGTGAAACCCAAAACCATAAAAACCCTAGAAGAAAACCTAGGCAATACCATTCAGGACATAGGCATGGGCTAAGATTTTATGATGAAATTACCAAAAGTAATTAATTACAACAAAAACTAAAATTGACAAATAGGATCTGATGGGATCTAATTAAACTGAAGACCCTCTGCACAGCAAAAGAAACTATCATCAGAGTGAACAGGCAGCCTACAGAATGGGTGAAAATCTTCATCCATTTTGCAATCTTCCCATCCAACAAAGGTCTAATCTCCAGAATTTACAAGGAACTCAAAGAAATTTACATGAAAAAGACAACCCATCAAAAAGTGGGCAAAAGATATGAACAGACACTTCTCAAAAGAAGACATTGATGTGGCCCAAAAATATATGAAAAAAAGCTCAACATCACTGGTCATTAGAGAAATGCAAATCAAAACCACGATGAGATACCGTCTCACGCCAGTCAGAATGGCAATTATTAAAAAGTCAGGAAACAACAGGTGCTGGAGAGGATGTGGAGAAATAGGAACGCTTTTACACTGTTGGTGGGAAGGTAAATTAGTTCAACCTTTGTGGAAGACAGTGTGGCAATTCCTCAAGGACCTAGAACCAGAAATACCATTTGACCCAGCAATCCTATTACTGGGTATATACCCAAAGGAATATAAATCATTCTGTTATAAAGATACATGCACACATATTGCAGCACTATTCACAATAGCAAACACATGGAACCAATCCAGATACCCATCAGTGATATACTGGATAAAGAAAATGTGGTACATATACACCACAGAGTACTATGCAGCCGTAAAAAGGAATGAGATGATGTCCTTTGCGGGGACATGAATGAAGCTGGAAGCCATCATCCTCAGAAAACTAACACAAACAGAAAACCAAACACCACATGTTCTCACTCATAAGTGGGAGTTGAACAGTGAGAACACATGGATACGAGGAGGGGAACAACACACACCAGGGCCTGTCGGAAGGGTGGCTGGTGAGGGAAGGGAGAATATCAGGACAAATAGCTAATGCATGCGGGGCTTAAAACGTAGGTGATGGGTTGATAGGTGCAGCAAACCATCATGGCACGTGTGTTCCTATGTAACAAACCTGCACATTGTGCACATGTATCCCAGAACTTAAAGTAAAAATAAATAAATAAATAAATAAACAACAAAGCTGGAGGCGTTATAGTACTTGACTTCAAAATACTGGCATAAAAAGAAGCATATAGACCAATGGAACAGAATAGAGAGTCAAGAAATCTATGATTTATGGTATATCTTTGACAAAGTTTGCAAGGACACACAATGGGAAAAACACACTTTCTTCCATAAATAGTGATATTAAAACTGGATATCCACATCCAAAAGAATGAAATTCAACCTATTCCTCACATCATATACAAAAATCAGCTCGAAATGGATTAAAGCCTTAAATCTAGAACCTGAAACTGTGAAACAATTAGAAGAAAACACAGGAAATACTTCTTAACAATAGTCTTGACAATTATTTTTGTACATGATCTCAAAATGAACACAGGCAACGAGAGTAAAAATAGACAAAGATTGCATCAAACTAAAAGCTTCTGCACAGCAATGAAAACAATATGGAGTGGGTGAAAATATTTGCAAATCCTGCATCTGTTAAGGGGTTAATACCCGAAATTTTTAAGGAACTCTGTTCAATGGCAAGAAAACAAATAACCAGGTTTAAAAATGGGCAAAGGGCTTGAATATACATGACATAGAAATGGCCAACAGGTGCATGAAAAAATGTTCAACATGACTAATAATCAGAAAAATACAGTTTAAAACCAAAGTGACGTATCGTTTTACACCTGTTAGAATGGCTATTATCAAAAAGATAGCAATCTCTGGTGAGGATTTAAAGACAAGGGAACCCGTGTACATTTTTGGTGGGAGGGCACAATGGTATAGCCATTATAAAATACAGTATGGAGGCTCCTCAAAAAATTAAAAATCTACCATATGACCCAGAATTTCCTTCAAAGGAACTGAAATAGGTATCTTGAAGGGATATCTACACTTCCATGGTCATTGCATCATTATTCACAATAGCTGTGATATGGATCAACCTAAATGTCCACTAATGGAGGAATGGATAAGGAAAATGTGGTATGTATGCATACAAAGGAATATTTTTTCAGTTTTATATGTAAAATCTAAAAATGTTGAACTCGGAAGCAGAGAGTAGAATGGTGGTTGCCGGGGTTGGGAGTGAGGGGAATGGGGAGGTATTAGTCAAATAGTACAAAGTTTCTGTCAGGATGAATAAATTCTAGAGAGCTAATGTACAGCATGGTGGCCATAGTTAATAATACTTCATTGTACATTTGAAATTTGATAAGAGAGTAGATCTTATGTGTTCCCACCACACAACTCACACAAAAGTTAATTATGTGAGGTGATGGATATGTTAATTAGCCTGATTATAATTACTTCACAATGTATACATACATTAAAATATCACAAGGTATGCTGTGAATATTTATAATTTTTATTAATCAGTTTCACCTCAAAGCTGGGAAATACAGAAAGAAAAGTTATGAAATAATTCTGGATTCAACAGCAATTTATATCAGAAATAGCCATAGAAACAACTTTACAGTTATCTCAATTACTATTTATCCTAACAGCATTACATCCAGACCATTGTTGATATTTATTTATGTCACTCCTGAATATTTTTATGAGCTTTTTAAAAGTGAGCTTTATGATAGATGAATTATGTCTTGTAAAGCTGTTAGAGTCTAAACCACAGATTGGCAAAGATAAACTAGCCATACAGCCACCCTAATACCAAAGACAGGTAAGTACAGCCCTACCATATTCCTGGAAGGAGAAGCAGAATATTAGCTGATAGCTTTAATAGCTGTCACACTCATCTTTTTCTTTTTCTTTTGCAAATTCTGTTATAGGCAATTTATTATCAAAGTTTGTTTTACTTTTACTCCCTTATAAATAGCCAATATATGCCATTCAAAGAAATTGCTGATTTTATTACTGAAATCTCAGAATTCTAATGCAGAGATTCCAAATACAATTTTTACATAAACAAATATACAGAGAAAACACCCAGAGATTTGTTGTTGTTGTTGTTCTTGTTTTTTATTTTTTGAGATGGAATTCCACTCTTGTCACCCAGGCTGAAGTGCAATGGCGTGTTCTCAGCTCACTGCAACCTCTGCCTCTCAGGTTCAAGCGATTCTTTTGCCTCAGCTGGGATTACAGGCACCTGCCACCACGCCTGGCTAATTATTTTGGTATTTTTAGTAGAGACGGGGTTTCGCCACGTTGGCCCGGCTGGTCTCCAACTCCTGACCTCAGGTGATCAGCCTGTCTCGGCCTCCCAAAGTGTTGGGATTACAGGTGTGAACCACTGTGTCCCGCCAAGATTTTTATACATACAGTCTTTATCTCTAATGTTTATGTTTGCAGTGCCCTGTCAAGAGTAAAAATGTAGGTTCACATACTGTATACTTAAATATTTAGGAGGTTTAAATCAAGCTCAGAAACTTTTCCTACCTCAGCAAATACACCTAAGATTCCTAGGATTCTTGGACTCCTTAGCGCCCCACACTAGTGAATGGCAGGGAGAACTGGTTTCTGTCTCAATCCTGTTGCTTCCCAAGGATAAGTGACCCCAGCTTCTGTAGAGGTGCCCCTTGACCAGCCCAGGCATTTTAGAATGAGCTCTCTCAATTGTTCTTCCATCTCTGTAGACAGACCAGGAAGGAGCTGAAAGAGGTTCTCCAGGTGAACAAGAGTACGTCTCAGGGCCCTGAGGTCTTACCTAGCAGGGAGTGGCATGAGCTACAGGAAGATACAACCTAGTTTTCAAGAAAAGGGTCCAGAATGGGATCCCTCTTGCCTGGATTTAAGGAAATTTTTCTGTAAGTATCTAACAAAATTTTGACTAAAAAAATCTAGAAATGTGTTGATGAGGTTTTGTATGCCACCTTGTGGTACTGTTCAAGGCATTATATAGAAGGAAATGGAGACGCCGAATTATAAAGGAAGATTCTATTTTGAATGAGAATAATTTCCTTGTTTAAAAAGCTATTATTAAAATACTATTACCATTTCAAGTATAAAATTTTATTATATTACCATTAAAAAGAATAACTCACTAAGATTTATAAAAGAAAACATTACATTTTTAAACTATACAATTCATTTATACATTCAAAGAAGATATACATTAAATGCCTACTATGTTCCAGGTACTGGCACTGAGGTTATATCAATTACAAATAAAAATCACTGTCCTCCTAGAACTTATATTCTAGTAGAATAATGAAATAGTGACCAGTAATTCTTATGAATACATTTCTTCACCTACATCTAATCTGAAGATTTTACTTGTAGACTTTTGCGCAGACATTTATAGGGATCCCTATCTTAAGCTGTAAAAAGCGTAAGTATTCCATTCTGCTTATTTTTTGACTGTTCAGAAAGCTGTAACAGAACATTTTGCTCAAATGTCTAAAAATGACTGAGTCACTTCCAGTTTAGAGTTTCTAATCATTATAATTAATAAAAAAACAAAATGTGCATTTTAAAAAAGTAGTTTCAAACGTTTGTTTTATACAAATGCACTTATTATTGAGGGAGAAATGTTAACTTTGTGCAATGTTAATATTAAGCAAGCAAAGATCGGTTAAGTGCCATTAAATTAATAAGTATTTAAATTAGTAGCTTAACCAGAGCTTGAGGCCCGGGTCAGATGATTCTTCTACTTCTAATTGGTCAGTGTCCTCCTCACCCCTTCCCTTACTTGCTACCCCCATTAATGTTTCTTCCTTTGTTTCCCCAAGCACATTTTGTTTGTTTGTTAAAGAATCTTAGGCCCAGGGGATTTCCCTGATCTGACCACCTCATTGTCTAAACTTTGAAGGGTTTAGAAGTCAGAAGCAGACAGAGAGCCAATTATTTGGCGTGATTGGAAGCTGGAGGAGATCACATGTCAACTTCTTCTCCCCTACATCTCCTCTAAGCTTCTATTAGTTCCAAGAGATGAGGCCCCAGGCGTTAAAATGGAGAATGCAGAAAAGGCTAAAGAGTAGGGAGTCTGGATTCTCTTCACTTCTTCAGTAACACTTTCATATAATGGTGGAGGGAAAAATACTAAATGGAATGGTTCCCTCCCTCCAAAATCATGTTTTTTGATTGCCATAGTAATATATAACTTACACCCTCCAGGTTTCTGGGCAGTATTTTATTCTGCATTTTTTATATGTCCATTTAGAATTTCATCCTTATAAATATATACATATATTATTCATTTTTCAATTTTATGTGATGAATAAACAGTAATAAAATAATCATAGGGATGGTTTATGTGACTTGCTCACAGCTTGAAGCAAATCAGTGGCAAATCTGCCTAGGCTTTAAGAATATAACTTAGAATCAGTCTTCTGTCAATCTCTACTGATCACAAATATGTTAAAAATCACAAATTTTGGTCAGGCACAATGGCTCATTCCTGTAATCTTGGCACTTTTAGAGGCCAAGAGAGGCAGATTACTTGAGCCCAGAATTCGAGACCAGCCTAAGCAATGTGGCGAAACCCTTTCTCTACAAAAAAGACAAAAAATTACCTGGGCATGGTGGCATGAGACTATGGTCACAGCTACCCAGAGGCTGAGACGAGAGAATCACCTGAGCCCAGGAGGCTGAGGCTGCAGTGAGTCGTGATCCTGCCACTGCATTTCAGCTTGGGCAACAGAGTGAGACCCTGTCTCAAACAAAACAAAACAAACAAACAAAAACTCCTAATTTTACCCAAGGTAGCTACAAGACGGGTAATGTTTTTAAAAAATATATAATGTGAAAAAGGTATAATATCCTGAATATATAAAGAACTATGACTCAATACACACAAAAAAACTCAAGTTTAAAATGGGCAAAGCCCTTTATTAGATATTCCCCCCAAAAAAGATGCACAAATGGTCGATAATCACATGAAAAGATGTTCAACATCATTAGTCATCAGGGAAATGCAAATCAAAACCACTCTAAGATACCACTTCACACCTACTAGAATGGTTATAATATCCTACAAAAAAAAGAAAAAGAAAGAAATATGACAAGTATTGCCTAGGATTGAAACCACCTTTATAGAATTGTAAGTGATGAGAGAAAACTATGTGACTCTGTTTCACTTCTATTCTCACAGGTTAAATTGGTTTTTGCTTATTCTAGCACAGAGGCCAAGATAACCATGAGAGGAATTAGTTTATTAGTTATACTTTGAGGCAAGGAAAAATGAATCCCTTCCTTGTTCAGAGATTGAACAGCATTCATAAGACAAGGTTAGAATTATGGTAGGAGCTTGAACTTTGCTAAAGAATAAGCATAAATAATGACCTGCCATTGCTTTGCTATAAGTTGCTTACTGCCCCAGAGTCACCTAACCAGAGGTTGCAAGATTTATAACTTCCCCAACTACTCACATAGATAACGTCACTATTGTGAAACCTAAATAACTAGTCTTTCAGGTATTTTTCAGATTTAGCATTTTGGCAGACCAAGAGACACCACCTAGTCCTGAGACTCTCTCCTGAGAACTGACTCAGCTGCACAAACACAGCCCTGTCTCAATAACCCTGTGGTTTCTTTCCCACCCAACTAATGGTCTGAGTTCCTCAGCCCCCTACTTGCCAAAGCACGCTCAAAAACCCTAGCCTCGGCCGGGTATGGTGGCTCATGCCTGTAATCTCAGCGCTTTGGGAGGCCGAGGCAGGCAGATCATGAGGTCAGGAGTTCAAGACCAGCCTGGCCAATATGGCGAAACTCCATCTCCACTAAAAATACAAAAATTAGCTGGGCGTGGTGGCATGCACCTGTAGTCCCAGCTACTCAGGAGGCTCAGGCAGAAGAATTGCTTGAATCTGGGAGTTGGAGGTTGCAGTCAGTCAAGATTGTGCCACTGCACTCCAGCCTGGGTGATAGAGTGAGACTCCACCTCAAAAAAAAAAAAAAAAAAAAAAAAAAAAAATCCTAGCCCCCTAGCCTCTGAATTCTCAGCAGGGGCAGATTTGAGAATTATCTACATTCTTCCATCTGTTTGGCCCTACGATAGTTAAATTCTTTCTTTGCTCCAATACCTACTATCCTCAGTACATTGAGTTTTCTAGGCAGTGGGCAAGATGAACCCATCGGGCTGTTACAGGATGTGGAGAAACTGGAAACTCTCATGACTGATAGGAATTTAAAATGGTGTGGCAGCTATGGAAAACACTTTGCCAGTTCCTCAAAAAGTTAAACAGAATTGCCGTATGATCCTGTAGTTCCACTCCTAGACATGTATCCAAAGGAATTGAAAGTAGGTACTCAAACAGATATTTATATGCCAATATTTATTGCATCATTATTCACAATAGCCATAAGGTGGAAATAATTCAAGGATCCATCAATAGATGAATGGATTAACAAAATGTAGCATATACACACAATGAAAGATTATGCAGCCATTTTTAGAAACGAATGAAGTTGTGATACATAATACAACATGGATGAGGCTTGGAGATATTATGCTAAGTGAATAATAAATAAAAAGATATATGATTTCACTTATATAAAATATCTATAGTAGGCAAATTTTTACAGACAGAAAGTAGATTAGCAGTAATCAGGGGCAGAGGGAAAGGGAAGTGGGAGTTAATCTTTAATGCTTAAAGGTTACGAAGTTTCTCTTTGAAATAGCAAAAAAGTTTTGAAAGTAGATGCTGGTGATGTTTGCATAATATTGTGAATGCAATTATGTCACAGAATTATATACTTTAAATGGTCAAAATGGTAAATTTTATGGTATGTATATTTTTACCATAATTTTAAAAAATTAATAATTTAAGTACCCCAAACCACTGAATTGTGAGTGGGTGAATGGTATAGCATGTGAATTATATCTCAATAAAACTGCTTAAAAATTTTTGTGGGATGCAACTAAAACTGCTCAGAGAAAAATTTATGTATTTTGTGCTTATATTGGTTAAAAATAAAGGTCAATAGTAATGAGCAAAGCATCCAATTTAATGTGGTACAAAAAGAACAAGTGAATAAGTCAAAAGAAAGAAGATTTGAAATCATAAAGATAATAGAAATTAATAGACTAGAAAATAAACATACAGGCTAGGCACAGTGGCTCACTCCTGTAATCCCAGCACTTTGGGAGGCCGAAACATGCAGATCACCTGAGATCAGGAGTTCAAGACCAGCCTGGCCAACATGGCAAAATCTCATCTCTACTAAAAATACAAAAAATTAGCTGGGCATGATGGCACGCCTGGGAGGCAGAGGTTGCCACTTGGCAGAGGAGCCAAGATCATGCCACTGCACTCCAGCATAGGTGACAGAGTGATACTCTGTCTCAAAAAAGAAAAAGAAAAGAAAAGAAACATACAATGATGAGGTGAACTAGAGTCAAAAGTTGGTTTTTAAAGAAACAAATGAATTGACACAAAACTCGCAAAACTAATAAAAATAAAAATAAGGGAAAATCCTAGAGAATTTATATATAAGCAGTATTGTGGTGCAAAAGGTGTTATAACCACACATAATGCAGATACTTATAAGATAGAGGATAATACAACTTTATTCTAATAAACCTTCATGAAACCTTAATAAAATAGATAAACTTTAGAAAAATTTCACTTACCAAAGAGGTTTAAGAAGAAATAATGTCGGATGATTTTACCAAACATTTATAACAAGATTTAAGAAGTATGTAATTTTAGGGGGGCGGAGCAAGATGGCCAAATAGGAACAGCTCCAGTCTCCAACTCCCAGTGTGAGTGACACATAAGACCGGTGATTTCTGCATTTTCAACTGAGGTACTGGGTTCATCTCACTAGGGAGTGCCAGATAATCGGTGCTGGTGAGCTGCTGCAGCCCGACCAGCGAGAGCTGAAGCAGGGCGAGGCATTGCCTCACCTGGGAAGCGCAAGGGGAAAGGGAATCCCTTTTCCTAGCCAGGGGAACTGAGACACACAACACCTGGAAAATCGGGTAACTCCCACCCCAATACTGCGCTTTAAGCAAACAGGCACACCAGGAGATCATATCC
>NW_012103631.1:4671-6084 GCF_000951045.1 Mandrillus leucophaeus | reverse complement strand
AGGCAGGAGAATGGCGGGAACCTGGGAGGCGGAGCTTGCAGTGAGCTGAGATCCGGCCACAGCACTCCAGCCTGGGTGACAGCAAGACTCCGTCTCAAAAAAAAAAAAAATGTTAAGAGCCAACATTTGATACAAGCCATGTGCTGTTCTAGGCCTTCAGGTGTTAACCCCAGGTCAGCATCGCCATTCTGTAGAAAAGAAAGTGGGGCCCAGGCTGGGTGTGGTGGCTCATGTCTGTAATCTCAAGACTTTGGGAGGCCAAGTTAGGTGGATTACCTGAGGTCAGGAGTTCAAGACCAGCCTGACCAACATGGTGAAACCCCATCTCTACTAAAAATACAAAAATTGGCCAGGTGTGGTGGCGAGCACCTGTAGTCCCAGTTACTTGGGAGGCTGAGGCAGGAGAATCGCTTGAACCCAGGAGGCAGAGGTTGCAGTGAGCTGAGACCGTACCAGTGCACTCCAGCCTGGGCAACAAGAGCAAAAATTCCATCTCAAAAAAAAAAAAAAGAAAGAAAGAAAGACAGTGAGGCCCACAGAGGCAAAGTAACTTGTGTGAGGGCCACTCAGCTGCTGAGGGGCAGGACACAATTTGGAACATGGTGTTTTTTGTTTGTTTTATTTTTTTTTGAGACAGAGTCTTGCTGTCACCCAGGCTAGAGTGTAGTGGCGCAATTTGGGCTCTCTGCAACCTCTGTCTCCCGGGTTCAAGTGATTCTCCTGCCTTAGCCTCCCAAGTAACTGGGACTACAGGTGCACGCCTGCACGCCACTACGCCAAGCTAATTTTTCTTTTTTTTTTGAAGTTTTAGTAGAGATGGGGCTTCACCGTGTTTGCCAGGATGGTCTCGATCTCCTGACCTTGTGATCTGCCCACCTTGGCCTCCCAAAGTACTGGGATTACAGGTGTGAACCACCGCGCCTGGCCAGAGCAAGGTGTTTTGTTTTTGTTTTTGGTTTTTTTGGACAGAGTTTCACTCTCGTTGCCCAGGCTAGAGTGCAATGGCATGATCTCGGATCACCGCAACCTCTGCCTCCCGGGTTCAAGCGATTCTCCTGCCTCGGCCTCCCAAGTAGCTGGGATTACACGCACCCACCACCACGCCTGGCTAATTTTGTATTTTTAGTAGGGATAGGGTTTCTCCATGTTGGTCAGGCTGGTCTCGAACTCCCAACTTCAGGTGATCCACCCGCCTTGGCCTCCCAAACTGCTGGGATTACGGGCATGAGCCACCGCACCCGGCCAGGAACATGGTGTTTTGATGTTTTGACTTTCCTGCCTCCAAGCTTTTCTGACTAATAAAACAGTTATGGGGATTTCAACATTCTGGGTAAAGGGCCACATAACTAAGATTTTCAGTACTGTGGGTCACAGTCTCTGTCGCAACTACTCAACCTTGCCATTGTAGGGTGA
>NW_012103631.1:0-2091 GCF_000951045.1 Mandrillus leucophaeus | reverse complement strand
GGATGACAGGCGTGAGCCACTGCGCCCGGCCCGCGTGCTTCCTTTAACATAGCCTAGTTACATGAGCCTGCACTTTATTCCAGCGATGTGCCAGGTGGTGATAAGGGACAAGAGTCCCATTCTCATGGCAGTTAGGGTCTAAACTGGGGGCTGCAGACTATAGCCCATGGGTCACATCCAGCGTACCACTTGATTTTTTAATTTTAATTATCTTTGGGGCCAGGTGCAGTGGCTCACGCCTGTAATCCAAGCACTTTGGGAGATCGAGGCGGGCTGGTCACTTCGGGTCAGGAGTTCGAGACTAGCCTGGCCAATATGGTGAAACTCTGTCTCTATTAAAAATACAAAAATTCGCTGGGCGTGGTGGCGCACGCCTGTTACCCCAGCTACTCGGGAGGCTGAGGCAGGAGAATCACTTGAATTTGGGAGGCAGAGGTTGTAGTGAGCCGAAATGTCACCACTGCACTCCAGGCTGGGTGACAGAGCAAGACTCCATCTCAAAAAATATGTATATAAAATAAAATAACCTGAGGATGAGAGATCTGGAATAGAAAGTGGCTTCCTAGGAGGTCCCTGAGAGAGACTTCAGAGCTGAGGAAGATTTGGCTTTCGCGGTCGTGGAGGGCAGGTAGTTTCAGACAGAACCCTGACCCCTCAGGCCCTCCAAGGGCCTTTGAGATTCCCCCCTCCCAACTGGGGACACCAGTGAGTGGTCTGTACCCCACCGAGGAATAAACCTCTCTGGTTCCGTGGGCTGCCGGCATATCCCTGGCTCCCTTCCAGGGCAGCCTGGTGTGGGAAGTCTCGTTGCACAGGAATCACAGGGTCGGGGCAGTCCCTGGTCCTGGCCCTTCCTCACCTGCTGTACCGGTTCTTCCGCTGTCACCTGGGTGCTGCCGTCAGCCTCTGCCCCGTTGGCAGACATGGTCTCTGCAACAGACACTGTGGAGAGAGGAACAGTCAGGTACAGCCTGCCTGGCCCCACCTTCTAGGAAAAAGTCCAGGCCCACGCTGCAGCTGGAAGACAGGGTTCACACCTGCCCATGACTTACAGCCATGCCTTTCAGTCCTTAGCAGGCACAAGAGTGACCTCTGGACTTTGTTCAACAGCAAGTGCTGATTCTAAAGCTTCGGGATGGGGCTCACCTGGCCCCCCATTTCTTTTTTCCTTTCTTTTCTTTGGAGACAGTCTCACTCTGTTGCCCATGGTGGAGTGCAGTGGGGCAATCTGGTTTCAAGTGATTCTCCTGCCTCAGCCTCCTGAGTAGCTGGGACTACAGGCACCCACCACCATGCCCAGCTAATTTTTGTACTTTTAGTAGAGACGGGGTTTCATCATATTGGCCTGGCTGGTCTGGAACTCCTGACCTCGTGTTCCACCCACCTTGACCTCCCAAAGTGCTAGGATTACAGGTGTGAGCCACCACACCTGACCCTTTCTTTTTTTTTTTCGTTAAAGACAGGATCTTGCTCTGTCACCCAGGGTGGAGTACGGTGGTGCAATCATAGCTCACTACAGCCTCCAACTCCTGGCCTTAAGGGATCCTCCTGCCTCAGCCTCCCAAGTAACTAGGACTATAGGCACACACCACCACACCTAGTTAATTTTTTCTTTTTGGGTAGAGATGGTATCCTTTTTTTTTTTTTTTTTCTGAGATGGAGTCTTGCTCTGTCACCAAGCTGCAGTGCAGTAGCACGATCCCGGCTCACTGCAACCTCCACCTCCCGGGTTCAAGCAATTCCCCTGCCTCAGCCTCCTGAGTAGCTGGGACTACAGGCGCGTGCCATCACACCTGGCCAATTTTTTGTATTTTTTAGTAGAGAAGGGGTTTCACCATGTTAGCCAGGATGGTCTTGATCTCCCGACCTCGTGATTCACCCGTCTCGGCCTCCCAAAGTGCTGGGATTATAGGCTTGAGCCACTGCGCCCAGCCCTGACCCTGCATTTCTAAAAGGCTCCCAGGCAGTGTTGATACAGCTGGTCCCTGGGATACACACACGTCAGGAAGCAAGGCTTGGGAACAGTCCCTTCCAGGGCTCACCTGTTCTCCAGGAAGCCAGGTATGACCTAAAACCTCTGTAGAGGACAAT
>NW_012103630.1:3856-4169 GCF_000951045.1 Mandrillus leucophaeus | reverse complement strand
GAACCTGGGAGGCGGAGCTTGCAGTGAGCCGAGATCGCGCCACTGCACTCCAGCCTGGGTGACACAGCGCAAGACTCCGTCTCAAAAAAAATAAAAAATAAAAAAATAAATAAATAAATAAATAAACTCAGTCCTATATTAAAAAGGAAGAAGGTCCTGAACCTGCAGCCTGGGATACACTCTTATATTAATAATCTCCTTTATTAATAATCTCCTATATTAGGCCGGGCACGGTGGCTCAAGCCTGTAATCCCAGCACTTTGGGAGGCCGAGACGGGTGGATCACGAGGTCAGGAGATCGAGACCATCCTGG
>NW_012103630.1:397-951 GCF_000951045.1 Mandrillus leucophaeus | reverse complement strand
AAGCAAAAACAACTTGCTCTACCCATTGCCTCCTGCCACCCCCACCACCCAGATCATACAATTTTTTTTTTTTTTTTTTGAGATGGAGTCTCGCTCTGTTGCCCAGGCTGGAGTGCAGTGGTGCCATCTCAGCTTACGGCAGCCTCCACCCACTGGGTTCAAGCCGATTCTCCTGCCTCACCCTCCCAAGTAGCTGGGACTACAGGCACACGCCACCATATCCGGCTAATTTTTGTATTTTTAGTAGAGATGAGGTTTCATCATGTTGGCCAGGCTGGTCTGGAACTCCTGACCTCAGGTGATCCACCCGCCTTGGCCTCCCAAAGTGCTGGGAGGCGTGAGCCACCGCGCCCAGCCCAGAGTCCAGATCATACAATTTTATCAGGAGGAACTTCATATGTACCATACCACCAGTGTATTAGAATCCTTTTTACTTTTATTTTGACATAACTTAAGACTTGCAAAATGTTCCTGGAATAGTACAGGGAATTCCTGTATAATGAAACTCCCCATTGTTCTTTTCTTTTCTTTTCTTTTCTTTTTTTTTTTTTTTT
>NW_012103630.1:0-347 GCF_000951045.1 Mandrillus leucophaeus | reverse complement strand
TTTTTTTTTTTTTGAGACAGAGTCTTGCTTTGTCGCCAGGCTGGCATGCAGTGACACGATCTCGGCTCACTGCAACCTCTGCCTCCTGGGTTCAAGCTACTCTCTTGCCTCATCCTCCCAAGTAGCTGCTGGAACTACAGGCATGTACCACTACACCCTCTAATTTTGTTTTTAGTAGAGACAGGGTTTCACCATGTTGGCCAGGATGATCTCAATATCCTGACCTCGTGATCCGCCTGCCTCGGTCTCCCAAAGTGCTGGGATTACAGGTGTGAGTCACTGTGTCCGGCCCTTTCTTTCTCTCTCTCTTTCTTTTTCCTTCCTTCCTTCCTTCCTTCCTTCCTTCC
>NW_012103629.1:4502-5015 GCF_000951045.1 Mandrillus leucophaeus | reverse complement strand
GAAATATCTGTTCTCAGATTCCACAGAAACAAGGGTAGCAAAGAGATCCTCGAAGTACAGATGTAATTCTGTGAGTGGAAGTCACACATCACAAAGCAGTTTCTCAGAAAGCTTCTTCTCAGTTTTTCTCAGAGGATGTTTTCTTTTTCACCATAGCCCTCTATGGGCTTCCAAATATCACTTTAAAAATTCCACAAGAACAGGCTTAGCGAGCGGCTTGTTGAGGGGAAAGCTGTAACTCTGTGAGATGTAGTCACAGATTACTAAGCAGTTTCTCAGAAAGCTTCTTTCCAGATTTCCTCTGAGGATATTTCCTTTTTCACCATAGCCCTGTATGGGCTTCCAAATATCACTTTGCAAATTTCACAAAAACTGTCTTAGCCAAAGGCTTCAGGAGGGCAAAGCTGTAACTCTGTGAGATGATTTCATGGAACACAAAGAAGTTTCTCAGAAAGCTTCTTTCTCTTTGTTATCGGAGCATATTTCCATTGGCCCTATAGTCTTCAAAGGGAT
>NW_012103629.1:3773-4452 GCF_000951045.1 Mandrillus leucophaeus | reverse complement strand
CCCTCTATGGGCTTCCAAATATCACTTTGCGAATTCCACAGAACAGACTTAGGGAGCGGCTTCTTGAGGGGAAAGCTGTAACACTGTGAGATGAATTCACAGAACACTAGCAGTTTCTCAGAAAGCTTCTTTCCAGATTTCATCTGAGAATATTTCCTTTTTCACCATAGCCCTCTATGGGCTTGTAAGTATCACTTTGCAAATTCCACAAGAACTGTCTTAGTGAAAGGCTTCTTGAGGGGAGAGCTGTAACTCTGTGAGATGAATTCACAGAACACAAAGAAGTTTCTCAGAAAGCTTCTTTCTCTTTGTTATCGGAGGATATTTCCTTGGCCCTATAATCTTCAAAGGTATCCGAAATATCTGTTCTCAGATTGCACAGAAATAAGGCTAGCAAAGAGATCCACGAAATACAGATGTAAATCTGTGAGTGAAAGTCACACATCAAAAATCAGTTTCTCAGAAAACCTCTTTCCAATTTTTCTCGGAGGATATTTTCTTTTTCACCATAGCCCTCCATGGGCTTCCAAATATCACTTTGCGAATTCCAGAACAACAGGCTTAGCGAGCGGATACTTGAGGAAAAAGCTGTAACTCTGTGAGATGATTTCACAGAACACAAAGAAGTTTCTCAGAAAGCTTCTTGCTCTTTGTTATCGGAGGATATTTCCTTTGGCCC
>NW_012103629.1:0-358 GCF_000951045.1 Mandrillus leucophaeus | reverse complement strand
GAACACAAAGAAGTTTCTCAGAAAGCTTCTTTCTCTTTGTTGTCGAAGAATATTTCCATTGGCCCTATAGTCTTCAAAGGGATCTGAAATATCTGTTCTCAGATTCACCGGAAAAAGACTAGTAAAGAGATCCACCAAATACAGATGTTACTCTGTGAGTGGAAGTCACACATCACAAAGCAGTTTCTCAGAAAGCTTCTTAACAGTTTTTCTCCGAGGATATATTCTTTTTCAGCATAGCCCTCTATGGGATTCCAAAATCTCTTTGCGAATTCCACAAGAACAGGCTTAGCGAGCGGCTTCTTGAAGGGAAAGCTGTAAATCTGTGAGATGAATTCAGAGAACACTAAGCAGTTTC
>NW_012103628.1:0-1209 GCF_000951045.1 Mandrillus leucophaeus | reverse complement strand
AACTCTGTGAGATGATTTCACAGAACACAAAGAAGTTTCTCAGAAAGCTTCTTTCTCTTTGTTATCGGAGGATATTTCCTTGGCCCTATGGCCTACAAAGGGATTCGAAATATCTGTTCACAGATTCCACAGAAATAAGGCTAGCAATGAGATCGAAGAAATACAGATGTAACTCTGTGAGATGAATTAAGAGAACAGTGAAAAGTTTCTCAGAAAGCTTCTTTCCAGATTTCATCTGAGGATATTTCCTTTTTCACCATAGCCCTCAATGGGCTTCCAAATATCACTTTTCCAATTCCACAAGAACTGTCTTAGCGAAAGGATACTTGCGGGGAAAGCTGGAACTCTGTGAGATGATTTCACAGAACACCATGAAGTTTCCCAGAAAGCTTCTTTCTCTTTTTTATCGGAGGGTATTTCCTTGGCCCTATGGTCTTCAACTTGATTCGAAATATCTGTTCTCAGATCCCACAGAAATAAGGCTAGCAAAGAGATCCACGAAATAGAGATGTAACTCTGTGAAATGAATTAACAGAACACTGAGCAGATTCTCTCAAAGCTTCTTTCCGGATTTCATCTGAGTATATTTCCTTTTTCACCATAGCCCTCTATGGGCTTCCAAATATCACAATGCCAATTCCACAAGAACTGTCTTAGCGAAAGGCTTCTTGACGGGAAAGCTGTTACTCTGTGAGATGATTTCACAGAACACAAAGACGTTTCTCAGAAAGCTTCTCTCTCTGTGTTATCGGAGGTTATTTCCTTTGGCTCCATGTTGTTCAAAGGGATCCGAAATATCTGTTCTGAGAATTCACAGAAATAAGGCTAGCAAAGAGATCCACGAAATACAGATGTAACTCTGTGAGATGAATTAACGGAACACTAAGCAGTTTCTCAGAAAACTTCTTTCCAGGTTTCATCTGAGGAGATTTCCTTTTTCACCATAGCCCTCTATGGTCTTCCAAATATCACATTGCCAATTCCACCAGAACTGTCTTAGTGAAAGGCTTCTTGAGGGGAAAGCTGTAAGTCTGTGAGATGATATCACAGAACACAAAGAAGTTTCTCAGAAAGCTTCTCTCTCTTTGTTATCAGTGGATATTTCCTTTGGCCCTACAGTCTTCAAAGTGATCCGAAATATCTGTTCTCAGATTCCACAGAAATAAGCCTAGCAAAGAGATCCAGGAAATACAGATGTAACTCTGTGAG
>NW_012103627.1:4114-6717 GCF_000951045.1 Mandrillus leucophaeus | reverse complement strand
AGTGGGCGCCTGTAATCCCAGCTACTCAGGAGGCTGAGGCAGGAGAATCGCTTGAACCCAGGAGGTGGAGGTTGCAGTGAGCCAAGATCACACTACTGCACTCCAGCCTGGGCGACAGAGCAAGACTCCGTCTCAAAAAAAAAACCAAAAACAGAAACAAAAAACAAAACAAACACCCCTGCCCTCTCCAATATTAGTGATTACTCTGTAAAGGTTCCAGAAAAACTTTGTTACATCCATTTTGGGTTTTCAATTTAGTATCATTGGAATTCGACTGGAATTCTAAAGGGTTAAAAGAAATCCTAGCATTTGACCTAAATACTCATAGAAGGCTCTCTCTCTCTGGCAATGTTTAACACCTCAAAATGAAAATACATGAGCTCATTGGAATTGCTAGAAAAGGGCACGGCAGTTTTTCACACTTCTTTTGCCAGGAAGATAACACTTTAATTTCAGCCTGATTTTTTTCTTACCCTGGAGGGAAGGTGGGGTTACTCGTAGGGGCTCTGGGGCCTCCATTCTGCCTGCCTGCTTCTTTGGTGGGTATTAGCATGAGAAAACACAAGAGTAGTTTGACTTCCTATATTTTTCCAATGTTGCCTGAGAATCTGGGGCTCAAACTGCAGCATAAGGGAGTAAAATTATATGCTAGGGTCTCAAAGCCTTTGTCCATCACTTTCTCTCATCTTTATTCTTTATTAAAAGTCTAGCTAATAAAAAAAAAAATCTAAGTTCAAAAGTTCAGATAAAACTCCCTAAAGTCTGTGACCTGATTTTCTTCAGCTTGACTCATGTTAGCTCCTGGATATGGAGTTTCTAGCTTTTCTTTATGATTTTGTCAGAGACATTTGAACCAGAGCAACTTCATTGTGGATAGCAGTTGGGTAAAATGAGGCTGAGACCTCCTGGGCTGCATTCCCAGGAGTTTAGGCATTCTTAGTCACAGGATGAGATAGGAGGTCAGCACAAGATACAGGTCGTAAAGACCTTGATGATCAAGTGGGTTGCAGTAATGAAAGCCAGCCAAGACCCAAAACCAAGATGGCTATGAGAGTGACCTCTGGCCATCCTCACTGCTCATTATACATTAATTATAATACATTAGCATGCTAAAAGACACTCCCACCAATGCCATGACAGTTTATAGATGCCATGGTAATGTCCGGAAATTACCCTATATGCTCTAAAAAGGGGAGGAACCCTCAGCTTCAGGAATTGCTCACCCCTTTCCCAGAAAACTCCATGAATAATCCACTCCTTGTTTAGCATATAATCAAGAAATAACTATAAGTATCCTCAAGCCAGCAGTTTAAGCTGCTGCTCTGCTTGTGGAGTAGCCATTGTTTTATTCCTTTATTTTCTTAATAAACTTGCTTTTGCTTTGCACTGTGGACTTGCCCCGAATTCTTTCTTGCACAAGATCCAAGAACCCTCTCTTGGGGTCTGGATCGGGACCCCGTTCCGGTAACAGTTTCCGGAGACACAGCGCTGTGTCAGACGAGAGCGTGCCGAGGTGGGTGTGTTTTCATCAGCTGATTGCTGCAAAGAAAAACTTGCCAACTAACCAGGTCTGGGTCACTCTCTACCATAGTAGCAGCATAATTGCAATCTGATCAGCTAACCAAAGATTCCTAGCCTGCTTATTTTTCCTGGGTTTATTTGCCTCGGTGCTCTGAGACATCTATGTCATGCCTTTCTGTTTATACTCTTCTTGACTGAAACCTTAGAATATGAAGTAAGACGAAAGAAAGCCAGCTGGAGAAGCTGTCAGTTCGGCAGGTTTGGGCCATGGTCCCAAAAGACACTATTCCTTGAATCATGCCTGGTGTGACCCATTTCCTTCTGTCTGCCTGCTGCTCCTTCCTCTGTGCTTGAGGCCTGGCTCTGTCTTCCAGCCAACACCAGGACTACTGGGTGTGTGGACCCAGACCCTTACAACCTGACTCACCACAGGTCTGCAAGGTGCCCTGAGAGCCCACAAGGCTCTGGTTGCTGGGGAGACAAAGATTTAAAAGCCAGGCACCCTGGCTTTGAGGAACTCTCAGAGGTTTGCCCTCAGCTCCTTTATTTGAAAGAGTGAACTTAGCTGGGGCTCCCACCTCTGAGGAAATCTTACCAAGAATTTAAAGAAAGACCAGAAGAGGCCAGGCGCGGTGGCTCATGCGTGTAATCCCAGCAGTTTGGGAGACCGAGGTGGGAGGATCACTTGAGGCCAGGAGTTTAAGACCAGCCTGGCCAACATGGTGAAACCCTGTCTCTACTAAAAATAAAATAGTAAAATAAAATAAAATAAAATAAAGCAGCCCAGAAGAGAAATATGATCGATAGCTTATAAGGTGGCCTCTGGTTCTTCTGAGAAGGTGCAGAAGAACTAGACATACTTAGGCAAAAAATAGCCACCTGCAGGAGAATTGATAGTTCCTTCCCCTGCCTTCTCTGGTGAGAGAGTCCTTTCAGCCCACTTCCTGATTCTTACTTATAATCATACCTGGGTGGTCTTGAAGTGTACTTGGGTATCATGCTATGCTGGAAAGAGCCTGGGACTAGGAGGAAGCAGCTTTGGGTTCTAATCCAAACCATTGTAAGACCTTGGGCAAATGCCT
>NW_012103627.1:1899-4064 GCF_000951045.1 Mandrillus leucophaeus | reverse complement strand
AGGCACCCTGGCTTTGAGGAACTCTCAGAGGTTTGCCCTCAGCTCCTTTATTTGAAAGAGTGAACTTAGCTGGGGCTCCCACCTCTGAGGAAATCTTACCAAGAATTTAAAGAAAGACCAGAAGAGGCCAGGCGCGGTGGCTCATGCGTGTAATCCCAGCAGTTTGGGAGACCGAGGTGGGAGGATCACTTGAGGCCAGGAGTTTAAGACCAGCCTGGCCAACATGGTGAAACCCTGTCTCTACTAAAAATAAAATAGTAAAATAAAATAAAATAAAATAAAGCAGCCCAGAAGAGAAATATGATCGATAGCTTATAAGGTGGCCTCTGGTTCTTCTGAGAAGGTGCAGAAGAACTAGACATACTTAGGCAAAAAATAGCCACCTGCAGGAGAATTGATAGTTCCTTCCCCTGCCTTCTCTGGTGAGAGAGTCCTTTCAGCCCACTTCCTGATTCTTACTTATAATCATACCTGGGTGGTCTTGAAGTGTACTTGGGTATCATGCTATGCTGGAAAGAGCCTGGGACTAGGAGGAAGCAGCTTTGGGTTCTAATCCAAACCATTGTGAGACCTTGGGCAAATGCCTTAACTCTTCTATGGGATTAGTTTCTTTGGGAAATTGCCTTCCCTACCTCATCAGGATATTGTGAAAAATCACTACGTATCTATATATGAGTGCGGATTTACATAGGTGGAAATATATACACACAATAAAATATATACATACACACATAAATTTAAAATTTTCACAATAAATAGTTATCATTTATTGAGCAACCGTTAGTTATTAGGCATTGTGTTAAGTCTTTTACAGTTAGCTTGTAGTTACAATATTCTTGCAAGACAGGTGATAGCAACCTCTCTGTTCCACTGCCTCCACCACACACCGTATTATAGATAAGGAAACTGAGGCTTAGAGAGGCAAGGAAGTTTACTCAAGCTCACAGAGAAAGTTTCTTTTTTTAAATCTTTTTTTTTTGAGTCAGAGTTTCACTCTTGTTGTCCAGGCTGGAGTTCAATGGTGTGATCTTGGCCCACTGCAACCTCTGCCTCCCGGGTTCAAGTAATTCTCCTGCCTTAGCCTCCCGAGTAGCTGGGGTTACAGGCGTGTGCCACCACACCCAGCTAATTTTGTATTTTTAGTAGACACAGGGTTTCTCCATGTTGGACAAGCTGGTCTCGAACTCCTGACCTCAGGGGATCCACCCACCTCAGCCTCCCAAAGTGCTGGGATTACAGGCGTGAGCCACTGCGCCCGGCCTAGAGAAAGTTTCTTTTGGAGAGTAGCCAACACTGGGCCATGCAGCAATAGGTCCTCAGTAATGATGATTTCAAAGGCAATCATGGTGCTTTTCCATCTGAATTCTTTCCTATGGCTCCTTCTTCCTATATCTGGAAGATTGTCTCTGATTGCAACATAGGCTGTCAAGCTCCTAGACACCTTTAATCTGTTGTGGCCTGCTCACACTGTGTTCCACGGAAGAGCTATGCAATTTAGGGGAATTCTTCCAGTGGCTTGACATCCCCAGCCTGGGCCTCATTTGGGTTTGGTTCATCATCCAGCGTTCATGAACATTTCCATCTCAGCTCCTTACCCTCCTCTTTCCCCACTCTACGCCTCAGCAAGATGAACTTTGCTCTGTTTCAAGTCCATGCCTCAGGCTTTCCCACTTTTCTGCTTTTGCTCAAATTCTTCTCTCCATTGCTCCATCTGGAATGCCCTTCTGTCTCCTTCTTTGCCAAATTTCTAAATATTACGTATCCTTATGGTCTTCTGTAAGGTCCTGTTTCTTCACGAAGCCTTTCCTAATCTGTTTAGCTGGAAATGGTTATAGACATTCTTTATTTCTTTTTAGTGGAACACTCCTTATTTCTCCTTGTAAACGTATGCTTTCTGAAGGTTAAGTTCATGTCCAGTTCATATTTGTACTTTCAGTCTGTAATACATGTCTTTATATGTAATAGCCATGTGTTCATTTACTCAATGGATAAATCAATCAGTAAATGAGTGTATAAATCTTGAGGGAGTTCTGAATTGTGTGTGGTGTTAAAGATGTGCCAGGAGAATTATACTTGTTTATTTATTAAGCACATGCTGGGTTTAAAATCCTCTGCCAATATTTATTACACAATTTTTTTTTTGTCTTAGAATTTATGGTCTCTAA
>NW_012103627.1:0-1849 GCF_000951045.1 Mandrillus leucophaeus | reverse complement strand
GCCTCATTTGGGTTTGGTTCATCATCCAGCGTTCATGAACATTTCCATCTCAGCTCCTTACCCTCCTCTTTCCCCACTCTACGCCTCAGCAAGATGAACTTTGCTCTGTTTCAAGTCCATGCCTCAGGCTTTCCCACTTTTCTGCTTTTGCTCAAATTCTTCTCTCCATTGCTCCATCTGGAATGCCCTTCTGTCTCCTTCTTTGCCAAATTTCTAAATATTACGTATCCTTATGGTCTTCTGTAAGGTCCTGTTTCTTCATGAAGCCTTTCCTAATCTGTTTAGCTGGAAATGGTTATAGACATTCTTTATTTCTTTTTAGTGGAACACTCCTTATTTCTCCTTGTAAACGTATGCTTTCTGAAGGTTGAGTTCATGTCCAGTTCATATTTGTACTTTCAGTCTGTAATACATGTCTTTATATGTAATAGCCATGTGTTCATTTACTCAATGAATAAATCAATCAGTAAATGAGTGTATAAATCTTGAGGGAGTTCTGAATTGTGTGTGGTGTTAAAGATGTGCCAGGAGAATTATACTTGTTTATTTATTAAGCACATGCTGGGTTTAAAATCCTCTGCCAATATTTATTACACAATTTTTTTTTTGTCTTAGAATTTATGGTCTCTAATAAATATGAATAACAAAGACAAGAGCACACACCAAGAGAAATACATTAAACCAAATTTTTAAAAAATGCATTTTATGTGATGATGAAGAAGGGAAGGGTAATTGTGAAAGAGATTGCAATTAGGAAAAATAGTTCCAAGGTCTGACAAAGGGGAGTGCCGTGGACTGAATGTTTGTGTCTCTCCCACATTTACCTTTTGAAATCCTAACCCCCAATGTGTTGGTATTAAGAGGTGGGACCTTTGGGAGGTGAGAGGGTCATGAGGGTGCAGCCCCTATGAATGGGATTAGTGCCCTTATGAAAGATACTCCAAAGAGCTCTTTAGCCTTTTTTCCACCATGTGAGGAGACAAGGAGAAGACAGCAGCAAGCAACCTGGAAGAGGGCCCTGAACATAGTGGTACCCTGATCTCAAACTTCCAGCCTCCAGAACTGTGAGAAATAAATTTCTGTTGTTCTTAAACCACCTAGTTTGTGGTACTTTACTATAGTGGCCCAAACAGACTAAGACAAGGAGGGAAGATTAAATGACTGAGAGAAAAATAGTGTTTGAACATAGATTGAGAAGCTACCAGATGACACAATACAAAACATACATTTGTTCTCTAAGACCCTCTATGTTTTATAAGACATCTACTCAACCTATAGACATCTACTGGGAAAGCACCTTGAACTAGAGGTTGGGGTTAGAAAGGTCAAAACGGCCAACTTCCTGCCCTTGCATTCTGCAGAAGTTTGCTTTGGAATGCTCTGGGAGGAGAGAGGAAGAACTCTTAGTGTGCAGGGAGGTCTCACAGAGGTCATGACCCTCAACCAAGGCCTGAGGAAGCAGTGTGGTGTGAAGTTTCAGAGTATAGACTCTAGGGTCAGACGGGAGGCTGATATGGTTTGGATTTGTGTTCCCACCCAAATCTCATGTTGAATTGTAATTCCCAGTGTTGAAGGAGGGGCCTGGTGGGAGGTCATTGGATCATGGGGGCAGATATCCCCCTTCCCGTTCTTGAGATAGTGAGTTCTCATGAAATCTGTTGTTTAAAAGTGTGTAGCATCTTGCCCGTCTCTCTCTTCCTCTTGCTCCAGTCATGTATGACATGCCTCCTTCCTCTTCACCTTCTGCTGTGATTATAAGTTTCCTGAGGCCTTCCCAGCCATGATTCCTGTACAGCCTGCATAACTGCGAGCCAATTAAACTTCTTCTCTTTATAAATTACCCAGTCTC
>NW_012103626.1:3609-3912 GCF_000951045.1 Mandrillus leucophaeus | reverse complement strand
CTCACACCTGTAATCCCAGCACTTTGGGAGGCAGAGGCAGGTGGATCACCTCAGGTCAGGAGTTCGAGACCAGCCTGACCAATGCGGTGAAACTCCGTCTTTACTAAAAATACAAAAATTAGCCAGGCGTGGTGGCAGGTGCCTGTAATCCCAGCTACTCGGGAGACTAAGGCAGGAGAATCGCCTGAACCTAGGAAGCAGAGGCTGTAGTGAGCCGAGATTGCGCCACTGCACTCCAGCCTGGGTGACAGAACGAGACTCCGTCTCCAAAAAAAAAATGAAAAATAAAAATAAAAAAATAAA
>NW_012103626.1:349-1373 GCF_000951045.1 Mandrillus leucophaeus | reverse complement strand
GAGGCTGAGGCAGGAGAATGGCGTGAACCCGGGAGGCGGAGCTTGCAGTGAGCTGAGATCCGGCCACTGCACTCCAGCCTGGGCGGCAGAGCGAGACTCCGTCTCAAAAAAAAATAAAAATAAAAATAAAAAATAACAGTAAATCAATGCCATCGGTAAACAAGATACATTCTACACATTATCAGGATAATCAACACAAGCTGCTATAATGGACAAATCCGTAAGTCTCAATGATTTAACTCAACATCAGTCTATTTCTCGCCCAGCTAAAGTTGAAAGTAGACTGGTAGTTCCTCCTCCAACTTATAGCTGTGCCATCTGCCATATGCCATTTCCAAGTTCATTTCACTAAGAGAAGAAAGGAAGAAAGGAAACACACGGGAGGTGGAGGCTGCAGTGAGCTATGATTGTGCTGCTGCACTCCAGCCTGGAAGACAAAGTGAGACTCTGTCTTAAAAAAAGGAAAATAAAAAAATAAAATTTGAAATTTCATAGTTTTACATTTTAGTTTTAGCATATTTAGTTGAAAAAGACTAGTCCAAAGCTTCATGAACATCTCTTACACATGTGGAATGATAATACAGGGGTCCTGGGTTCTGAGCATTGGCCTGGGAGTGGTACTAGTGGATTCTGTTCATGGGCCACTGACTCATACCAGTCTCATGATTCTAACTCAACAAAACGGGAAGGTAGGAAATAGAAAGGGCCACATGGAATATGTGGTGAGCACCAGAATCTATGTTCCAAAGACATGACTACAATACTGGAAAACTGGAAACAGCAATTTTTAATTTTTATATTTTATATAATAAAAGATTATCAAGCCATTAAAATGTTTTCCAAGAATATTTAATGGCACAGAAACATGCTCATAATACAGTCTTGAGTGAACAAGCAGGATACCAAACTGAATATATACTGTCTTTTTGAAAAGTAAGGATATGCAGGAAAAACACTAGGGGAAAATATCACTTTGTTACCAACAGTTGGCCCTGCAGAGTATGATTATAGGTGATTTAATGTT
>NW_012103626.1:0-299 GCF_000951045.1 Mandrillus leucophaeus | reverse complement strand
GGCTCACTGCAACCTCCTTCTCCCTGGTTCAAGCGATTCTCCTGCCTCAGCCTCCCGAGTAGCTGGAACTATAGGCATGTGCCACCATGTCCAGCTAATTTTTGTTTTGTTTTGTATTGTTTTGAGATGGAGTCTTGCTCTGTCGCCCAGGCTGGAGTGCAGTGGTGCGATCTCGGCTCACTGCAAGCTCAGCCTCCTGGGTTCCCACCATTCTCCTGGCTCAGCCTCCAGAGTAGCTGGGACTACAGGCGCCCGCCACCACGCCCAGCTAATTTTTTTGTATTTTTAGTAGAGACGGG
>NW_012103625.1:0-1975 GCF_000951045.1 Mandrillus leucophaeus | reverse complement strand
CTCCCGGGTTCAAGCGATTCTCCTGCCACAGCCTCCCGAGTAGGGAGCTGCTAAAATAAAATACTTTCAGTTGGGTACTTTATAAACTACAGACACTTATTACTCACAGTTCTGAAGGCTGGAGGTTCAAGATCATGGCAGATTCAGTGTCTGGTGGGGACCCACCTCCTGGTTCATAGACGATGCATTTACTCTGCGCGTGCTCACATGATGGAAGGGTGAGGGAGCTCTCTGGGGCCCCTTTTCTAAGGACACTGATCCCATTCTTGAGGCTGGATCTCCATGACCTCATCACCTCCCAAGTCTCCCACCTCCTGACACCATTGTCTTAGGGGTGAGGATTTCAGTACAGGAATATGGGGGAGGAAAACAAACTTTCAGACTGTAGCAAACACTATTCTTAAAAAAAAAATACAGTAATAGTTCAGCTTTTTTTTTCCTTTTTTTTTTTTTTTTTTAGTTTGATAAATTTTCCAAGAAGGAGGAGGTAAAGAAACCCTCCTAGTTTTGAAGGTGAATGTTAGTGCTGTAAAATACACGTGGGACTTGGCTCCTATAAAATTCCTGGTCACGGCAAAATGTAGGTGGTTCGCAGTACCTGGGAAAGCCCACCTTTCCTTTTTCTAACATGTAACTTTTGTGAGAATTGCGTAAAAGCTGTTTATAGTTAGCCCTTCAGTCCTGTGTCCAACCCAGCATATCCAATACTATCTAACATTCTTTTTTTTTGAGACAGTGTTTTGCTCTTGTTACCCAGGCTGGTGGACAGTGGCACGATCCTGGCTCGCCGCAACCTCCACCTCCTGGGTTGAAGTGATTCTCCCATCTCAGCCTCCCGAGTAGCTGGGATTACCAAATTCTATATAAATGTTGTGTCAAGAAATATTATGGCTCTTTTGACTTTTTTTTCCTAACCAAAGAGAAATTTAGAAAAAACATTTATGAACGTAAACACTGTTCTTGACAAGAAAGCCTTCTAAAAATAAGGGCTGGAGTTTGTTGAAACTGCTCTCCTTTTTTTTTTTTTTTTTTTTTGCTGCTTTTTCCTTTTGCCTTGAGGCAGTAATTGGAATGCACTCATTTGTCCTGGGTGGAGAAACAGTTCAGATCTAACAGTGGGGGCTCTGTGTTTCCTTAGGTAACACGTGTGAGGTTTTTGTCAGTATAATTCAGTCATCTGTGTTAATATTATCACAAAAGATCAGGGCGGCATTTGCTTCTTCCCAGAATTGCTTATTAAAACAGCTGCATGGCCAGGCGCAGTGGCTCACGCCTGTAATCCCAACACTTTTGGAGGCCGAGGCAGGCTTGAGCCCAGGAGTTTGAGACCACCCTGGGCAACGTGGAGGATCACTAGAGCGTGGGAGTTGGAGGCTGCAGTGAGCTGTGATTGCAGCCTGGGCAACCAAGTGAGAGATGCTGTGTCTAAAAAATAAAAATAAAAATTAGCCAAACATGGTGGCATGCGTGTGTTGTCACTGCTACTTGGGAGGCTGAGGAGGGCGGATCACTTGAGCCCACAAAGTGGAGGCTGCAGTGAGCTGAGATTGCACCACTGTAGTACAGCCCGGAACAGAGCGAGAGAGACCCTGTCTCTAAATACATAAATAAATAGGTTCGCGATTAAGCAGAAGTTGTGCTTGTTCTGCCAGGATTTCAGTTGGGTTCTTTGTGCCCTGATTTATCTGAGCTCGTAGGTAGTGCGTTATCTTGGAAGGCTTGTATTAAAGAAAGAGGGTAGCCTTTCTTTTCCCTGTTTTGGGAGCTTTGCTGAGGTGGCTTTTGGCTGAGGGTGGACCCGAGGGTGCAGACGTTTTGATGCAGAAGGAGCGATTGCCTTTTTCAGACGTAGGGTGCATCTGGTTTTTATGTTGTGTGTTCTTACCCTGGGGTGTTTGAGGTCCCTGGACTCCTATTTTGTTTGTGTTTAAAAAGCAGGAACTCTGAGAACGTATCAAAGAGCCTGTTACTGCAG
>NW_012103624.1:848-1124 GCF_000951045.1 Mandrillus leucophaeus | reverse complement strand
CTGTTCCTGTGGAAATTGCGAAGTGATATTTGGAAGCCCGTAGAGGGCTATGGTGAAAAAGAAAATACCCTCAGAGAAAAAGTGGAAAGAGGCTTTCTGAGAAACTGCTTTGTGTTCTGTGAAATCATCTCACAGAGTTACAGCATTCCCCTCCAGAAGCCTTTCGATAAGTCAGTTCCTCTGTAATTTGCAAAGTGATATATGGAAGCCCTTAGAGGGCTATGGTGAAAAAGAAAATATACTCAAAGAAAAACTGGAAAGAAGCTTTCTGAGAAA
>NW_012103624.1:0-622 GCF_000951045.1 Mandrillus leucophaeus | reverse complement strand
GCAAAGTGATATTTGGAAGCCCATAGATGGCGCTGGTGAAAAAGGAAATATCTTCAGAAGATATCTGGAAAGACGCACTCTGAGAAACTGCTTAGTGTTCTGTTAATTCATTTCAAAGAATTACAGCTTTCCCCTCAAGAGGCCGCTCGCTTATCCTGTTCTTGTGGAATTCGCAAAGTGATATTTGGAAGTCCTTAGAGGGCTATGGTCTAAAAGAAAATATCCTCAGAGAAAAGCTGGAAAAAAGCTTTCTGAGAAACTGCTTTGTGATGTGTGACTTCCACTCACAGAGTTACATCTGTATTTCGTGGATCTCTTTGCTAGCCTTATTTCTGTGGAATCGGAGAACAGATATTGAAGACTATAGGGCCAAAGGAAATATCCTCCGATAACAAAGAGAAAGAAGTCTTCTTAGAAACATCTTTGTGTTCTGTGAAATCACCTCACACAGATACAGCTTTCCCCTCAAGAAGCCTTTCGCTCAGACGGTTCTTGTGGAATTGGCAAAGTGATATTTGGAAGCCAAGAGAGGGCGCGGGTGAAAAAGGAAATATCCTCCGATGAAATCTGGAAAGAAGCTTTCAGAGAAACTGCTTAGTGTACTGTTAATTCATTTCACAGA
>NW_012103623.1:5756-7636 GCF_000951045.1 Mandrillus leucophaeus | reverse complement strand
AAGAAATGGGCTCAGGGTGCTGGGGTGACAGGTATTTGGATCTCAATTGCCATGAAAATGCAGACATATTTTCTCCTTCCCACAGGCTACTCCTGGCTAAATGAATTCCTAAAATTGTCTTCTTGGTGATTTGCTCCGTTGCTGAGATCTCAGCCAAGGCAGGCATGTCAGGTTATTTTTAAACTCATTTTTATTTTCTACTTGCATAAAAGGATTATTTTTCATTGTTAAATAATATGAATGCATCATAATGTATTAAATATGTTAATTTTCTATTGTTTAGATTGCTTCTACTTTTACACTATTATTAATAATGCCACAGTGAACATCTTTATGAATAAACCTTTGTGTTCATCTCTAATTATTTAATCAGGTTGGAGCCCTAGAAGTAGAATTAATGGTCAATAGTTATGAACATTTTAAAAGCTATTTGTATTCCAAGTTACTTTCCTGAAAAGCTGTAGAGATTTCAGAGTTGCAATGAGCACTCATTGTGTCATTTGTTTTTAAACCTATTTTTACAAAATATCACTGTATTTACAAATGCTGGACACCATGCTGGCGTTGTATTTTCTTGTCATCCTCATAACTTCAAAAAGCATGTTTTGCAGATGAAATAGGACAGGCAATCAAAAATAAATTTTTCAGTTAAATCAGCTAGTAAATGACAAAGCAAAACAGGGACTTGAAACTGGCTGTCTGACTCCTTTGTCACTCTCTTAACCACTATACCATACTGTCAGCATTCAATAATATATTTGTGACTTTTATTATTGATAGGTAAAAAATACTGTTAAATTTGTATTTTTGACAGGGTGTTTTTAGCTGTTCTTTGGCTAACTATATTTTTTTTCTGGAAACTGTTATATTAACATACTTGACCTTTTTTTCATTGTGGGATATATTATTTACAATTGGGTTCAGTGACAAGCATCAGAAAACCCAAAATGATAGCAATGACAACAAGGAGAAATTTATGTCTCATATACAGGAGTGCCCAAGATAGTCAGCTCAAAGGTGAAAGGAGGTTGTATCTAAATAGTGAGGGATTCAAGATCCTGCCATCTTGCACCTTTACTATTCTTGGCACATGGCTTTGATCTCTTTGGCTGATATGGCCTTTTAAACCACATCCACATTCCAACCATCAGAAAAAAAAAAGAAGAAATATCCTTTCAGGGTGTTTCCTGGGAGTCACAAATGGCACTTCCACGCTCATCTTTTTGGCCAGAATACAGTAATTTGACCAAACCCAACCACAGTCATATGGCCATATATAACCACAACAGAGGTTAGGAAATAAGTTCTTTAGTCTGGATGCAATGTTCTCATGTAACACAGGGGTGCTGATACTAAAGACAAAGGTGAGTGGACAGCAGGAACAATCAGCACTCATTGCCACATGTGCTACTTTAAAAACTTTATCTGTATTTTTAAACACTGTTTTAGCAAATATTTCCCCCAGTTTTCAACTTGTTCTTATTTATTTATTTATTTATTTGAGATGGGGTCTCACTGTGTTGCCCAGGTTGGAGTGCAGTGTGGCACAATCTCAGCTCACTGCAACCTCTACCTCCTGGGCTCAGGCCATCTTCCCACCTCAGCCTCCTGGGTAGCTGGGACTACAGGTGGGTACCATCACACCCAGATAATATTTTGTATTTTTGGTAAAGATAGGGCTTCACCATGTGGCCCAGGCTGGTCTTAAACTCGTGAACTCAATCAATCTGCCTACCTCAGCCTCCCAAAGTGCTGGGATTACAGGTGTGAACTACTGCCCCCAGCCTATTTTATTTTATTTTTTTGAGACAGGGTCTAGCTGTGTCTCCCAGGCTGGAGTGTAGTGGTGTGATCACAGTTCACTGTAGCCTCAACCTCCA
>NW_012103623.1:2188-4846 GCF_000951045.1 Mandrillus leucophaeus | reverse complement strand
AAACTATATAAAGGGATTAACATATATACAAATATATATATAACATATATTTTTTTCCATTGTATATTTGCTTAGGATGTCCTTTCCCATCAAAGGACTATGTTTCCTTTTAGCATTTGTCTTCTTTTTTCTTTCATATTTAATTTTTAAACTCATCTGGAACATATTTTGATGTGAAGTGAAACTCTGACCTAAAATGTTTTTCCACAAAGCCAATTTTCCTAATACTACTTGCTGGTGTGTTGTATCATTTTTCTGTTGGTTTATAATGCTTAATTTATAGTGCATCAAAGGCTTACATATATTAGGGTTCATTCCAGAACTTATTCCGGTTAATTCAAAACTTATTCTTCTGAATGTTTTGTGGCTCATTACTATTTTTTCTTCTAGGTTAAGTATTATTTTCTAAACATTTATTTCTGAAAGTTTACATCTTTACACTTTCAGTTTTCCCGTCAGAGAAAAAGAGCTGTCGTACTCAAGCCTTCTCCTGTTTTTCTGAAAAGTTTTGTCTTTTTCTCACTTTTTATTGTTAAAATTACTCTAGGTTTTTATTTTGTTGTTTTGTTTTGCTTTGTTTCTATTCACTGGTTGACTATAATAACTACCCACCTATTTTGGTTCTCAGTTGTTACTGATTTAATATTCTTTTTGGAATATATCTATTCCACTGAATTTTTAAATCCTAATACCTTTCAGTTAATTATCTTTAGTTGTCTAGATGAGGTATATTGTTTATAAATATGATAATGATAATTTTGTTTCTTTTTTGTTTTTGTTCAATATATCTGGCCCTACTGAATCAATTATTTCTTCCTTTAAATGTTATAGCAGCTTCATTGTTTCTTGTTTTACTGAATTGAAAACAACTTTCCTAACAATGTTAAACAATAAAAGTGGTAACAGATATCAATTTTTCATTTTCACTCTTACATGATCATATTTTTAAAATCTAATTTGCTCAACCATTTTAAATCGAAATTCTGTTTAAGAAAGATTATAATGTTTCAGTTTCGCTTATTGCCTCAACATTTATCAATTTTTTGCATAAAATCTGATATTTAATGTTGGCTAAAAATAACTACCTATTTTCATCCCCTACTCACCCTAACATTTTTCCTAGTTTGAAATGTAATTAAGAGTGTCTATATTAATATATGCAAGTATAATTTTTGAAGCTAAAATATACATTATGAAACTTAAATATTACAGACTTGAACATTTATTGTCTTATTGCTAGAATCAAGTCTTAATCCTGTTAGGAAGGATATTTGTAGTGTCTTGATTTCAAAGAAATATATCCTTAGTACTGAATGTTTATTATATTATACATCTCACTGGAAAATTAAAAGCATTTTAAATTTAAAAAGAGAAAAAAAATGTTTAGGTACGTGAATTACCCAGAATGCTCTCTTTAATTTCGCCATTTTATTTTGACTTCAACTTTTAATTAGATCAAAATATATACCATGTTGAAATTATAGGAGCAAATTCAAGAGACAGACTTCTCTTCATGTTTCTATCATCAAGATAAACAATTTGCTGGTTTATGTTAAAACCTCATTTCTCATTCTCAAGTGCCAGACATTACAGTATGTGCAAAGCTTATGGGAAACCAAGACTACCAAGACTAGGAATCCAAGCACACAGCCACTAATATTTTTGAGTAAGGCAGATCATCATCTCACTCAAAACAAACAGTTATCTTTAGCAACAGAAACATAACGAGAATTAAATGTTCTTTTCAAATTTCTCTTGCATGTAGGACATTAAATAATGTCGATTTTTTTAGTTATGAATTATCTACATTATCCCATGTGAGACCTCAAAATAACAGAAAAAATTCTTCTTCTACAATTTATGTTCAACTCTGTAGAATATTTTATCAAAAGAAGACTCAACAATTACTGAGCACCTATCAGGTCCCCTTAAACAGCTTGTAGTAGAGAAACAAATGGTTATGCACACAAAATAAAGGCAATCATGGAAATTCATGAAAGTTTCAGTGTTGGCACTTCATTGGAGGGGTCGAGATGTCACAGAAAAAGAAGTATTTGAGCTGTATCTTAAAGGACGGAATTTAAAGGAATCCACCAGATGGATGGAAGAGCAAAAACAAGCTAAGAGACTGAAATGATGCCATGTTGTTTTAATACTGGCTGCTCCCAAGTACCCTGCACTCCCATCTTCTAATCCTCATTTTGTCTGTAATCTCTTTCTGCCCCTTTAACCTATAAGCTTCATGAAAGTAAAGACTGAGTCTGTTTTATTCCTGATGTTTTTAGTACCTACCACACTACCTGGTACATGGTAGTTGCAAAATAAACGTTAATTAAATGAATGAATGGACAAATAAATGAGCAAATGAAAGAAACATTAAACCAGAGGTAGTTTTGTATCCCTGGTTTGTTATACACAAGGGGGAAAGACAGTAAAGTGCTGGGAGATAAGAAAAGTAAGGAAGGCTCAGATATGATAAATTCTGCTGTCGATATAAAGGTTTTTGTTTTGTTTTGTTTTGTTTTGACAGATTCAATGGAAAGTCATTAAAATATCTTCTCTACAAATTGATTTATCAGCAATCTTTGTATGATTAGTATTTTATGCACACCTTATCCATTGGTATAGCTAATACAGATGTACCTTTATTTTCTAGAA
>NW_012103623.1:0-427 GCF_000951045.1 Mandrillus leucophaeus | reverse complement strand
AGTCTATCATTGATGGACATTTGGGTTGGTTCCAAGTCTTTGCTATTGTGAATAGTGCCACAATAAACAATGTGTCTTTATAGCAGCATGATTTATAATCCTTTGGGTATACACCCAGTAAGGGGATGGCTGGGTCAAATGGTATTTCTAATTCAAGATCCTTGAGGAATCGCCACACTGTCTTCCACAATGGTTGAACTAGTTTACAGTCCCACCAATGGTGTAAAACTGTTCTATTTCTCCACATCCTCCCCAGCACCTGTTGTTTCCTGACTTTTTAATGATCACCATTCTAACTGCTGTGAGATGATGGTATCTCATTTACCACTGGATTTCAAACTTTTCTGGCCACAACTCAAAGTAGGAAATACATTTTAAATATTGACTAAGTACATATATATGCATATAAAATTTAAACAAAATATTT
>NW_012103622.1:10807-12814 GCF_000951045.1 Mandrillus leucophaeus | reverse complement strand
CCCCTTGAAATTGAGGAGAAGGGTCTGTCCTTGGGGAGACAATCAAGTGGCATTCAACATGGCAAAGGGAATGTTCTATTGATAAAACTACCTTCTCCTCCCAGCAAGTGAAGGGGCCGAGCCATCACCGGGGGCAGATCCAGGATTTCTGGAGCTTGAAGCTTATAGAACTTGAGGGGGGCCTCTTTTTCAAAAGATACGAAAATGGAAGTACTAAATTAGTGACCTTGTATCTATTGATTTCTTTTTAACCAGTAAGGCTTCACGTCTCAAATTTTCCAAATTGAGTCCTCTTATTTTAATCACTTTGTTACTAATAATAATCTCCACACCTATTGAATTTCAAGTGTTACCAGCAGTGCTGATTTCCCTTTCTCTTTTATAAGATTGGGATTCACCATATATATCATAATATGCAGAATACATGAAGAATAACTCCATATCAAAAAGTCCTACACATTTAAACATGCAAAATCATTTTACACATAAGGTATTCAAGGTTATCCAAAACAGATAACATTGACTCCTTTCACAACATCTGTGCCTCTGGGTAAGATTGGCAAGAACTGTGTTCTTGGCAAGATACTATAAGCTATATTTCTGGAAAACATTAAGCAGGTTTATTTTTCCCAAAAAAGAGGTTCCCTGCCTTCCCATTGAATAGGTGTGGCCAAAATTAATCACTTAACTTCAATTCATATTGCTACAAGGCCAGGCAAGGTGGGTCATGCCTGTAATCCCAGTACTTTGGGAGGCCAAAGTGGGCGGCCTAGGTCAGGAGTTCAAGACCAGCCTGGCCAACATGGTGAAATGCCATCTCTACTAAAAATACAAAAAAAAAAAAAAAATTGCTGGGCGTGATGGTGAGCACTTGTAGTCCCAGCTACTCAGGAGACTGAGGCAGGAGAATCGCTTGAACCCGGGAGGTGAAGGCTGCAGTGGGTAGAGATCATGCCACTGCATTCCACATTCCAGCCTGGGTGACAGAGCCAGACTCCATCTCTCTCTCTCTCTCTCTCTCTCTCTTTCTATATATATATATATATGTGTGTGTGTGTGTGTGTGTGTGTGTGTGTACATATACCTGAGACTGGGTAATTTATAAAGAACAGAAATGTATTTTCTCCTAATTCTGAAGGCTGGGAAGTCCAAGATCAAGGCGCCACCAGATTCAGTGTCTGGTGAGGGCTGCCCTCTGCTTCCAAGACGGCGCCTTCTTGTTGCGTCCTCACATGGAAGAGCAAAAAGAAGCCTAGCTAGTTCCCTCCAGCCCTTTCGTAAGGTTGCTAATCCCATTCATGAGGGCTTTACCCTCAGGACTTAATCACCTCCTAAAGTCCCCACCTCTTAATACTGTTGCACTGGGGATTAAGTTTCAACATGAATTTTGGAGGGCACGCAAGCATTCTATAGATAGATAGATATATAGATAGATAGATAGATAGATAGATAGATAGATAGATAGATAGATAGATAAAGATCTACCAGATGGGAAAAGCTCTCCATGTTATTTAGCCTCATCTCTGCATCTATATGCTGGAGAATGTGGAAAAAATATTGGCTCATTGCATTTGAGAGAAATACTGCTTGATTTTCCATTTCATCCATTTTCAAATACCTCAAACTTAAATGCTATACAACTAACAACTGAAGAGCCATTACTCAATTCAAAAACCAAATTTTTTGGGGGGAGACCAAGGCAGGCAGATCACTTGAGTCCAGGAGTGCCAGACTAGCCTGGGCAACATGTTGACACCCCATCTGTACAATAAAAAGAAGAAAGAAAGAAAAAAGAAAAGAAAAGAAAGAGAAAGAGAGAAGAAAGAAGAGAGAAAGAGAAAGAAAGAAGGAAAGAAAGAAAGGAAAGAAGGAAAGAAAGGAAGAAAAGAAGAGAGAAAGAAAAAAAAGAAGAGAGAAAGAAAGAAGAGAGAAAGAAGAAAGAAAGAAAGAAAGAAAGAAAGAAAGAAAAAGAAAGAAAGAAAGAAAAGAAAGAAAGAAAGAAAGAAA
>NW_012103622.1:2610-2962 GCF_000951045.1 Mandrillus leucophaeus | reverse complement strand
AAAAAAAAAAAAAAAAAATTAACAATTCTGTAATATCAAGCATCCCATTGGCTTTCAAATTTCCCCAGTAAACATATACATTTGAAACATGTACTTACAGATGAAAGCAACCAGGGCTTTTCAGCTGGCGTCTTCGGCTTCCCGCTGCCTCTCCACGGGGCCTCTCTCCTCCTGCAGTCCACTGGGAGTTGGTGCCTCACCTGATTGATGCATACCCTGTTCGGTATTGTAGGTCTTAGTGAGCAAGTTTCCACTGCTGGCGTTTGGGCTAATTCTCGTTAGAAAGTTACCCTACGTTTTCTTCTTATTTTGTCTTTAAACCAGGAAAGAAACACATTTCTTTTTATGTTTT
>NW_012103622.1:0-890 GCF_000951045.1 Mandrillus leucophaeus | reverse complement strand
CCTCTTCAACCTCCCAAAGTGTGGGATTACAGGCGTGAGCCACCATGCCCAGCCATGCTATACTTTTAAATACATTTCTAGGTTTAATCTGCTAATATTTTATTTTGAATTTGTGCAATTCTGTTCCTAAGTGAGACTGGCTGAAAATTTCCCCACGTGGTGCTGTTCTGTTCTGGTTTCATCTTCAACATTTTACTAATCTACCTCATTAAATGAGTTTGGATGTGTTTTTCCCCCTGCTCACTGGAACCGTTTGTACATGAAAGCTTATCTTTTCATTAAAGGTGGACAAACCTTCTCAGTAAAACTCTCTGGGCCTCCTATCTTAATTAACTTGAGGGAATGAAGGTTATATTTTTCACCACTGATTCAAGTACTCTAATGCTTACAGGTATATTCAGATTGGTTTAAGTTTCTTCAGTAATTTATATTTTTCTAGAAAATAATCCATTTCATATAAATGTAAAATAGTCATAAATTGTTCATAGTATTTTATCATGTTTTTCAAAGTCTCTATTGTATCCATGGTTATCATCTTCTTTTCATTCCTAGCATTGTTTATTTTTGCAGAGGTTTGTCTGTTTTATTTGTCTTTTCGGAGAACCAGTTTTGGTTTTACTGAGTCTCTTTAATATTATTTTTGTTTTGTAGTCCATTAATTTTTATCCTTATCTTTTTTCCTTTTTTGGTTATATATTCTGTTATTTTTCTAACTTCTTAAGTTGAATTTTTTTTTTTTTAAAGAGACAGCATCTCACTCTGTCATCCAGGCCAGAGTGCAATGGTGCAAACATAGCCTCGAACTCCTGGGCTCAAGGGATCTTCCGAGTAGCTAGGAGTACAGGTGCATGCCACCATGCCCAGCTAATTTTTAAAAAAATTTTTTGGCC
>NW_012103621.1:1962801-1995753 GCF_000951045.1 Mandrillus leucophaeus | reverse complement strand
CTGCAAACCAGAAGTCACCATCCTAATTGCATAACTGTAGTAAGAAATAGCAAAAATTGCATATCTATTTCTTTATATATTTTTGAAAGGCTGTAGGTTATTTGACCAGCTGTAATAAGACTGGTGCTAGCTTATCACGAATAAGAGAGAAATACATTCTTAAAAATTTTTTTTAATTGTCAAGTTAATTAAATGTCATGCTCTGTGTTGCTTTTATTAAATTTACTCCAGTGTCATTTATTGTTATTTTTATTTTTTTTGAGGCGGAGTCTTGCTCTGTCACCCAGGCTAGAGTGCAGTGGCGTGATCTCAGCTCCCTGCAACCTCCGCTTCCTGGGTTCAAACGATTCTCCTGCCTCAGCCTCCTGAGTAGTTGGGAATACAGGTGTGCACCACTGTGCCCAGCTAATTTTTGTATTTTTAGTAGAGACACATTTCACTGTGTTGGCGTGAACTCCTGGCCTCGGGTGATCCACCTGCCTTGGTCTCCCAAAGTGCTAGGATTACAGGATGAGCCACTGTGCCTGGCCTAGTGTCATTTCAAAGTAGTGATTATTTTCTTATTTCATAGTGTCTAGAGTAGGGAGGAAACTCTTTGAAAGTTTCTGGGAGTTTTTTCCATTACTGATTAATAGACTCTCTAGATAGCTGTTTATTTCAGGTAGTTCTTCCTTCATTTCCATTAATGACATTATTAGCTGATGACTGATAAAAAGGAGTTAAAGAGGTGCTGAACTTTGCTTTCTTCTTGCAGGTTTCTAGCACATTTCCATAGGAGTAATACTTCTTCCTATCCTAGGAGATATCTCCTTCCAGAAAAATAGTGGTAGTTGTAAAGATCTTTGATATTAGTTACTGCTTCACAAATAGTGTTTTCTGTTTGGAAAGTAGAATCCTGCTTTTTATTGCTGTCCTTTTGTCTTCCCTCTGATTTAATATCTGGCTGATCTCCCTTGGCCATAGGCACTCATCTGCCCCAAGAAAGGACAGTGAAGCTGATTTGCTTCCTTTCTAGGGAAGCAAAATTCAGTGTGCCTGAATGGCACATGAGTGGTCAGTTAAGGCTCTCGGACTCCTGCCATCTTTAGTCAGGAATTGTGTCTGCTCCAAGTCCCTTACCATGGCTGACTGATATCTCAGTAGGGCTGGCAGATTGGGGTGGGGACAGAGCATGGTGTCTATGTACATTGTTAAGTTTGTACCCAGTATAGTACATGTTTCTCCTCCAGTGTGCCATACCCCATATAGTGAGATGAGTCAATAATAAATTATTTCAGCAGATGTTTCAGTACTTACTGTGTGCCAGACACTAGTTAGTGGTGAGCAAAGCAAAGTGGAAATAAATATGGCACTTAAGCAAAAGGAAATAACTTTTCAATTTGCCCTCTTCAGGAATATGAAATTCTTTTTTTTCTTGAAACAAGGTCTTGCTGTATTGCCCAGGCTGGAGTGTAAAGTGAAACTATTTTGTGAGAGATATTGACATTAAGCTTTCTTCCAGCTTTACTCTTGTAAACATTGTCTAGGAGGAGAATGTAGCCATTTGCATATTGTTTTAGGACCTAAATGTAGCCATTTGCATATTGTTTTAGTCTGGAAGGTGTTGGAGCCAGCGAAGCAGCAGGTGTCATGCTCCAGGTTAATGTTTGCTTTAGAGGCCTGCCCATACCATGGCCTGCTAGCGATGATGTCACAAAATGGTCTCCTCCTCTGTACTGCTCCCTCCAGATCCCTGAGACTCAGGTGCTTGTGGATGGCAGCTTTCCCTTGTTTTAACAGGGGTGCTGCAGGCCGGGTGCAATGGCTCATGCCGGTAATCCCAGCACTTTGGTAGTCCGAGGCAGATGGATCACCTGAGGTCAGGAGTTCAAGACCAGCTTGGCCAACATGACGAAACCCTGTCTCTACTAAAAATACAACAATTAGCTGGACTTGATGGCAGGCGCCTGTAATCCCAGCTACTAGGGAGGCTGAGGCAGTAGAATCACTTGAACCCAGAAGGCGGAGGTTACAGTGAGCCAGGATTGCACCCTTGCACTCCAGCCTGGGTGACAAGAGCAAAACTCTGTCTAAAAAAAAAGGGGGTGCTGCAGACTTTTGTGTTTCTCGATTGTAGCCCTGATGTAGATAGTTAATTGCCATCACCTACTTAGGTGGCAGAACAATACTGTTCTTTATTTTCTGGAACAAGGTTCCACCACTCAAGTTTATTCATTCAACTTTGGGCTTGTAGGATGAACGCTGTAGAAAAGGAGCATGGTGTTCCCTGAACATGTTTAGAACATAGAACTTGAGGGAGGCTGAGGCAGGAGAATGGCGTGAACCCGGGAGGCGGAGCTTGCAGTGAGCCGAGATTGCGTCACTGCACTCCAGCCTGGGTGACAGAGCAAGACTCCATCTCAAAAAACAATGACAACAATAACAAAAACAAACAAACCATATAACTTGAGTAAAAAGTTGTAAAATGTTTTCCTTTTTCAAAGTTTAGACTGTGTTGTAGTTTTTTATTTTAGTGAAAGTATATTATGCTGAGTTGTTAGTACTGTCTTCAAAGTGCCTTTCGTTATATAACTAAACCTTTCTTTCTATGTTTCTCTAATGCCCTAATTATATTTTTCAGTACAATTAAATATTTTAAAAGTTCTAACTCCGAATTTGGCAGCTAATAAAAGGGCTCCAGGTGTCTGTAGTTTTCTAATGAAATAACTTTTTCTTTCATAGTCTAGTCTTCTGATATGAAATCCACTGAAGGAAGGGAATCTCCTGACCACAAAATCTTTGGTGCTTTGATGTTTGAAACTTTGTTGCTTAAGATTCTTAAAGCTGATTTTGTTTCTACAATTCTTGCTAGGGTGGCTAATCGACTAATTTGTTCAATTAGTATATTAATTTCTATTGCTTTCTTCCTTTCAAATGCTGCCCCTCAGCCCGTCTGGCATGTTTGATTATGACTTTGAGTAAGTTTGATTTGAATTAGTATTTGTGCTGTGTTGTTTAGTGTGTAGACACCAGTATGCCTTTTTGAGACCTTTCTAACCCATAGTTTATCTGTTTAATTGTAGGTATGTATATTAGGTTAGGCTGGGAAGTTTTTTTTAAAAACAGAAAAACGTGATGGAGGTAACATTTTATTTAATAACTTAAGCAAAATTAAGTAAACTTCACTTTTATGCATTTTAATTTCTTTTAAAATAGATAACCTTTAACTCATATTTAAATTGATTTTCTGGCTTTGCTTCATAAGGAGAATAATAGCTTAAGATCTTGATATTTTGCTTTGGAAAGATTTAAAAATTGAAATTCATTTAATTTATTTTGCGTTTCATGTCCAGAAATACAAACTCCTAGTCTCTTTCCTGTTGTTAATCACCATGTGTCTCAGTAATTTTCAGTGATATAGTTACAGAACTAACACATTAACATAGAGCATGCCCTCTTAATTCAATCTCTTTAACATGTAGTTCTGGAATTGTTTTAACATTATATGGCTTTTGTAGCTGCTGTATACATTTCTTTTTAGAGTCATCTAAGTTTGCCTTAGGGCAAAAATGTGTGCTCGTAATTTTTAATACTTGCTTGATAATATCTGGGTAAACAACTAAATATGACATAGTCTAATGAAGAATGTGGATTTTTCTTAACCAAATAGTCTTTGTTATAGCTTATGCCCTATGCAGTAGCTGATGGTGGGACCCATTTCCTGTAAATTAAAATGGAAATATCTTTTATCTTTTCTGTCACAGGATTGATCTGAAGTTAAACAAAAAACCACGAGCTGTAAGTATCAGCCAGACCACTTCAGAGAGGCTGGCAATTTTGTAGATGATTAGGAAAATGTATTTATCTTCAGAGATTGAGTGTTCCCAACCTGGAGTCATAACTCTTGATTTAAAGTCTGGGGTATCCATCTGGATATACTTCAACTTTTAGGTGTTACTTTTTTTTTTTGAGAGACAGTTTCTTGCTCTGTTGCCTAGACTACAGTGCAGTATCATCACGATCAAAGCTCACTGTGGCCTTGACCTCCTGTGCTTGGCTTCCTGAGTAGCTGGGAGTACAGGTCCATGCCACCTCGCCTGGCTAATTTTTGTACTTTTTGTAGATATGGGGTTTCGCCATGATGCCCAGTCTGGAACTCCTGGACTTAAGCAATCCTCCTACCCCAGCCTTCCAAAGTGTTGGGATTACAGATGTGAGCCAGCGTGCCTGGCCCGTGGTTTTGTATTTTAAGGAGAGAAAGAGGTCACATACTTTTTTTTTTTTTTTTTGAGACAGAGTCTCGCTCTGTCGCTCAGGCTGGAGTGCAGTGCAATCTTGGGTCACTGTAATCTCTGCCTCCTAGGTTCAAGTGATTCTCTTGCTTCAGCCTCCTGAGTAGCTGGGATTACAGGTGTATGCCACCATGCCCAGCTAATTTTTTGTATTTTTAGTAGAGGTGGGGTTTCACCATGTTGGCCAGGCTGGTCTTGAACTCCTGACCTCAGGTGATCCAGCTGCCTCGGTCTTCCAGAGTGCTGGGATTACAGACATGAGCCACCGTGCTCGGCCAGGTAATGTATATATTTAGGATCCTTCAACAGTTGAGTAAAGTGAAAGTCTTCCCTCACTCATCCTCACCTATTAAGAGTTTAAAGAAATTCCTTTCAGGAAAAACAAGTATATATATAAATGAAATGCAAATATAACTGTATTAGTCTGTTTTCACACTGCTCTAAAGAAATAGGTGAGACTGGGTAATTTATAAAGGAAAGATGTTTAATTGACCCACAGTTCTACATGGCTGGGGAGGCCTCAGGAAACTTACCATCATGGTGGAAGGCGAAGGGGAAGCAAGCACCTTCTTCACAAGGCAGTAGGAGAGAGAACGCGCATGAAGGAGGAGCCTCTAAACATTTTTAAAACCATCAGTTCTTGTGAGAACTCCCTCACTATCACAGGAATAGCATGGGGAAAACCAACTCATGATCCAGTCACCTCCCACCAAGTCTCTCCCTCAACATGTGGGGATTACAATTTGAGATGAGATTTAGGTGGGGACACAGAGCCAAACCATACTGATAACTATATATATATATATATGTATTTTGAGATGGAGTCTTGCTCTGTCGCCCAGAGCAACATTGCAGTGGCACAATCTCGGCTCATGCAATCTCTACTTCCCGGGTTCAAGCAATTCTCTCTGCCTCAGCCTCCTGAATAGCTGGGACTACAGGTGCCTGCCACCACACCTGGTTAATTTTTGTGATAGTAGAGATGGGGTTTTGCTATGCTGACCAGGCTGGTCTTCAACTCCTGACCTCAGGTGATCCACCCACCTCGGCCTCCCAAAGTGCTGGGATTACGGGCATGAGCCACTGCATGCAGCATTTTTGTTTTTATTTTTTTTTTAAGAGACAGAGTCTTGCTCTGTTGCCCAGGCTAGAGTGCATTGCAGTGGTAAGATCGTAGCTCACTGCAGGCTCAAACTCACGGGCACCTCAGCCTCCTGAATAGCTGAGACTACAGATATGTGCCGCCATGTCTGGCTAATTTTTAATTTTTGTTTTTATAGAGATGAGGGTCTGGCTCTGTTGTCTAAACTGGTCTTGAACACTTGGCCTCAAGCCATCCTCCTGCTTCAGCCTCCCAGAGCACTGGGATTACAGGCATGAGATACTGTGCCTGATCTATAAATATATATATATTTATACAAGTTGTTATTGAGCTTGCTTTTATTTATTTAATATAATCTACAGTGATGTTTTAAAATTGAGAACATGTGTCAGCTGAATATTACTGCATTTTAAAAATATTCTTGGCAGAGTACGTGGCTCATGCCTGTAATCTCAGCAGTTTGGGAGGTTGAAGCAGGAGGATTGCTTGAGCCCAGGAGTTCGAGACCAGCCTGGGCAACATAGTGAGACTCCATCTTAAAACAAATAAAATTATCCAAGTGTGGTGGCATGTGCCAGTAGTTCCAGCTACTAGGGAGGCTGAGATGGGAGGATAATTTGAACCCGGGAGTTTGAGGCTGCCATGAGCTGTGATCACACCAGTTCATACCAGTGCACTCTAGCCTGGGTGACAGAGTGAGACCTTGTCTCAAAATACAATACAATAAAATAAAACTTACCAGGGCTGGGTGTAGTGGCTCATGCCTGTAATGTCAGCACTTTGGAAGGCAGATCTCTTGAGCCCAGGAGTGCAAGACCAGCCTGGGCAACATGGTGAAACCCCATCTCTGCAAAAAATAGAAAAATTAGCTGGGCTTATGCTTATGGGCACCTGCAGTCCCAGCTACGTGGGAGGCTGAGGTATAAAGATCACCTGAGCCCAGAAAGTAAAGGCTGCTGTGAACGGAAATTCCGCCACTGCACTCCAGCCTAGGTGACAGAGTGAGACCCTATCTCAAAAAAAAAAAAAAAAAAGACTTATCAGGTTCAAGTTCAACAGATCTTAAAGGTTAAACAAACAAAAAACAAAATGGAAAACTTAGAGTAATTCAGGAATGGGCTGTCTTCTGTCTCTTTGGCCTTTTTTTTTTTTTTTTTTAAATAGACAGGATCCCCATATGGTTTGGGGAAGAAACCAGGGCCAGCTATAGGCACTTTTTCCAAGATCATCCCTCACTCCCCTGGAGTCCTATCTGATGCTTTATGTATAATTAGTAATCCCATTAGTGTATTCTGTGGTTAAATAACCTTTATGCAGTGAGGTTATCCTGGCTGTGTGTTCCTGTCTCCCAACTGCCCTTAGAGCTGTTGTCTCTGGTTACATTGTTTCAGATTACATGTTTTTTCAGGACCTGTGGTAACTTTGATCCTTTGTGTGTATCTTCTCTGTCAATTAGAGGATGGAGAATGGTTTTTTCCTATTAGTGTTTATGTTGATGGACGGATTGCCTGAGGAGTACTGATGATGCATTTGGAAACTTGTGTTTCATTTCCTCCAGGGGAGCCAGGAAGTGGGACGGAAAGTGACACTTCTCCAGACTTCCACAATCAGGAAAACGAGCCCAGCCAGGAGGACCCTGAGGATCTGGATGGATCTGTGCAGGGAGTGAAACCTCAGAAGGCTGCTTCCTCTACTTCCTCAGGGAGTCACCACAGCAGCCATAAAAAGCGAAAGAATAAAAACCGGCACAGGTCAGTGGCAGGAATCCCACCCCCTGCAGCTCCCATGACCATTGCTGTGAAGGGAATTGGGCCTAGAATAAAAACTCTTTAGGATTGTTGCAGACCCTTTCTGTTGCTGATGGCAAGAAAGTCCTTAGGTCCAAGTGAATGGGCTAATTTGCTCAAAGGGAGGAATTGGTGGGCATTAGAGTAACGTTCAAGGAAGACTCCCGGGCATCCTTCTCACTGTTTCTAGTGTAGAATAGTTTTATTCCATAAAAACCTTGTTTCATGTGGTGAATATGGAATAATTTTAGAAGAGAAAAAGGAATAAAAATGGAATCTGTGTAATAGTATTTGAAAAATGCCACTAGTACTTTTTGGGAAGCTATAAAGTGGGCTAAAGTCTTCTGCTGGTAATCCTGATCTTTGCCTACTCTTGTTTCTTTGTGGATGGAGAGAACTGATTTGACATGCCTTTTTTTCTCTTTAAATACAAGTTTTTTTTTTTTTTTTATTGCTTGTGATTTTTCTGTTTCTGTATTTCTCAGCAATATGCTGACTTCAGATACTGGAGGAACAGTATAAAGCCTGTAAAATATGAGAGCGTCTTCATAGGTAACGTGTAACGTTGGTGCACCGTGTTTTTTTTTGCGGTACATAATGAGATAGGAATGACGTCAGTGGACAGAGAGGCCAGGTATCACCCAGAGAGGGTTTCAGCATTCACTCTGCCTGGGGTTTGTATGATAATGCTGGGGTTTGTTAACTCAGATAATTGGAAATTATGCAGCTTGACCTAAAGAGTATAATGTACAGTTTCTAGAGTAAGGAGTTTTGCTGGCCTCAAGCCTTCCGGGAGTAATGGAGACCCTATACATACCTGTTTCCATGCCTCCTAGAAGTTTCAAAGCCAGGGCAAGATTCCTCAGTCTAGAAACTGTACCTTTGTTCTACTTCTCCTGGAAGACTGCATGCTGAGCAGGTGAAAGGGGGCAATGCAGGGAATGGGTGGCATTCCCTGTCCTCCAGTTTGCTTCTGGATTTGCTTTACAAATCTGTAGTGTATTCCTTCATGCACCCAAGGTATTAAACTTGTTAGTTTCATGGATATGGCAGTGCCTGGGGATAACATAGAATTAACTACCTGATTTGAACCTCCTTGGTTTGCATCAGCTGGTTCTTCAATTATTTTAAGAGTTTTTCTTGTTGATGGTAATGGTGTTTTCTAGACTGCAGAAATAGTATTTCCTTCAAATAATGACTGAGGACTGCTGCTTAACATTTTCCTGCAAACCAGAAGTCACCATCCTAATTGCATAACTGTAGTAAGAAATAGCAAAAATTGCATATCTATTTCTTTATATATTTTTGAAAGGCTGTAGGTTATTTGACCAGCTGTAATAAGACTGGTGCTAGCTTATCACGAATAAGAGAGAAATACATTCTTAAAAATTTTTTTTAATTGTCAAGTTAATTAAATGTCATGCTCTGTGTTGCTTTTATTAAATTTACTCCAGTGTCATTTATTGTTATTTTTATTTTTTTTGAGGCGGAGTCTTGCTCTGTCACCCAGGCTAGAGTGCAGTGGCGTGATCTCAGCTCCCTGCAACCTCCGCTTCCTGGGTTCAAACGATTCTCCTGCCTCAGCCTCCTGAGTAGTTGGGAATACAGGTGTGCACCACTGTGCCCAGCTAATTTTTGTATTTTTAGTAGAGACACATTTCACTGTGTTGGCGTGAACTCCTGGCCTCGGGTGATCCACCTGCCTTGGTCTCCCAAAGTGCTAGGATTACAGGATGAGCCACTGTGCCTGGCCTAGTGTCATTTCAAAGTAGTGATTATTTTCTTATTTCATAGTGTCTAGAGTAGGGAGGAAACTCTTTGAAAGTTTCTGGGAGTTTTTTCCATTACTGATTAATAGACTCTCTAGATAGCTGTTTATTTCAGGTAGTTCTTCCTTCATTTCCATTAATGACATTATTAGCTGATGACTGATAAAAAGGAGTTAAAGAGGTGCTGAACTTTGCTTTCTTCTTGCAGGTTTCTAGCACATTTCCATAGGAGTAATACTTCTTCCTATCCTAGGAGATATCTCCTTCCAGAAAAATAGTGGTAGTTGTAAAGATCTTTGATATTAGTTACTGCTTCACAAATAGTGTTTTCTGTTTGGAAAGTAGAATCCTGCTTTTTATTGCTGTCCTTTTGTCTTCCCTCTGATTTAATATCTGGCTGATCTCCCTTGGCCATAGGCACTCATCTGCCCCAAGAAAGGACAGTGAAGCTGATTTGCTTCCTTTCTAGGGAAGCAAAATTCAGTGTGCCTGAATGGCACATGAGTGGTCAGTTAAGGCTCTCGGACTCCTGCCATCTTTAGTCAGGAATTGTGTCTGCTCCAAGTCCCTTACCATGGCTGACTGATATCTCAGTAGGGCTGGCAGATTGGGGTGGGGACAGAGCATGGTGTCTATGTACATTGTTAAGTTTGTACCCAGTATAGTACATGTTTCTCCTCCAGTGTGCCATACCCCATATAGTGAGATGAGTCAATAATAAATTATTTCAGCAGATGTTTCAGTACTTACTGTGTGCCAGACACTAGTTAGTGGTGAGCAAAGCAAAGTGGAAATAAATATGGCACTTAAGCAAAAGGAAATAACTTTTCAATTTGCCCTCTTCAGGAATATGAAATTCTTTTTTTTCTTGAAACAAGGTCTTGCTGTATTGCCCAGGCTGGAGTGTAAAGTGAAACTATTTTGTGAGAGATATTGACATTAAGCTTTCTTCCAGCTTTACTCTTGTAAACATTGTCTAGGAGGAGAATGTAGCCATTTGCATATTGTTTTAGGACCTAAATGTAGCCATTTGCATATTGTTTTAGTCTGGAAGGTGTTGGAGCCAGCGAAGCAGCAGGTGTCATGCTCCAGGTTAATGTTTGCTTTAGAGGCCTGCCCATACCATGGCCTGCTAGCGATGATGTCACAAAATGGTCTCCTCCTCTGTACTGCTCCCTCCAGATCCCTGAGACTCAGGTGCTTGTGGATGGCAGCTTTCCCTTGTTTTAACAGGGGTGCTGCAGGCCGGGTGCAATGGCTCATGCCGGTAATCCCAGCACTTTGGTAGTCCGAGGCAGATGGATCACCTGAGGTCAGGAGTTCAAGACCAGCTTGGCCAACATGACGAAACCCTGTCTCTACTAAAAATACAACAATTAGCTGGACTTGATGGCAGGCGCCTGTAATCCCAGCTACTAGGGAGGCTGAGGCAGTAGAATCACTTGAACCCAGAAGGCGGAGGTTACAGTGAGCCAGGATTGCACCCTTGCACTCCAGCCTGGGTGACAAGAGCAAAACTCTGTCTAAAAAAAAAGGGGGTGCTGCAGACTTTTGTGTTTCTCGATTGTAGCCCTGATGTAGATAGTTAATTGCCATCACCTACTTAGGTGGCAGAACAATACTGTTCTTTATTTTCTGGAACAAGGTTCCACCACTCAAGTTTATTCATTCAACTTTGGGCTTGTAGGATGAACGCTGTAGAAAAGGAGCATGGTGTTCCCTGAACATGTTTAGAACATAGAACTTGAGGGAGGCTGAGGCAGGAGAATGGCGTGAACCCGGGAGGCGGAGCTTGCAGTGAGCCGAGATTGCGTCACTGCACTCCAGCCTGGGTGACAGAGCAAGACTCCATCTCAAAAAACAATGACAACAATAACAAAAACAAACAAACCATATAACTTGAGTAAAAAGTTGTAAAATGTTTTCCTTTTTCAAAGTTTAGACTGTGTTGTAGTTTTTTATTTTAGTGAAAGTATATTATGCTGAGTTGTTAGTACTGTCTTCAAAGTGCCTTTCGTTATATAACTAAACCTTTCTTTCTATGTTTCTCTAATGCCCTAATTATATTTTTCAGTACAATTAAATATTTTAAAAGTTCTAACTCCGAATTTGGCAGCTAATAAAAGGGCTCCAGGTGTCTGTAGTTTTCTAATGAAATAACTTTTTCTTTCATAGTCTAGTCTTCTGATATGAAATCCACTGAAGGAAGGGAATCTCCTGACCACAAAATCTTTGGTGCTTTGATGTTTGAAACTTTGTTGCTTAAGATTCTTAAAGCTGATTTTGTTTCTACAATTCTTGCTAGGGTGGCTAATCGACTAATTTGTTCAATTAGTATATTAATTTCTATTGCTTTCTTCCTTTCAAATGCTGCCCCTCAGCCCGTCTGGCATGTTTGATTATGACTTTGAGTAAGTTTGATTTGAATTAGTATTTGTGCTGTGTTGTTTAGTGTGTAGACACCAGTATGCCTTTTTGAGACCTTTCTAACCCATAGTTTATCTGTTTAATTGTAGGTATGTATATTAGGTTAGGCTGGGAAGTTTTTTTTAAAAACAGAAAAACGTGATGGAGGTAACATTTTATTTAATAACTTAAGCAAAATTAAGTAAACTTCACTTTTATGCATTTTAATTTCTTTTAAAATAGATAACCTTTAACTCATATTTAAATTGATTTTCTGGCTTTGCTTCATAAGGAGAATAATAGCTTAAGATCTTGATATTTTGCTTTGGAAAGATTTAAAAATTGAAATTCATTTAATTTATTTTGCGTTTCATGTCCAGAAATACAAACTCCTAGTCTCTTTCCTGTTGTTAATCACCATGTGTCTCAGTAATTTTCAGTGATATAGTTACAGAACTAACACATTAACATAGAGCATGCCCTCTTAATTCAATCTCTTTAACATGTAGTTCTGGAATTGTTTTAACATTATATGGCTTTTGTAGCTGCTGTATACATTTCTTTTTAGAGTCATCTAAGTTTGCCTTAGGGCAAAAATGTGTGCTCGTAATTTTTAATACTTGCTTGATAATATCTGGGTAAACAACTAAATATGACATAGTCTAATGAAGAATGTGGATTTTTCTTAACCAAATAGTCTTTGTTATAGCTTATGCCCTATGCAGTAGCTGATGGTGGGACCCATTTCCTGTAAATTAAAATGGAAATATCTTTTATCTTTTCTGTCACAGGATTGATCTGAAGTTAAACAAAAAACCACGAGCTGTAAGTATCAGCCAGACCACTTCAGAGAGGCTGGCAATTTTGTAGATGATTAGGAAAATGTATTTATCTTCAGAGATTGAGTGTTCCCAACCTGGAGTCATAACTCTTGATTTAAAGTCTGGGGTATCCATCTGGATATACTTCAACTTTTAGGTGTTACTTTTTTTTTTTGAGAGACAGTTTCTTGCTCTGTTGCCTAGACTACAGTGCAGTATCATCACGATCAAAGCTCACTGTGGCCTTGACCTCCTGTGCTTGGCTTCCTGAGTAGCTGGGAGTACAGGTCCATGCCACCTCGCCTGGCTAATTTTTGTACTTTTTGTAGATATGGGGTTTCGCCATGATGCCCAGTCTGGAACTCCTGGACTTAAGCAATCCTCCTACCCCAGCCTTCCAAAGTGTTGGGATTACAGATGTGAGCCAGCGTGCCTGGCCCGTGGTTTTGTATTTTAAGGAGAGAAAGAGGTCACATACTTTTTTTTTTTTTTTTTTTGAGACAGAGTCTCGCTCTGTCGCTCAGGCTGGAGTGCAGTGCAATCTTGGGTCACTGTAATCTCTGCCTCCTAGGTTCAAGTGATTCTCTTGCTTCAGCCTCCTGAGTAGCTGGGATTACAGGTGTATGCCACCATGCCCAGCTAATTTTTGTATTTTAGTAGAGATGAGGTTTCTCCATGTTGGCTATGCTGGTCTTGAACTCCTGACCTCGTGATCCGCTCACCTCAGCCTCCTGAAGTGCTGGGATTACAGGTGTGAGCCACCGCATCTGGCCGGTCACATACATTTTTGATGATGAAATTTCCCTTTAATTAAATGATAAATTGTTAATACTAGCTCTTTTTTTTTTTTGGACTAGTGAGTTCAGATGCTCTAATAAGAGCAGAATTGATGTTTCAATCCCTTTATGGACTCAGAAGGCAGACCATTTTCAGATGTGAAGTATTGTACATTATATTTGGAATACAATCTTTTTTTTAGTGTGTGTGCATGTGTGTGTGTGTGTGTGTGTGAGAGAGAGAGAGAGAGAGAGAGAGACAGGGTCTGGCTCTGTCACCCAAGCCAGAGTGCAATGGTGCGATCTTGGCTCACTGCATCCTCTGCCTCCCAGGCTCAAGCCATCCTCCCACCTCAGACTCCCAGGTAGCTGGGACCACAGGCATGAGCCACCACACCTGGCTAATTTTTATATTTTTTGTAGAGATATGGTCTTAATTTGTTACCCAGGCTGGTCTCGAGCTCCTGACCTCAAGTGATCTGCCCGCCTGGGACTCCCTAAGTCGTGCTGGGATTACAGGCCTGAGCCACCACACCTGGCCTGAAATATAATCTTTTTTTTTTTTGGAGACAGAGTTTCACTCGTTGCCCAGTCTGTAGTGCAATGGCATGATCTTTGCTCACTGCAACCGCCGCCTTCCAGATTCAAGCGATTCTCCTGCCTCAGCCTCCTGAGGCAGGAATTACAGGCGCCCACCACCACGTCCCGCCAATATTTTGTGTTTTTAGTAGAGACGGGGTTTCACGATGCTGGCCAGGCTGGTCTCGAACTCCTGATCTCGTGATCCGCCCACCTCAGCCTCCCAAAGTGCTGAGATGACAGGTGTGAGCCACCACACCCAGCCTAAAATAGAATCTTTAGCTATGGAGCAATGTCCTGGCAGAGTTGTTAATGAGATATTTTTTTCCCTTAGGGTCAAACAACTGTTCTGCTGAGAGTAAGTTGGGACTTTTGTTTTTCTCTCTTTAGGACTATTAGAAGACACGTTAGTGCAGAAGCTTCCAGGCTGTAGAGCCCTGCTTCTTCCCTTCTCTGACCTCACAAAGACAAACATCGTTCACCTGAGTTCGTGGCCATCCACCTCTGCTCTCCCAGACCCAGTGCCTGTGACTTTGAGTAGTTTGTTCTAAATGTGGTGACAAACAAGTCATTTCTGTAAGACATTGGATCTTACTTTATGTCATTTTTAGTAACAGAACTGCAGGAAGATCAAGACAATGTTATAATCCCAGCAAGTTGCTAACTGTGCGTTTCTCCCTTCTTAGAATGAATGTCTCCCCCCAAACTGGCTGGCACCAGCTTCATCTGTGATACCCATCAAGAAATGTTCTCTGGTTTTGTTTTATGCTGAAAGTAGAACACAAGTCACATTTCAGATGGAGGCTGTAAATATCTGGCATTTTCTTATATTGTTTTATGTGTTCTTGTTTTTCTCGCTGTTTTTATCTTATTTTCTTTGGGGTTTTTTTGTAATGCCTTGTACAGCTCATACCTTCCTGCTGACATATCTGATCATCTTTTTCATGCAGTTGCTGATATTCATAACTGAAAATAATCTGGTTTATCATAAGTGAAATGGGAAACTTGGCTCTGTTTTTTTGCAAGGAGAGGTAAAGAGTGTTTATTTAGTAATTACCTATCTTAAATCTTTCTGAGTTGGTAGCAGATTCGTGTTCAAGGAGCAGGAAAAATGGAAAAACGTAAGTTTAAATCAATTCTTTTTAAATAGCTATTTTTATTCTTTTGTATAAATAAAATTTCACAGGCTTCAAATTCTCATGCTTTACTTTTAAACCCAAGATTGTTTTTTCACTTATTTATTCATATCATGCCTTATGGAAATTTCTTTTTCTGTATTTTCTGTCTTTGCTGGTATTCACCTGATTAAATATTGCTCTAAAAATCACCATGGCATATGGAAAGTCTCAAAATTATACCAAAAGTGATAACTTATGTCATTCTGATTAAATATTGCTCTAAAAATCACCATGGCATATGGAAAGTCTCAAAATTATACCAAAAGTGATAACTTATGTCATTCTTAAGTGGAGTGAAAGGATAGCATCAGTGAGAGCCAGTGTTGCCCAGCAGGTCTCCCTTTCTTGGAGGGCTTGATGGGCCGAGGAATTTGCTAGTAATTGTTACCTGCCTCTAGTGCTGTGGTGAATTTGAGACAGGGTCTGGCTGCACATTGGAATCGCCTGAGAAGCTTTAAAATACTCATGCCTGGATCCCACCCCCAGAGACTTAGGGTTCAGCCTAGTTATTGGGAATTTCTTTAAAAGAGTTCCTGGGATTCTGATGAGAAGCCGGGTTGAGAACCACTACATTAGAAGACTGAATGGTTTAACTTAAGTCCTATGTTATGAATTGGTCTAAGGGATAAGATTTGGGATCTAACCTTTCCTTTAACTCTAGTTAGTCATAGTCCTTGACTTATGCCTATATCTTTGTGATAATATTGGTAGGACCGAATATGGATGGCATCTACTGTAAAACAAGTCTGCCTTGTCAGATGTGCAAAAGCTTTCAGTCTTGTTTTCAAATACACTTTTGTGTGTGTGTTTTTATTTTATTTTATTTTATTTTTTTAAACTCTGGCTATTTAGATGTCTTTGGCTGTGTCTTTGGTAGCAGAACTCCAATGTCAGGATTTTTAAGGAAATAGTTTCTTATATTTAGATTAGTCCTTAAAAAAAAAATCCTAGAAGCATTCTATATTTTTTGTCTGTTGGTCTCCTTTACTGGAAGGGAGGAGTGGGATGCCTGCAGTTTCCTTCCTTTTGAGAAAAGCACACAGCAGATCTTAAAATATTTTTGACTCTTACAGGTTGAGATTGCTAGAGATGGAATAGTACTGCTCTGTTGCACCACTGCACTCCAGCAGCCTGGGCGACAGAGCGAGACTCTGTCTCAAAAAAAAAAAGAATAGTACTGCTCTTAAAAAGATTATTCACGTATTTATGAAGCTGCAGTGCGATGCCTACAGTTTCCTTCCCTCTGAGGAAAGCACACAGCAGACCTTAAAATATTTTTGACTCTCATAGTTTAACATTGTTAGAGATAGAATGGTACTGCTCTTAAAAAGATTATTTATGTATTTTATTCATTCATTTATTTATTTATTGACAGGATCTCGCTCTGTTTCCCAGGCTGGAGTGCAGTGGCCTGATCAAAGTTCACTGCAGCCTCGAACTTCTGGGCTCAAGCCATCTTCCTGCTTTAGCCTCCCTAGTACCTGGGACTAAAGGTGCATGTCACCATGCCCAGCTAATTTAAAACATTTTTATTTTGTAACGATGGGTTCTTGCTATGTTGCCCAGGCTGGTCTCAGACTTCTGGCCTCAAGCAGTCCTCCTGCCTTGGCCTCCCAAAGTGCTGGGATTATAGGCATCAAGTGATTCTCCTGCCTCAGCCTCCCCAGTAGCTGGGACTACAGGCATGCGCCACCATGCCCATCTAAGTTTTGTAGTTTTAGTAGAGACGGGGTTTTGCCATGATGGGCAGGCTGGTCTTGAACTCCTGACCTCAGGTGATCCACCCACCTCAGCCTCCCAAAGTGCTGGGATTACAGGCGTGAACCATGGCATCTGACAATATAGAGTATTCTTGACATCTTGACCTGTGCAGTAAATAAGGTAATTAAAATGAATGATAAATAGTCTAAGCTTGAAAGTTAAAGAGTCTAAGCTTGAAACACTCTGTGACTTAGTTTTTGCATTTATTCTGTCTTCTGTGCCCCCCCCCGAGCCTTACTCCAAATTAATGAAGCATTATTTTATTTATTTATTTTTTTGAGACGGAGTCTCGCTCTGTCATCCAGGCTAGAGTGCAGTGGCACGATTTTGGCTCACTGCAACCTCCGCCTCCCGGGTTCAAGCGATTCTTCCGCCTCAACTTCTCAAGTAGCGGGGACTACAGGCACGAGCTACCATGCCCAGCTAGTTTTTGTATTTGTAATAGAGACGGGGTTTCACCATATTGGCCAGGCTGGTCTTGAACTCCTGAGCTCGTAATCCACCTGCCTCGGCCTCCCAAAGTGCTGGGATTACAGGAATGAGCCACCGCACCCAGCCTAATGAGACATTATTGCTTAAAAAATTCACATCAAGCTGGGTGTGGTGATATGCACCTTTAGTCCCAGCTGCTTGGGAGGCTGAGAGGCTGCAGGATTGCTTGAAGCCAGGAGTTCAAGGCTACAGTGCGCTACGATCATGCCTGTGAACGGCCACTTACCTTCAGCCTGAGTAGCATAGCAAGACACTGTCTCTAAAAACAACAGAAAATTGACATCTGAAACCCTGACTACAGGAGCACTATACTGGTTTATGTGAAGTGTGGGGAGAGAGCAGGATTGTACTTCTTTGTACACATTTGCTTCTCCCAGGATAGTGTCATAGTGCCTAGGGAGGTGATGTGTGTGTCAGATACAGTGATAGTGAAAAGAAGGGATTGGAATTTTCATACCTGTGTCTGTCTAAATGAACGTTATCATGTCTGAATTGTCTAAGTGATAAGCTTCATGATTTGAAACAGTTTTCACTTTGAAAAATTGCTTCTATTGATTAAAAGTTGTCACCACTGAAGTCGGCTGTGGTGGAGTCGATGCTGATTCTCACTTAGGGCAGTGGCCTCCAAGGGGAAGAGGGTGCACAGGATGGTTGGGTTGGGTTGGGAAGAAAAGATTAGGCCTTTGGTTTATATTCACTTTCAGGCTCAGCCTTATTTAGTTTTTCACTTTGAATGTATTATATATATACATCAGTATTAGTTCATTAGTACATATAGGTCATTAATTTATAAATAAAAGGTTGAACCACAAGAAACTGCTGATAATCGTTTTTGATCTGTAAAAGTGGCAGTTATCATAGTTTAACAGCGTATACATGTTGGGGATGTATATGCTTGGAGTTTTTACCGTTTGTGTACAGAAAATAAACTTTGGAGACCCCTAGCCCCCTCCTCAGCTCCCAACCCCCACCCTGATAACTTATTTCTATATCCTAGGTGTGAGGATGGGAAGATTTTAAAGTATCTTATTAATTTGAATACATGTGTCTTAGTCTGTTTGAGCTGCTATAACAAAAACATAAACTAAATGGCTTATAAACAACAAACATTTCTTACAGTTCTGGAGACTAGGAAGTCCAAGATCAAGGCACCAGCAATAGCCAGTGTCTGGTGAAGGTGTGCTTTCTCATTCACAGACGGTGCCTTCTAGCTGTGTCCTCACATGGTGGAAGGAGAACAAGCTCCTTCAGGCCTCTTTTTGAAAACATTTTTGAGACGTGGTCTCACTTTGTTGCCCAGGCTAGGGTCCAGGGGCGCAATCACAGCTCACTGCAGACTCAACTTCCCAGGCTCAAGTGACCCTCTCACCTCCACCTCCCAGTTAGCTGGGATTACAGTCTGTGTCACCACACCTGGCTAGCTTTTTTTTTTTTTTAATGTTTTGTAGGCAGGGTCTTGGTATGTTGCCCAGGCTGGTTTTGAACTCCTGGGCTCAAGTGACCCTCCTTGCCTTGGCCTCCCAAAGTGCCGGGATTCTAGATGTGAGCCACCAGGCCTGGCCTCAGGGCTCTTTTATTTATTTTTATTTTTTTAGAGACAGGGTCTCACTTTGTTGCCCAGTCTGGTCTTAAAATCCTGGGCTCAAGTCATCCTTTTGCCTCAGCCTCCCAAAATGCAAGGATTACAGGAGTGAGCCACCGCACCTGACTCCTCAGGCCCGTATAAGGACACTGATCCCATTTATGAGCATTCTGTCCTCATGATTTAAGCACCCCAAAGCCAGTTCTCTTAATTCCATCACTTTGGGGGTTAGTATTTCAACCTATGAATTTTGGGGGGACATAAACATTCAGACTGTAGCAACATGCAAATAGCATGTGCTCAAATGGCACTGAAGTATATTCAGGGTAAAGGAAGTGTTCCTGTCCCTCAGCTGTCAGTTCCCCTTCCCAGAGGCAACCCCAGAGTTCCATTGTGTCCTTCCCGAAGACCTTTGTACATGTATGAGCAGTATGCACGCATGCATGTGTCTGTTCACAGAAATGGTAGCATACTGTTCTCTCCTTGCTTTTTCCATCTAGCAATCTAGCACAGAAAACGTTCCACATGTACAACTGCCTCGTTATTTTTATTGGCTACTTTATATTCCATTGCGTGTGTATACCAAAGTTTACTTAATCAGTCCTCTGTTGATTGCATTAATATTGTTTCCCATCTTTTGCTGTTTCAGACAGTGTCAGAGTGAATAGCCCTAGATGCATCATTTTGCAAGTAAGTACCTGTAGGATAAATTTTCAGCTGTGAAGCCAGGCATGCTGGCTCATGCCTATAATCCCAGCACTTTGGGAGGCCAAGGCAGGAGGATGGTGAGAGGCCATGGTGAGAGGATTGCTTGAGCCCAAGAGTTCAAGACTAGCCTGGGCCACAAAGTAAGACCCTGTTTCTACAAGAAATAAATTAGCCAGGTGCTGTGGTGTGGGAGGATTGCTTAAGCCCTGGAAGTCGAGGCAGCAATCAGCTGTGATCATGCCACTGCACTCCAGTCTGGATGACAGAGTGACTTTGTCTCCAGAAAAAGAAGATTCCTTGAAAAAAACAACAAACATAAAAAAATAGTTGGGCGTGTTGGCTCATGACTAAAATCCCAGCACCTTGGGAGGCTGTGGCAGGCGGATTTGCTTTAAGCCCAGGAGTTCAAGACCAGCCTGGGTAACATGGTGAAACCCCATCTCTACAAAAATACCAAAAGATCACCCAGGCATAGTGGCACATGCCTGTAGTGCCAGCTACTCGGGAGGCTGAGGTGGGGGAATCACCTGAGCCCGGGAAGTCGCGGCTGCAGTGAGCTGTGACTATGCCACTGCACTCTAGCCTGGAAGATGGAGTAAGGCCCTGTCTCGAAAAAAAAAGAGTGTTTATATTTTTTTCTCCTTTCCTTTTTATTCCTTCAGTTCCTGAGAGTTTTTCTTGGGATATTTGTTACCTGGAACAGTTGGAACTTTCTAGAACTTTACACTTTGTAGAAGGCATGACAGTGACCTCTGGTGTTTCTTTCCAGGATGGAGGTGCAAATGCCATTAAGAATTCCCTGTTTTTGCCTTAGCACTTTACTTCCCATGTTAGTCTCCTTAAATTATTGTTTTCAGATCCTGCTGGAAGATCTTTGTCTCTAGGCCCTTCATTTCCAGGCCAGAGCTGGTAGGCAGGCCCCTGTTCCATAGGCAGCAGTATCAGGAAGCGCCAGCAGGTGGCAGGCACGGCTCCACAAGCAGCCTGGGAGCAGCCAGAGTTAGAGCCTTTACACCATTCCCAGTGACTTGACTTCCCAGCAATGTGCCCAACTTAGTGTGGGGTGGGGCGCCTGATCCTTTCCTCCCACCTCGTTTTGCTGACATTTCTTAAATGGATGAGCAGTTTAGATCACCAGCAGCTGCCTTGAGAGGAGCTTAATGAGGCCACACCTCAGGATGACAGCCTGGGGCCTCCTCCCCTTCAGGAACTAGCCGGAAGGATTTACATGCCATGGCCTGGGATGGCTTGGGTTTCCTTAGTTGTAGGGCCCGACTTCCTGCCTCTTTCAGCCAAATCTCCCACACCCTTCCCATGAACTGGGAGGTCCCCAGAACAGGCCCTTGCCACCCTCTACTCCACCCACTCTGCTGTGGTCCAAGAAAAAAAAAAAGCCAGAGGCTTGAGAAACCCTGGGACAAAAGTGCTAGGGTCCTTGGACTGCCTTCTTTTGGGGAAGTGTCTCTAGGGACCAGCTGGGCCCAGGACTCAGGCTGGTTGCATCACCTCCTTCCCTGCAGCTCCTAGATATATGCCCCCCAAGTCCCACTTTCTCTGCTGCTCGCTCACTCTTGTCTTGGGAGAGTCCTGCCCAGCACCTCCCTCAGGGCTGGGGTCTTTCCCTTTTGTGTACAGAAGACAAATGCTGGCTTTTCCAGGAGGCATGGGGAAGGGAGGGCCGAGAACTTTGTTGGGGGAAGAGGAGGCAAGTGGCAGCTGCAGTGAGGAGTACTGGCCCCTTCCCAGACACCACCTGCCCCCCACCTGCAGGAGACTACAACGATGGGGGGTATGAGCAGCACTGCGGGGGAGAAGGGGATTGGAGAGCTGCTCCCCTAGACCTCTAAAGTTCTGCTCCTAGTTTAGGTCCCAGGTGTTTAGGGACTGCTGAGTTTTTCCCCTACTCTACAGAAGTGGGATGGGGACTGGGCTGGGACATCCAGAGCAGGGATCTTTCATCCCATTGTGGGCTCGTTTGCTTTCTGCTAGGGAGGCTGGAGGTTTTCTGAGGACAGATTGGCCATAGTCACCCTGGCTTCACTCCAAGAGGGGTTAACCCATGTGTGTGAGACAGAACTCAATGAAACTCAGGGTTTGGCCTCCGCTGGTGAGAGCCCAAGGGCAAGGTGGGGGGCCTGCGGGGGTGTGGGGGAGGGCAGGCAGGAGACTGTCCTCTGTGAGCTCCCCGGGATCATTTCCCAATAGTGCCGGAATTTGCATACTCACTGGTTTCCCCATCAGCTTCTGGCTCCTGGAACCAGGAAAACAAGAGGAGGAAAGAGCACTGGGGCAGCTCCCCAGAGTTTGATCTCTTCCAGCACGCACAAGTCACATTCCATCCCTGTCCCCCTCTCTGAGGGAAGCTGCCTCTGAAGAGGCAGGAAGCTGAGGCTCTGAGAGAGAAGTGGGTTGCCCAGGGCTGCATCGCTAGTGATGGGCGCTTGAATCCAGGGCCCCTCCCTCCCCTCCTTTCACAGGAACTGAGTTATTCTCTCAAATCTAGAAGGAGGCAAGGACCATCGTATCCCTTTTACAGGTGGGGAGACTGAGGCCCTGTGAGCAAATACCACCTACCTAAGCTGCTTGAATGGGCAGTGGAGCAGGAGGTGATGGGGAGAACTTTGGAGTTAGAGCCGAAGTCATGGGAAAGAAACAGAAACAGCTGGGGCACTGGGCCTGGTAGCCTCGGAGTCACTCTGCCTGGCAGACTAAGAGGCCTGCATCTAAGCCTGCCTGGAAAGCACAGGATGCAAGCTCAGACCAGCAGGGCATGGAACTGACCAGTCCTCCCCAGATCCCAGCCCCGCAGGCACATGCCACGTGGGCTCTGCCACCCTTACTGGTGCCTGTCAGTGAACCAGCAGGGCCAGACTCGACCTCCAGGCACGGCACAGCCAGCCAGGACCTGCTACCCACTGCCCGTCCCTCCCCACACACAGCAGAAGCAGCAAATGGCCCAGAGTTCAGCTCTGGTCAAGAAGGAAGGAAGCAAGTATGAACTCCCAAGGCTATGGCCAGCTGGCAGCTGGGATGGGAAGAGGGGTGAGAACACTCCGTTTCTTCCAGGCAGCCTAAAGCTCCACTGTGGTGTGCAGAGACAGAGGGGGCTTGGCAGGTGGGGTTGCTGGGCATCTGCTGCTGACCAGGTAGGTAGGGTGGTCCTTTCAGCTGCTATGCTGGAGGGATTCCTTTTTTTTTGTTGCTTTTGTTTTTGAGACAGGGTCTCACTTTGTTACCCAGGCTGGAGCATAGTGGTGCAATCATGGCTCACTGCAGTCTCTACCTCCTGAGGTTCAAGTGATCCTCCTACATAGCCCAAGAAGCTGGGACTATAGGTGTATGCCACCATGTCCAGCCAATTTTGTATTTTTTGTAGAGATAGACTTTCCCTGTGTTGGCCAGGATGGTCTCGAACTCCTGAGCTCAAGCAATCCGCCCACCTTGGCTTCCAAGTGTTAGGATTACAGGCGTGAGCCAACATGCCTGGCCTGGAAGGATTCCTTTGTGGATGTTGAAACCTAGGAGAGTTGTGAGGGGTGGGGCTGAGGGTACCTTTACCTCCCCCATCCCTGCGGGGCCCTGGGTTGCTGCAGACTAGTGTCCAGACCCACCCTTCCTGTCCCCCCTGGTTTGGGGACCAGAACCAGGACTCAAGGCCCCAGTCTGTCCTTGCTCTGTGGGGCCTTGGGCAAGTCACTCAGCATTGCCAAGTGGCTGATAATGAACTGGACAGTCTGGTATTTTAGCTTCCTGTCCCACAAAACAAATAGAAGCCCAAGTATATTGTAAATAAGATTTCTTTTTGCAGATAAAACTAGACTCCAAGCCCTTTTACACTTTTGCAGCCTAACTGCCCCCTGCAGCCGCCTGCCCACTCGTGTGTCCATGGGCCCCTCCTAAGAAGGCCCAGACCAAGGCCTCGGGAAAGATGCCCCATCCCCAAGGGGCTAAGCATTCCTGGTGAATGTTAGAAATCTTCCTTCCAGAGAAGGGTCAGGGAGCTGGTGTGGAAGGGCTTCCTCCTGGGGTGAAGGAGGTCAGGGTGCACACCTGCTGGCCTTTCCTCACCCAGAGGCCAGCCCAATGCCCTGAGCGTAACAAAGACAATTACCTCTTGAAAGGGCTCTCATTGATTGTACTTTATTGATGTATTACAGGAGGTAAGGACTTTCTGCTTAAAATATTTAAAATTTACATGTGTACATATACACATGTTCCCCCACCTGTGGGGAAGGGCGAAATGACTCTGAATAGAGGATGGAGGAGGAGGAGAGAGTGTAGACAGAGGGCCCTTGACCCCTACAGGGGCAGTGGGATAAGGAACAGAGTGGGGCAGAAGGTAGGTTATTAAGAAGCATCTTGCTTACTGACATGAAGCCACATGCCCAGCGAGAGCACGGATGAGGCCTCATAGGCATAGAGGAGGCCCTTGGAGGGCGGGCACACAGTGCCCAACTAGCCAGCCAAGGCCAACGTCCCAGGGGTAGGGCGGAAGTGGGGTGGCGTGCACAGGGCACCCAGCCCAGGCCTCTGCTGCCCCCACCTCTCTCCCCACCCTCCAAGAGAAAAGACGGTTTGGGCCTCAGCCATGGACTGACGCCGTTACCGGCAGCGTCTCCTTAAACTACAGAGATACAATGTGTATCAACAGGGTGATCGTTTCTGACCCACTCAGGCAGACAGCTAGAGGTGCTGCATGGGCCAGAACCAATCCTACAGTATCTTTGGTTTGTGGGTTTCCTTCCCAACTTGAATCCTCCCTCTGTCCAGTCTCTGGGGTGGGCCTCAGGGCTGGGAATGGGCTGCTCGATGGCCCAAGGCCCAGCCTGACAGCCCGTGGAGGCTGGGGGTGCTGCCCTTTCCAGCCACGGGCAGCTTACTCACTGGGGTGCTGGGACTTGTAAGAGAGGATCTCGGCAGCCAGCTGCTGGGGGTCCAGGAGCTGCGGGAAGCGCCCCATCACGGCCTCCACCAGGTGCGGGGGAAACACACCACACAGCTTGGTATACACGCTGGCCTGCTCCTTGGCCAGGCTGCCTGCCCTGCCCCATGGGCTCCTGCCAGCCCCTGGGCTCTGCACTGGGGGCTCTTGAAGGACTGGTGTGGGTGGGGGCAGTGGGTACGGTTCAGACCAGTACTCTCGAGGCGGAAAGGCAGGGGGCGGAGGTGGGTAGTCGGCAGGGACACTGAAGTGGCCAGCACCCATGGCCCGGCCAAAGGCAGAGAAGGCCGCAGTGGCTGGGAGCTCAGATCCATAGGGACCGTAGCCCGTGTAAGGGGCTCGGCGTGGGCCCGGCTCACCAGGGCCTCCTCCTCGAACCCCCCACAGTTCCGACATCTGGCTCTCCAGGGAGCCAATGCCCGAGTCCAGGCAATCCTGGGAGACGTATGGGAGTGAGTCCAGAGTCTGCGGGAGCCAGTCCGTGGGCCCGAAGCTGCTGCCACTGCCCCCGCTAGGTGGGAGGCTCCTGCCTGATGGCGCATAGGTCTGTGTTAGACCCTCCTGGCGGGGCCCTGGGGATCCCTGGGCCCCCAGCTTCTTCCCATCCAGGCTGCACTGCTCACTCTCTGTTAGCAGAGAACTGGACTGGGATGAAGGTGAAGGCCGCCGGCCACTTTTGTCCTTGCTTGGGGCCCTGGGGGGTGAGAGGAGAGCATTGGCGCGGAGCTCATCTGCCACAGAGCGCTGGGGGCAGCTTGGCCGCTCTGGGTGGAAAAATCGGCACTTGATCCCGTAGGTGCATTTCCTCCCTGGAAGAGGAATCAAGAGGGACTCTAAGCAGAGGCACTTCAGAACCAGGGGTGAGAGCAGGGAAGGGGTGGCACAGGAAATGGGGTTGGGTGGTCCAATGGTAGAGGTCCCCAAGAGGAAAACAGGGCATAGGCAGACAGGTGAGAGGAAGGGCAGGAGTGAGGAGGGCCGGGGAGGGCAGGCTGGGTTCCGTACCATAGGGACACGGCTGCTTCCTGTGCTCCAAAGTGAGTGGCTTCTTACGCAGGAAGTTGTCCAGGCTGGGCCCGTGCCGGCCCAGTGGGTCATCGGGAGGCATAAACCTGCAGAGGGTGCAAAGAACTCTCTGGAGGTGGGAGCCATGCAGGGACTTCTAATTGCTGAGAAGGGGCCGATGGCAAGCCTTGCTGGGAAGAACAGGAGAGCGACACCTAAAATAGGGGCCTGTCCAGGACCCCCTAAAACTGTTCTCTGGGTGGGATCATACCAAGGGAGGAGAAAGGGATCCCCGGTCTAGAGGGCCACAGCCCATGGGCACCTTTAGGGGAACTCTCTCTGAGGTCGTTGGGGGGATGGCAGCCCATACCCACTGGCCCATGGCCTCTGCTCGAGAGATGCCATGTTGGTTCGTAGAGAGGCCACCTGGAACCCCAACCACATCCCCTCATAAGTGCTACAGCTCTATCTCCCAAATTAGCCACTCTCTCCACCCTACAGCCTGCCTGGTCCTGGTCTGATTTTGCCTATGTAGTGAGCTGTCCGTCTCACTCTAAAAGCTGCCTGGAGCGAAGACCACAACCTCCCATGGCTGCAGGGCCTCGCAGAGCCCAGCCCCCAGCTCCACCCCTGCCAGGGGCATCTCTGGCTTCCCCTGTGGACCCCAAGTCCATCAGGGTCTCTGGGAGGAACATACTTGTCATTGACGAAGGAGTACATGAGCAGCCGCTCCTCGATGAAGCGCTTCCACTCCTGCCGCTCGCCCTGGAGGTCACGGTACGTGTCGTTGGAAACCACGATCCCATCAGATTCATAGGCCAGCTTCACGATGAATCTGTCGTCATAGCACACCACCCGCTTGCCACCCACGCGCCGCGATGGTGTGAACACCAGGATCTTCTTCTTCTCCAGTTCCCACAGGATGTGCTGGTCTGGGAGGTGACAGGCACACACAGGTCAGGGCCCAGTGGGACCCAGAGCCAGGCCCACAGGGCTCCCTAACCTGCTGGTGGCCATACACAGGAGCTGTTAACGCCAAGGTCACAGGGGCAAGAACTAGCTCTGCCGAGGCCTCTTCCACACCCCAGCCCCTCCCTTGGCCCGGCATAGTTTGCTGCCTGAAGACCAAGAACATCTGAGCACAGGTGGCAGGGCCTGCATGGCAAAGGCTCCAAGCACAGAGCTGGCCTTGCTCCTTTTCTCTCTCTGGACATCAGGCCTGTTCAAGCCAGATGTGGTCTTGGCTTTGGCTTTCATCCAGCCTGTTCTGAGGGGTCCGTAAATGAGCCCCAGCTTGCTCTGGGGTGGGAGAAGTATTTTGGCTCTGTCCCTTGCATTGCCAGGACAAGGTTGCTGAATCCCATGGTGGGGAAAGGTCAGGCCACTCACCAGGCCCCACCTGGGGAGCTGCTGGGACCACAGGGACACAGATGTGAGCAAGTGGAAAGGGCCCCTCTTCCTGGAGCCTGCAGTCCCAGACAGCCTGCCCCCAGATCTCAAGACTTCTAGAGAAACGGATTCAGTTTTTACCTCCAAAACCTGGGGGCTCTTGCAAGAACAGTGGTAACAGCTAACATACACTGAACGTCTACCACGTGGCAGGTACTCTTCTCAGCACTTAACCATGTGTTAACTTATACAATCTCATGAGGAAGGAGCTGCTGTCAACACCCCCCGCCGACACTGACCCCATGTTTCAGATGAGGAGCATGTGGAGCGGGGCTAACAGAGATCCCTGCCCAGGCCAGGGCGCCAGGAGGGGACAGAGCCAGGATTCCAACTCTGGTTGTCTTGACTCGGAGCCCACAGGCTTAACCACTATGTGGCACTGCCCCTCTACCACTGGGGAGGTTGAAAGAGCGACCTGTCCACTAGTAGGATGAGGGAGGGGCCCCACATCTGAGGCAGAAGACTAGACAAGGTGACCTCCAATGACCACTGTTCAGAGCAGGTTGCTAAGGACAGAAAAAACTGAGAAAAGAAATGCTGTTCCCTGCTTGAGTTCTAGAAGTTAGGCCACTCCCAGAGGGTCTCTCTTGGGGAGAACCAGGGCTGCTGGGGCAGTAAGACCATCCCACCTCCAGAGGCAGCACTCACCTGTGATGGGCACATCGGGCCGAGGCTGCTCCTTCCTCCAGGATGGCACAAACACTGTGATGTCTGTGTGGCCCCGCTCCAGAAACCAGTTCACCGCCAGCAGGATGCCCCGGCAGGAGAAGACCTCCTTGTTCCCATGGCTGGGAGGGAGAGGAGGACAGGGTTAGCCCACACTGATGGCCAGCCTGCCACCCCCTAGGCCTGAGCAGGAGGAGGGGGGCTGTCACACCCCACCCCTGCCCTGGCTTTGGTGGTGGTGGTGAGCAGCCCCTTCCCCTTTGGAATCACCAGCCCCTTCCTCTTTCCCCAGGGCTCAGGCCCTGGCCCTCTGCAGGTGGGGCCCAAGGCCAAGGCCTCCATTCCCAGTGCCAGTTCCCACAACTCCAGGATGGCCAGGCCCCGCTGGGACTTTCCCTGAGGCTCCATCTCCTGAAAGTGAGGAAGCGCCCAGGAAGCTGGCAGCACTGCTCCCCACGGTGGGGGAGGGCCAGGCCACTTGCAACACACCTGGGGGTGGGGGAAAGGTGCCGGGAGACTTCTGGTTCCTGCCCCACCCGGCGAGCTGCCGGGACCACAGGGACAGACGTACACATGCACACTGAGTCACCACCCCTCCCTCGCCTCTTGCAGCATGGGTGGGGGCGGGGGAAGCACCGGCTGGGCTGACTGAGGAGAAACCAGATTGTTCCGGATTAAAGTTCAGTCCTCACACACACCTCAGGGACTGGGGCCTGAGAAGGGCAAAGGGGAAGGGGCTGGCGACTCCAGCCTTCAGTGTGGGACAGAAAGTGCCAGAGTGGAGCAGGCTCCCCTTTCAGTCTGAAAGTGAAAGGATACTGCTTTTCCTCCCAAGATGGCAATCCCCCCAAACGCCTGTTCACCCCAAGGCTGAAAGACCATCAGGAAGACGCCAGGGGACTCTTAGTAAGGACAGCTGAGTGAGGCACGGGCCCTGCCTTGGTCTCAGACCAGGCCGTACCCCACCCACAGGTGGCTGTACCCAGAAGGGCGCCTGGCGGGGTTCCTGGGCTGCTGCAGCTCTCCATTCCTCTATCTGAAAACGGGCCCAGCAGTCTGCAGTGTCCTTAAGACGGGTCAGTCAGTTTTCCTGGTGGCTTCAGGCCAAAGATGGCCCTGCAAAGTAGGAGTTCCAACTGGATTTCCTGGGGGATGGAGGACTGGGGCTTGGGGCTCCCAGGTAACACTAAGTGTCACGGAAGAGCTCCTAGGACCAGCAGCCCCACCTCTCACTGCCCCCTCAGTGAACAGCTTAGACTCTCACATTTGGCAAATAAAACAGAATAAATGTTACGCAAAAGAGGCAAGTCCAGGGCCGACCACATCCTGTGGGTGTCTTTAATGGGAGTGGGGGAGGTAAGGGGTGATAGCTGGAGCCTTAAGAAAAGGTAGGGCAGCTGGGGGCCATGGAGGCTGTTTGGGGGCAAGGCTGGGGCACCAGGGTCTGAAGGTCTGTAAATTGTAGGGGAGACAAAGTCCAGCCCAGGGCAGCACTCATCCTCCCCTGGTCCCCCTGCCCCATCTGCCAGCCTGCTTATAAGAAAAGTTCCCATTTGCTGAGAGCTGTGAACCAGGCCCTGTTCTAAGCGCCTAACACTGAATCATCAGCAAGCTTGTGAGGAGGGCACTATACCACCATCATCCCCTTCCCTGTTTTTCAGATGAAAACTGTGGTCCAGAGAAGGCAGCTTAGTCACCAGGGTCACACAGCAGTAACGGTGGAACAGCGATGCAGGCCCAGGACCTGTGCCTATCACCACCCTGTACATTAATGCTCAGGTAGGTATAAAGGCAGACAGACCCTGATCACAGGGAATGAGCAGGGATTCGCAGGCACCGAGCTCCCACTGGCAGCCAGATATATGGCTTCATTCTTACAGGGCTTGCTACTGTGAAGGAAAGGAAGGCTCTGGGACTCGTCCAAGGTCACCTGGCTGGTGGTAAGAGACATTCAGAACTGGAACCCAGGTCTGGGCCACTTGGTTGCCTTCCTGTCTCTAACAGAAGACCCAGAATTTATTTGGGAGAACAAAGCTCCCAAAATTAAGTTTAAACAAAGTGTGTTCTAAGAGACAGGTGGCGAACGGGAGTAACAATGCTGGGGGCAAACTCCTGCTCTTCCTTCAAAATGCTTGTGAGATGTCACTGCCTCTGAGAAGCCTTCCCTGACCTGCCACAATGGGTCAGGTCCCTGGTCTGTGTCTTCACAATGCCCAGTGCTTCCCCCATCACATCACCCTCTTCCCTGGGCCTTCTGCCCTGCCTCTCAAAACCGTGGCAGCTGGGTCACCCCAGGCCCAGCTCCTTCTCTCAGGTATGCAGTGTGCGCATGTATCCACCCACCCGCCTCGCTCCGGGCACGTGATCCTGGGCTGGTATCTTGGAGCCTTGGGAACTAATGGGATGCCAGGGCTCCCAGGGCAGTGCACTGCCTCTGGGCATTGAAAATCTTGGCTGGGGACAAGTCGGTCCTCAGCAGCCCTAGCACCTGAATATTCCCTCAGCAGATAGAAAAACTGTGATCAGTGGGTGCTATCAGAGCCCTCTTGGTAGAGCACATAAGGCCTGGAGTGCCCCCCTACAGCTAGCTGTAGTCTGTTTCACTGCACTGGAGGAAGCGCTGCTGGCACAGGAAAACCAGACATCCCTGCCCCCACCCCAGTCCTCTTTGCCTGTAAGGTCAGGGTCCCCCAGCCTGGCGAAGCAGACACTGATAGGAAGTGTGTGTAGAAGACTCCAGCTAGACTGCTCCTGCCCCAGGACAGAGGGCAGGGCTGGGCCAGCCTCCCCAGGTGAAAAGATATGCCTGGGCTGGGCCTGGTGAGTGGAGAAAAATTCCCTTAGAAGGAAACAGAGGTGAATTTCCCCATAATTTGCATATGATGGATGGGGGCTAGCCCGCCTGCCCCTGGGGAGGAGGGTGGCCGGGGCAGGAACCGAGTAGCAGCTGAGACAGGAAGTTTGAGGCTGGAATTCCCCTCCTGCCACTACCCCAGCTCAGAAACCCCCGAGGTGGGTGCGTAGCTCTGCTTCTCAGGAGCAGGCTCCTCTGAGCACCCCCCAACATCACAGCCCCTCCTCCCATGTCCCTCCTCCTTCTGGATACAAACACACACCGCACTCGGCTGCTCCCAGGGCTCGGCTGCTCCCAGGGCTCCGCCGCTCCTGGCCCACGCCTCCAGAGGAAGGAGTCACACAGATCCAACGTAGCTCCTAGCCCAGCCACATGAGGCTGGACACTGAGAGGGACCCCCCCCTAATCTCGAAGCACAGGCTGTAACCTGCTGCCTCTTGGCATAGAAACTGGATTTTCTCAGCCTCCCACCCAGGCTCAGCCCAAGTCAGAGAGAGGAAGACTGGCCTGAAGGTGACAGAAGGAGGGAAGAGGCCTCAGCTGCATGCCTGCTGAGCCGCGCCAGGGCCAGCTGGACAGTGAACTTGTCCCACGGGGGCCACAAATCAGAGAGGGCAGAGGCCGATGTCATGCCAGCCTTGGGTAGCCCACCTAGGAGCTCCCTCGGGGCAGCCAGAAAAGCAGCCCTTCCCAACCCCGTGTCTGGGGTCTCGCCATCCATGCCAACAGGAACTTTTCCCTGTGAGCCATCCACCTAACACTGACTCATCAGCCTGCCTTGGAGGGAACTGGGAAAAAGTTGGGCCGGAGGGTGGGGCCTGGATTGACAGGAGAAGTCTGGGTTCCCCAAGGTCAGCAGCAGCCCTGGCTTCCCCCTCTGCCCCTACCTTCCCACCCCATTCCTGTGCTTGGGGATGGGGGTGGGAGTCACTGGGGGCTGAGTCCTGGCTTTGGCCCCGGGGAACCTCCAGAGACCAGTCCAGCCCAGGCTGCTTCAGCTGAATCAGTGGGGATCCAAGTCGCAGCTCATCTGAGGCCAGAGTATTAGGCCACTGGCCCACAACCCATGTAAAACTGGACCTAGCCTTGAGGTCACTCTTGGACATAGTCGCTGGACCTGTTTTCGTGGGAGCCTAGGTCTGAGACAAGAAGGCCTCAGAAGCCCAGCCCCTGAAATAACAACAACTGCTTACTACCACTGCCTACTACCACTACTTTGGTTCCCGAACGCTTGCTCCTCTCCAGGATCCGCATAACCCCTCCTCACAACACCCACCTGAGGAGATCAGGTTCAGAGGGTGAGTGAGCTGCTGCCCAAGGGTTGGTCCCCTTTACAGCCCTGCCTCACATTACAGAAGAGGAGCCGAGACAAGTGCTGGCCTCAGGGAGGGACCCACAGCATAAGGCGAGCTCTGTGGACAGAGGGACCTGGGCTGGAACCCTGCCTCTGTCACCAGTAGCACGACCCTAGGCAAGCCTCATAAAAGGCTTTCCCTCCCTCTAGACCAGTCCCTAAGAAGACAGTCACTCCTTCCAGCCCACCAGAGCTGCAGACAGTCATCCTTCCATGTGTCCTGGCCACAGGAGAGATGCGAACCTCATGTGTCTCGGCCACAGAAGCGACACTTACCTCATGGCTACGTTGCTCCCGTCGATGACCACTGGTCTTAGGTCACTGCCCTCCTTGTCCTCCTCTGGGAGTGGAGGTTCTAGGTTGGGAGCCTTAGGGGTGCCCCCACCCCGCGGGACTAGAGGGAGCTGAGGGCAGGGGTCCGGTGAGGCCTGGCGTTCCCGTTCGGTGGCCGTCCCGTGTTTCACCAGCTCGCCCAGCACCGTGTTGGTGTCTGCCTGGACGCCCAGCTTCTGTAGGACGCTGTGGATCTCCGAGGATGAATAGCCCAGCTTCCGGAAGAAGTCCACCTTCATCTGCAGTTCCACCGCCGAGGCCTCCTCAGCTGCAGGCTCTTGGGCTGGCCTGGGGGTGCCCTGACGGCTGTGGCTATGGCTGTCCTCAAATTCCCACAGACTCATGGTGGGGCTGGCTTCCAGGACAGGCTTCTCTCCACAGGGGCCACTCATAGCTCAGACTCCTGGAAGGCACCACGCCACAGCTCCTACTGAACAACCAACAGGGTTAGGGACGGGGAATAGCGCTCTCTCCCACCCTCCCTCCCATCACCACACCCAGCAGATGAGGGATGGGTGGCACTACACACTACATCATGTTATTAGTTCAGGTTGTCCTCTCAAAAGCTCTCCCAGCTAGGCATTCCCATTCCCATTCTATAAAGGGAGAAACTGACGCACAGACATTAAAAACTTGCTCAAGGTCATCCAGCTGTTAGCTGGTGGCTCGAAGATCGGAACTTAGTCTGAACTAAGACTGGAACTGCCCCAGCTGGAAAGACTCGAATCCCCACGCCAACCCAGGGGGCCCAGAAGGCGGGACGGGGTTTTCAGATGGAATCTTGGGTTGGAAGTGCGTTGCGAGGCCCGGGGCTTCCCCACTGAGGCCACCGCTTTCGCCCACCCGTCCAGCACTCAGAGCTCAGGCCCAAGCAGCGCAAGGCCAGTGGCCGGACTCCCGGAGCCGGGGAGGGCAAGTTTCCGGGGTGACCCGCGGGGAGAAAAGTTGCTGGGAAACTCTGGTTGGCTGCCGGGAGCTGGTGACGCCGAGGCTGTCCCGGCCCGAGACCCGAGCCCGCTCGGCCCCCGATCCGGACCCTGGTGCTCTTCTCCGGCTCTCTCAACTTGGGCTAAGTTGGAGGGGTACTGAGGCCCGGCGGGCTGGATAACAGGACCCC
>NW_012103621.1:1951748-1962245 GCF_000951045.1 Mandrillus leucophaeus | reverse complement strand
TGGGGACGCCGCCTCGAGGCCGCGGCGGCGATGAGCTCCGAGCGGGACACTGAGCGGCCCGAACGCGCAAGATAAGCACGGACTGAACCAGGTACACGTACCTGCCGGGGACGCACTGACCGAGGTGCGGACGGCGGTACCAGGACAAGTAAAGCCGCGAACACTCGGACCTAAGAACTTGACAGGTACACCCTGCCTGATGAAGCTACGGCCAGGTGCGCATCGAGTGAATCAGGTACACAGAGGTTGGTCCACGCACCTTGGAGGCAGGTCCATGGTTATAAAGACAGGTACATCCAGACAGACCCTTTCCAGATGGAGTCAGGCCCCCTCAAGACACACTGTGCTAGAAGCCATCACACAGAGGTGGGCCACCCCCAGGGACAGGTACACTTTTCCTGAAATCTGTACCTTACTAGGACCGAAAGGCAGGTTCAACCAGCAGATGCACAATGACCGAGGCAGAAAACCAGGCAAAAGAGGGCCATTTACCCCAATCACCACATGAGTGTCCACACAAGAATTCTGTCACCCACACCACAGAACTCACTGACCGCCCCCACTGGAGGAACACCCTTGCTCCGTGAAGATGCTTTTAGTTTCCCAGGTCAGACCTGATTTCTCGCATGAGCACAACACTTACTGTAGCTACTCGCGAGCTTACAGACAGAGGTCATTATGCTGATGTTACCCTTGAGAAATTCTGCAAAGGCTAAACTGCCCCAGCTGGAAAGACTCGAACCAGGATGGAGAGCTCCTATTCTAGTGCTCCTATTATTTGCCGTTTTGTGAACCACAGGTGATTGAGGGCAGAGGGGAGCCTGGCTTCCAGTGTGTGTGTGTGTGTGTGTGTGTGTGTGTGTGTGTGAGAGAGAGAAAACACAGGGCCCGCACGCTGGAGGACAGAGCCGCATGCCATCAGTGCTTACCATGTGCCAGTCCTTTCTTACATTCTCTCTACTTCATCATAGGCATGTGTCCTATAAGTGCTAGTGTTATAATAAATACTTGTTTATTATAAAAGACACCATAGACACAACTGTACATGTACAGCTTAAAGGATAATAGTAATAATTTAAAAAGCCATGTATCCATCACTTAACTTAAAAAATAGACCAGTGCCAGTACCTTGAGGCCCTCTGGGTGCCCCCATCACAGCCTTCCCCCGACATCCTGAAGAACTAGTTTCCTGAATTTTAATTGTGCTAGTCATTCTCTTGCTTTTCTTGTAGTTTTACCACCTTTGTATGCATCCCTAAATGGGATATTGTATAGTTTTGCTGTTTTTTACTTTGTGTAAATGGAATCATTCCATAATTATGTGACTTCCTTTTTCATATAGGATTATATTTTCAAAAATCCATTTTGATTGCCTGCATACCTGTAATTTATTTTACTACTGAATAGTGTCCCGTTTTATGAATATCCCACTGGTTACTTGTTCATTCACCTGTTGTTGGATGTTGTTTCTAGGATTTTTTTTCTATTAGAAAGACTGTGCTTTGGATATTCTTGTATGTATCTTAATGCAATTGTACAGCGGAGGAAATGCATGTTCAGAGATTCAGAAAGGTGAAGTCACTTGCTCAGGTTCTGGGGGCTGGTGGAGCTGGAACTCATGTAGCTCTCTCCAAGGCAGTCCATCTCCCCATCCACACCTGCTTGTTTGGGAGGCCACCAAAGACCTCAGGGAGGCAGGCATGTGCATCTCTAGCTGGGCCCTGAGGCTGTTCCTCTGGGCTTGCCTGCCCCTACCTAGCCGTGTTCCTGCTTTGTTGCCTGGTCATCTTTGAAGACCCCAAAGTGTTCCCTTCTCTGTGCCCCCCAGGCATAGCAGCTCCAGGGGCTTGGCAACCTGAGGAGAGAGGAAACACAAGGCCCCCTGCCATGTACAGCTCACATCCCTTGCTGGGCACCTCACATGCTTGCTGTCACTCCAGCTGAGTACAGTGCTGGCCGCACCCCTAACCTCACAAAAGCCCCTTTTACAGATGAGAAGAGCTCAGTTATGTTAAGCATTTATTTGCTATAGTAACTGCCTTTACGATAGTAAAAATATTAAGTGATGTGTCCAGGTTAATAATGATAATGACAATACTAATCAATCACGGAGATAATGCCTCCCATTTATAGAGTGCTCACTGGGTGGTAGGCACAGGCCAGTGCCTTGCAGACACTTTCGGGCCTCTGCTCTGCTACTTCTTTGGTTCAGAGTATCCTTCCCTCCCTGCCACCCAGCTGCTTGCTAGCCAGTTCCATTCATCATTTGGATGATGTCACGTCCTCTGTGAGGCCAGCCAAGACTCCTTTGATGCTGGTTGTACCCTCCTAAGTGTCCCCACAACACCCTGCCTATGTCCCAATGTGTTAGGTTGTCTTTGCCAGCCTGGGACCTCCTCTGGAGCTGCAACAAGACCAGACTCTGCTTCTGCTCCCAGACCCTCTGCTGCCCAGCCCTGTGCCAGTAGGAGCCAGCAGGACCAGGCGATGAGTCATGCTGCTCCCTGCCCTCCCAGAGAGAGCCACAGTCTCACTGTTTTCCGGCTCATGTTCCTTCCCAAGAAGCTGACTCTCTTCTACAGAACCCAGGGCTTCTTCGGGGAACCCCTGCTCCATTTACAGCTGGATTTTGCAAACTTTGGCCCTAATCCCCAGGAATCCTCTGATGCCAAGCCCACACAAACCCCTCCGCCTCTCATACGCCTGTCTTGGCAGCTGGACGGGGTAACTTCCTTCCTGGAGCCTGCCTGGCCTCCCACCATCTATCTGCCTGTGCCCAGGCAGCCTAGGTGGGGTCTGCAAAGCATGTGGACTGGTCACTGCCTGAGGGTGGTGGGGGGTTGGGAGGTGAGGTTGGAGAGGGAAAGGTCCCAGAAATGACCTTGACTTTCAGTTGCTTCACTGGGCAGCTCAGCTTAGGGAGGACCCGGGAGCTGGGCTACCTCTGTAGAAAGGCTGGGCTGGCTGCCCTCAAGCCTTAGCAGAGTGCTGCTGAGGTGATGTTTAAATTCAGCAAGGCCTCCTGGAAGTGAAGAAAGGACCAGATCCCTCCCATGTTTGAGACTCCTGGTATATTTCAAAAAGACATGTCACAGCAGGGCTACAAAAATCAATGTGTGTTTTAAATGCTAACTGAACAAATTAACTCTTTTTTTAAAAATCATGCACTCAAATGCAGTGCAATGTATTTGGACTATTGACAAGATAATTGGAGAACTTGTTTTAAAAATACATTATTTCCTTGGAGAGATGGCTGACTTTTTAGGGCTGGGACAGGGAAAAGGTGAGCCGGGAGTGTGTTGTGGTGCCAGGGAGTTAGGAAGCACTCAAAACGCAAAAGGATGGGAGTGCGTCAAAGAGATCCAGGAGCCAGAAGAGCTCCCTATGGCCAAAGCTGGAGCAAATGAGCAAGGGAATAAATAATAAGATAATACTGAATTATAACCCAAAGTATAAATAAATATTTATACTGATATAAATATATATTTTTTTGTTTTCAGAGCCAGGGTTTTGCTCTGTTGCCCAGGCTTGAGTGCAGTGCCATGATCGTAGCTCACTATAACCTTGAACTCCTGGGCTTAAACGATCCTCCTGCTTCAGCCTGCTGAGTAGCTAGGACTACAGTTGTGCACCACCAAGCCTGGCAAATTTTAAAAATTTTTTTGTGGAGATGGGGATCTCGCTATGTTGCCCAAGCTGGTCGTGAACTCCTGGCCTGAAACAATCCTCCACCTTGGTCCCCCAAAGTGCTGGGATTACAGGCATGAGCCACCACACCCAGCCCCGATTTAAAGAAATTGTTGGTTATAAACAATAACCAACTGAGGGAGAAGAGGTAAGTCTTCCTTACAGAAGAATTTCCAATAATAAATGCAGATTCTTTCTCCTCTAGGAGGTGGAGCTTAATTATTCCTTTCTCTTCCCTTTCCTGTACACTGGACTCAGGACTTGCTTCTAAATAATAGAGTAGGGAAAGAGAAGAATAGTAACTATGCAACGGAGAAACCTACAGACACCGCTTTAACCAAGGGCTCAAGGTTAACATCACCAGTGATAAGTCTAGTGGCTATCATGTAGCTAACTCTGCCCCATCCACACCATGACATATGACCAGAAGGATACTTCACCTCTGTGGTGTTCTTTCTAAAACCCTATAACCCCGGAGAAAAAGATCAGACAAACCCAAATTAAAGGATGTTCTGCAAAATACCTGACTAGGACTCCTCAAAACTGTCAAGGTTGTAAGAAGCACAGAAATAATTAAAGCATTGTGTAAAAGAAAAAAATCAAAAGCACAGAAAGACAGCAACAGCCATGGACCAGAGGACACTGGACATGCTGCCTAGATGCAGGATGTCATTCTAGGTCATGTCGTGGAGCAGAGAGAGCAGGAACAGAGAGGCTAGTGAAATCCAAATAAGGTCTGCAGTTATGTTACTAATGACGGACTAATGTGGGATTTTTGAGTTTTGAGAAATGTACCAGGGTGGTGTAAGATAACGTTAGGGAAAACCGAAACTGGAGGTCGGGTATTCGGGAACTCTCTGTACTATCTTCGCAACTCTTCTGTAAACCTAAAGTTAATTCCAAAATTCAGAAATTAGGCTGAGGCAGGCGGATCACCTGAGGTCAGGAGACCAGCCTGACCAACATGGTGAAACCCCGTCTCTACTAAAAATACACAAATTAGCCGGGCGTGGTGGTGGACACCTGTAATCCCAACTACTTGGGAGGCTGAGGCAGGAGAATCACTTGAACTGGGGAAGCAGGGATTGAAGTGAGCTGAGATTGCACCACTGCACTGCAGCCTGGGCGACAGAGTGAGATTCCGTTTCAAGCAAACAAACAAACAAAAAACAAAAACAAAAACCCCGAATTCAGAAGTTTATTTGGTAACTATACATATATATAGTTACCAAGAGAAATGTACCAGGGTGGTGTAAGATAACATTAGGGGAAACTGAAACTGGAGGACGGGTATTCGGGAACTCTGCACTATCTTCACAACTCTTCTGTCAACCTAAAGTTAATTCCAAAATTCAGAAGAGAGAGAGATATATATATATATCTACCATATATATTATATATATTTACCATATATAATATATATTTGCCATATATTATATATATTTACCATATATATTATATATATTTAACATATATATTTTGTGTGTGCGTGTATGTGTGTATATATAATTTTATGGGCCTTACAGATGGTGTGTTTTGGTGTTTTGGTGATAGGCCAACCATCTCTGTTCAGTTCTATTGGTCTGCATCCTGTGTCTGAGGACAATCCTATTTGGAGATAGCATCCGAAGTCTAAACTTGCAGCCTTTTTGTCTATGGAGCCCTGGCCAGTTCCTGTCTCTCCTCTTCTTCTCTCTCAACCAACCCCCATGCTGCTACCCCTCCTCCCTGTATCTGAACCCTCAAATCAGACTGCTAGAGCTAGGAGGTCTCATAGAGATACAGAGATTGATTAGGCTAAATCTTTTGTTTCTTTTTGTTTTTTTTTGAGATGGAGTCTCACTCTCGCCCAAGCTGGAGTGCAGTGGCACGATCTCAGTTCAGTGCAACCTCCGCCTCCCGGGTTCGAGCAATTCTCGTGCCTCAGCTCCCCATGTAGCTGGGACTACAGATGTGTGCCACCACACCTGGCTTTTTTATTTTCGTATTTTTTTGGTAGAGACGGGGTTTCACCATGTTGGCCAGGCTGGTCTCAAACTCCTGACCTCAAGTGATCCGCTGACCTCCACTTCCCAAAGTGCTAGGATTATAAACATGAGCCACCACACCTGGCCTTGAATCTTTTGTTTCATAGATGAGGAGACTGAAAGAGAAGGAGGAAAAGGACTTGCCCCTGGTCACGTTCAAGTTAATTTGGGCAGAGCTGAGAATGGGACTAGCCAGGCTTTCTCTGTCCCGGGATCCCTGGCCCCATTTGCCACAGAGATGTGGGTCAGACCCACACAGGTGATCTGAAGTATTGGTGACTCACTTGGGGACCTGATTAGGGCAATGTTAAATTCAAAGGAAGGGCTGAATGCCAAGTATTAGTTGGGAAGAATGGTTTGGAGTGGAAATTTCCGCTTTGATCTCACTGTGCATGCCTTAACAGGTGAATCCCACCGGTTTTGAAGATCCAGGAAAAGGCATGGCCTGAAAGTGGATAAAAGATTGAGTCTGTCTCTGCCCCGTACTCTTACCCCCAGAGCTATTGCAGTAAAGGGGCCAGAGAGGATTCTGCAAAGCCCTGAGCGTGTGAAGGGGGTTGGGTCCCCAGTTTTGGGGTTGAACACTCCCTAATGTGCACTGGGGACACCACTCTGGTGATAAACTCAAAGCTGCTGGAGAACCCACATAGCCTTTCCTGAAGCCTAGAGAGGAGGGGGTGGGGCTGAAGAGGCCCTGCTGCTGAGGCTGCTATGTGGACATTCCCACCTTTTGGCCTAGGAGGGGGAAGTGCCTCCCTTTCTGTGTTTCCATAATGAACTGGGATGGTCTGTGCCACCATTGTCTCCCCACCTGACTGTGGCTCCTTGAGGACGGCCCTGAGTCTCACTGTCCTCTGCATTCCCAGCACAGGACCTGGCACGGATGTTGGTAAATGTTTGCTGAGTCAATGCATGCCTGAGCTGAAGTGGTTCCAGTTATGTTTTGCTGTGTACATGTCTGTTGTACCCTCTTTGCCATGTCCAGCTCGTGGACCTTCCCTTGCATTTGAAAAAAGCAGTCACAGGGAAGTTGGCTGGAAGGGAGCTCAAGGCTCACCTGGGGTCTCCAGCTGAGCCATCTGTGAAGGTTCAGATGGGAGTGGAGAACTACAAGCTGAACATAGATGAACTTGCAACCAGGGCAGATCTAACCAGTCAGGAGCTTGCAGTGGCTGGGCTGACGTCAGCTCATGTGGTCAGTGTGGCCACCCACAGATGGGGTGGTCATAGTGAGCACCTCACAAGATATAGGGATCACTAATGCGCCGTTCACATGGTGGTCATCTGTTCTGATGGCAGTTAGAGATACAACTGGCCAGTGAACATGCTGTAGGAGACTTGCTGGTGCTGGTTGTCTCTCCTGCCCCCTTTGCTGGATTCCCTATTCCTAACGGTACTGGAAATTTCTCAGCCATGTAATCTGGTCAGAAAGGACCCTATTCCAGGGGTGGGGCCTAACTGCCTTAAGCAAATCAGAATATTTCTTTTTCTTTTCTTTTTTTTTTTGAGTTGGAGTCTCACTTTGTCGCCCAGGCTGGAGTGCAGTGGCGCGATCTCGGCTCACTGCAACCTCCACCTCCCGGGTTTAAGCAGTTCTCCTGCCTCAGCCTCCTGAGTAGCTGGGATTATAGGCTCCTGCCACCACGCCTGGCTAGTTTTTGTATTTTTAGTAGAGATGGGGTTTCACCATATTGGCTAGGCTGGTCTCCTGGCCAGGCTGGTCTCAAACTCTTGATCTCGTGATCTGCCTGCCTGAGACTCCCAAAGTGCTGGGATTACAGGCGTGAGCCACTGTGCCTGGCCTGCAAATCAGAATGTTTCTTAGTTTTTTTTTTTTTTTTTTTAATGAGATGGGATCTCACTGTGTCACCCAGGCTGGAGGGCAGTAGCATGAACTCGGCTCTCTGCAGCCTCCGCCTCCCAGGCTCAAGTGATCCTCCCACCTCAGCCTCCTGAGTAGCTGGGATCACAAGTGCATACCACCACAGCTGGCCATTTTTTGTATTTTTAGTGGAGATGGGGTTTCCCCATGTTGCCCAGGCTAGTCTTGAACTCCTGAGCTCAGGCAATCCACCTGTCTTGGCCTCTCAAAGTGCCTGGGATTACAGGCGTAAACCACTGCACCCAGCCCAATCAGAATATTTCATCCTTTAGGCTACAGTAGTTGGTCAGAAAAAGGTATAGGTCCCAAATCAGGCCAACCAGAGTGAATAAGTCTCGATTCAGAGTCTTTTCTTTGAGCTACCTGGGAATCCAGCTATTTCTTGCTAATTACAAATGAGAAAAGCAAGTATTGCCAGGAGCTTCTGGCAGCCACCTTGTGACACATCGTAGAAGATAGAGCCAAGAGACTGAAAGAAAATAGGTAACAGCTGCTAGATCAAGCCTTACCTAAAGCTACCCCTGGTTCTAGGCTTGTTGGTTATCTAAGCCCACAAGTTCTGTCACACCAAAGATGTCCCTTTTAATGGTAATAATAATTACTTAATTACTAAGTATATAGTAATTACCTAAATGCAGCTTAGGAGATAAAATCTTAGAAAATATGAGATCTGTTTGGCAATAATAAAACACTCATAATGAAAAGGTCAGCAGAATGCTGAATCAGCCCAAGCTCAGCTACCTGACACATGACAAATATAAGACCTAGAGAGGCCGTGAGACTTGTTCAAGGTTTTGCAGCTGCTTAGTAGGGCCTCCTGACCCACAGTCTACTAATACTTAATTGTTTTTCTTTTATTTCTTTTATTGAGACAGGGTCTCACTCTGTTGCCCAGCTGTAGTGCAGTGGCGTGATCTTGGCTCACTGCAACCTCTGCCTCCCAGGTTCAAGCGATTCTCTTGCCTCAGCCTCCTGAGTAGCTGGGATTACAAGTGTGTGCCACCATGCCCAGCTAAATTTTATTTTTATTTTTTGGTAGAGATGGCGTTTCACTATGTTGTCTAGGCTGGTCTCGAACTCCTAGACTCAAGTGAGTCACCCGCCTTGGCCTCCCAAAGTGCTGGGATTACAGGCATGAGCCACCATGCCTGGCCTAATTCTTAATGTTTAATGATAATTGGAGTGCTTGAATTTCTGTGCATTCCCAGTGAAATCATCACTACATGTTTTCTCTCTTGTCTTGCCTATCTTTCCAAGAGGCAGAGAAGGAATGTTAATATTTCTCTTTATTTTGTAAATAGGGAGGTAGAAACCCAGAAAGGCTTAAAGATTTGCCAAAGATTACAGCAGGGTAGTGGTGAAACTGGTCCTAGGAGCCACATGTGCTGAATGCCATTTAGGGTTCAGCCCCTCTATCCCACCCCTTATGCCAGCCACCTCTGCTTCCATGAGAGTAGGAGTAAAGATTAGGGGTAGGGTGGGGACCTTTCTTGGCCTTGCTTCTTAGTGGCCGAGTGATTAAAGACGACATTGCCTTGTACAGGCCAAAGAAGTGATTATGGGCCTTGAGAGATAGGTCCTTCCCCCCAACCTTAGGAAAACCAAGGTTATGATATTTCTGTTGCCAGAGCCTCCAAAAGGGAGGCCAACCTAGAGAGATGAGAGGCTGTATGCATAGGATTCTGGCCCCACAATCCCTGTGACCCCAGCTCTGACACCTACCCTCTCCTGCCCCCAAAGCCTTCTATGGCTCCCCAACCTTTTCAGCAGCCACAGGGCTGATGTGTTTGGCTGCACAGGTGTTGCACTGAACAATTTTGGATTCTGATCTGTATGGCGCCTCTGGAGTTGTGCAGTTCACAGCTTGCACAACTGTACACGGCAGGCCTAGGTTGCCTTTCTCAATGTTTGGACATTCAGATCATTTTCACAGCAATCAATGACCTTACAAACCCTTTTAAAAAATAAATTCATTTCATCATTTTTACAAGATATAGAAGATATGTTGAGAAAATTTATTTTGTTTTAGGTCAGTCTGATCCCAAGGATTGTATTAGAAAGTGTATATATAAAAAGATGTATTATTTTTAAAGGCTACTTTTGACCGTTTTCTACTTAATAAAGTGATGCCTACTGTTTAATAGAATTTATATCTGTCAGGGGAGTTTTAGGGAAAAAAGAATTTAATTTTATGAGGAAAAGCAAGGTTTACAGACAAATTAATTAAAAATAATTTGTCAGGCTTGATTTGGGAACTGAATGTATACTGAAATTATTATTGTAGATTGAAATTTAAATACATGCTATGAATTACAAAAATAAATATACTTTCAGGCCGGGTGTGGTGGCTCACGCCTGTAATCCCAGCACTTTGGGAGCCTGAGGCAAGTGGATCACTTGAGGTCAGGAGTTTGAGACCAGGCTGGCCAACATGGTGAAACCCCATCTCTACTAAAAATGCAAAAATTAGCTGGGTGTGATGGCTCACGCCTGTAATCCCAGCTACTCGGGAGGCTGGGGAGAATCACTTGAACCCGGGAGGTGGAGGTTGCAGTGAGTTGAGATTGTAGCACTGCACTCCAACCTGGGTAACAGAGCGAGACTCCGTCTCAGAAAACAAACAAACAAAAACAAAAATAAATATACTTTCAATACATGGGGGTTTAGAACGTTTGCATCTTATACTTCATTCTTGTGATTTATTTAGTTATTTTAAAAACAAACTTTGTGCTTGGTTTCTAAATGAAGAGATAAGAGAGAGGATATCACTCCTCAAACAACCCATTTCAGCTATGAATAACTGTTATTTCCAAAAAATGAAAAGCTAAAATGACCACATTTTCTCTTAAAATGTTCATTTTTGAAGTTCTAGATTTTTTTTTTTTTTTTTTGGTCAGGCGC
>NW_012103621.1:1949913-1950473 GCF_000951045.1 Mandrillus leucophaeus | reverse complement strand
GTAAAAGGTAGGAACCCAATTTAGTTATCCTGATGGACACTTGGTGGTCCCAATGGCATTTATCAACCAGTGTGTGAGAACTGTAGTTAGATATAAATAGTGTGTAGATACGGGGAAGTTGCAGAAATATTTTCATTACAAATTTCCTAATAACTTGTATTGAAGCATCAGTGTGGTTTTAGAATTTTTGTCTTTGACAAGTGATCCACTACGAGTATAGACTATACATTTGTTATTATAATAAAAGTAGTTTAGGCAATGTGTGGTGGCTCACGCCTGTATTCCCAGCACCTTGGGAGGCCGAGGCAGGCAGATTACTTGAGGCCAGGAGTTTGAGACCAGCCTGGCCAACATGGTGAAACCCCATCTCTACTAAAAATACAAAAATTAGATGGGTGCATTGGTGCATGCCTGCCTGTCCCAGCTACTTGGGAGGTTGTGGCCTAAGAACTGCTTGCACCTGGGAGGCAGAGGTTGCAGTGAGCTGAGATCTGACCACTGCACCCCAGCCTGGGTGACAGAGTGAGACTGTCTTAAAAAAAAAAAAAAGAAAAAAGAAA
>NW_012103621.1:1944363-1948108 GCF_000951045.1 Mandrillus leucophaeus | reverse complement strand
CAGGAGTTCAAGACCAGCCTGACCAATATGGAGAAACCCCATCTCTACTAAAAATGCAAAATTAGCCGGGTATGGTGGCACACACCTGTAATCGCAGCTATGAGGAGGCTGAGGCAGGAGAATTGCTTGAACCCGGGAGGTGGAGGTTGCAGTGAGCCGAGATCACGCCACTGCACTCCAGCCTGGGCAACAAGAGGGAAACTCCATCTCAGAAAAAAAGAAAAAAAAAGTTTTGATCCATTAGCAATGTAGAGGTTCAAAAAGTGCAGGGATGTTTATGTTAGAAACAGAATCCCTTTTCCCTGGTCCTTAAAGTGGCTCTGCTATCTAGGAACATGCAAAGTTAGCAGTTTCTTATGTCTCTTCTCAGATGGAATCTCTGTGTCCGGGAGCAAATGTTTGCACATATATATTCGGCTTTGTTTCTTTCTTTTTCTTATTTCTGAGGATATCTTGCTCCAGATTTTTTTCTCTCTTTTCCTTTTTTGTTCTTATTTCTGAGACGTTGCTCTTTATTTTTATACAAATGAAGCTCTTTCTATAACCAGCTGCACCTTGCTTTTCTCACTTAAAAATAAACCTTTGAGGTAATTCCAATCAGTACGTGTTAAGCTGCCTCGTTACTGTTAACAGCTGACAAATATTCCATTGGAAGAATGTATCATAATTTATTTAGGCAGCTTTTGACTGATTAAACATTTTGTTTTATTCCACTCTTTTTTTTTTTTTTTTTTGAGATAGGGTCTTCTGTCGCCCAGGCTGGAGTGCAGTGGTGTGATCTTGGCTCACTGCAGCCTAACCTCCCAGGCTGAAGCCATTCTCCCACCTCAGCCTCCCAAGTAGCTGGGACTACAGGCATGCACCACCATGCCCAGCTAAATTTTTTTCTTTTTTTTACATAGAGTCTTGCTCAGTTGCCTAGGCCAGAGTGCCATGGCACGATCTCTGCTCACTGCAACTTCCACCTCCCTAGTTCAAGTGATTCTCCTGCCTCAGCCTCCCGAGTAGCTGGGATTACAGATGCCCACCATCACACCCTGCTAGTTTTTGTATTTTTAGTAAAGACAGGATTTCACCATATTGGCCAGGCTGGTCTTGAACTCCTGACCTCAAGTGATCCACCTGCCTCAGCCTTCCAAAGTGTTAAGATTACAGGCATGAGCCACTGCTCCAGGCCCCGACTAATTTTTGTATTTTTTGTTGAGACAGGGTTTTGCTGTGGTGCCCAGGCTGGTCTCCAGCTTCTGGGCTCAAGTGATCCTCCTGCCTTGGCCTCCCAAACTGCTAGGATTACAGGCGTGAGTCACCACACCCAGCCTCTCATTACTGTTAGCAGCTGAAAAATATTCCACTGGAAGGATGTACCATAATTTATTTAGGCAGTTTTTGACTGATAAACATTTAGTTTTTTTCCAGTCTTTACTATCACAAACAATACTGCAACATCTGCCTCCGTCTGTGTATCACTTTGCAGCTGTGCAAATATGTAGCAGGGTACATTCCTCTTACTGAGTTAAAGAGTTTGTTGATTTGGTAGGTCTGCCATCACAAAGTACAAACTGGATGGCTTAAGCAACAGAAATCTATTGTCTCAGTTCTGGAAGCTGGGAACCCAAGGTCAAGATGTCGGCAGAATTGGTTCCTTCCGAGGGCTGTAAGGAAGAACCTGTTCCGTGCCTTTCCCACGGCTTCTGGTGGTTTGCTGGCAATAGTTGGCATATTTTGACTTGTAGAAACATTACCCCAATGTCTACCTTGATGTTCACATGGTGGTTTTCCTGTGTATTTGTCTATGTCCAAATTTCCTGTTCTCAAAAGGACTCGTCATATTGTATGACCTCATCTGAATGAATTACATCTGCAATGACCCTATTTCTAAATAAAGTCACATTCTGAGGTACTGGGGCTTAGGACCTGAACATATGCATTTTTTTGGGGATGCAATTCAGCATACAAAGGGTATATAACCATTTACTTTTAGAAAAATATTGCTAAATACCCTCTTCATAGAAATTGTACCATTGGCTGGGTGCAGTGGCTTACGCCTACAATCCTAGCACTTCGGGTGGCTGAGGTGTGCAGCTTGCTTGAGTCCATGAGTTCAAGACCAGCCTAGGCAACATGGTGAAATCCTGTCTCTATAAAAAAAAAAAAAAAAAAAAAAAAAACAAAGGAAAAAAAAAACCAAAAAAACAAAGCTGGGCATGGTGATGCACATCTGTAGTCCCAGCGACTTGGGAGGCTGAGGTGGAAGGATCGATTGAGCCCAGGAGGCTGAGGCTGTAGTGAGCCATGATCACACCACTGCACTCCAGGCTGAGTGACAGAGTGAGACCAAGAAGAAAGAAATTGTACTGTTACCTTCCCAACAGCCTTGCCAACACGGTGGGCCATCACACATTTTGATTTTTGCCAGGCTGGTAGGTGGAAAATGGTGTCTCATTGTATTCCAACGTGCATTCCATTTCTAAGTGTGGATGAGAGTTCTCTTATATATTTAAGACCAATTTGCATTGTTTTTGCATCCAGTTGTTTATATTATTTGCTTCCTTTTCTTTCTTTTTTTTTTTCTTTGAGACGGAGTCTCGCTCTGTCGCCTGGTCTGGAGTGCAGCGGCGTGATCTTGGCTCACTGCAACCTCCGCCTCCTGGGTTCAAGCGATTCTTCTGCCTCAGCCTCCTGAGTAGCTGGGATTACAGGTGCTAACAAACACTCCTGGCTAATTTTTTTGTATTTTTAGTAGAGACGGGGTTTCACCATGTTGGGCAGGCTGGTCTCAAACGCCTGACCTTGTGATCCGCCTCCCTTGGCCTCCCAGAGTGCTGGGATTACAGGCGTGAGCCACTGCGCCCGGCGTCATTTGCTTATTTTTCCATTGAATTACTGGTCTTTTATCCTTATTGATTTGTAGAAGCTCTTTAAATGTAAAATAAATTAGCTGTCTGTGATATGTTTCAGATGTTTCTTTTCCTGTCAATTGTTATTTGACTTTGTATATGAATTTCGTTTTTCTTTTTCCTTTCTTTCTTTTTTTTTTTTTTGAAACAGGGTCTTGCTCTGTTGTCTGTTGCCCAGGCTGGAGTGCAGTGGTGTGGTCCTAGCTCACTGCAGACTTAACCTCCTGGACTCAAGCGATCCTCCCACCTCAGCCTCCCAAGTAGCTGGAACTATAGGCACACACTATAGTCCCAGCTAATATATAGGTCCAGCTAATTTTTGTATTTTTTGTAGAGATGGGGTTTCATCATGTTGTCTAGGCTGGTTTCAAACTCCTGGGCTCAAGCAATCTGCCCACCTCGGCCTCTCAAAGTGCTGGGATTACAGATGTAAACCACCGTTCTCACCTTTTTTTTTTTTTTAACCAGGAAAAAATGTTCAATTATTTTGTATACAAACATCATTTGCTTTTATGGTTTTGGGGTTTTCTGTGATATTTAAGAAGGTCTTGTTTTGCCAGGTGTGGTGGCTCACACCTGTAATCCCAACACTTTGGGAGGCTGAGGTGGGTGGATCACCTGAGGTCAGGAATTCAAGACCAGCCTGACCAACATGGAGAAACCCCATCTCTACTAAAAATACAAAATTAGCCAGGTGTGGTGGCGCATCCCTGTAATCCCTCAGGAGGCTGAGGCAGGAGAATCACTTGAACCCGGGAGGCGGAGGTTGCCGTGAGTCGAGATTATGCCATTGCACTTTAGCCTGGGCAATAAGCGCGAAACTCCATCTCAAAACAGACAGACAGACA
>NW_012103621.1:1939284-1943768 GCF_000951045.1 Mandrillus leucophaeus | reverse complement strand
AGGCAGAGGTTGCAGTGAGCTGAGATCTGACCACTGCACCCCAGCCTGGGTGACAGAGTGAGACTGTCTTAAAAAAAAAAAAAAGAAAAAAGAAAGATCTGAATTCCGTGGGAAAACTCTGAAAACTTTGGGTTTCATCTAAGGCAAGCTTGTCCAACCCACGGCGCATGGGCCACATGTGGCCCAGGACAGCTTTGAATGCAGCGCAACACAAATTTGTAAATTTTCTTAAAACATTATGAGATTTGTGCGTGCGTGTGTGTGTGTGTGAGTGTATGTGTGTGTGTGTTTGGCTCATCAGCTATCATTAGTGTTAGTGTATTTTATGTGTGGCCCAAGACAATCCAGTTCTCCCAGTGTGGCCCAGAGAAGCCAAAAGATTGGACACCCCAGATCTAAGGGGTTGAGAGCTTGAGTCCTAACCACGCTACCTCCCGGCGCTGCCGCCTTGAGTAACTTGCTTTACCTGTGTCACATTTCCCTTCAGTGATAAAATGGGGGTAATAACAGGGGAAGCTTTTGTAGGGCCTCAAGCTTCTGCAATTTGGAGGGCTCTCTTACAAATTCTAAAAGGGAAACACTTCCCCTGCAGGATCTGGGAAGGGCCCCCGCAAGGGAGAGGCCCTAAAGGTTTAAATGTCCTCAGCATCACTGAAAACCCACCTCTGATCATGGTATTTACTTCACAGGGCCTTGGGGAGTATGGGATGTGTCTTAAGTATCTGGCATCTGGTGGGAATGTGGTGAGTTCATTCCCAGACTACAAACTCAGGTGTGCAGAGAACATCACTCCCCCAACTCGATGCTTCCTTTTTTTTTTTTTTTTTTTTTTTTGACAGAGTCTTGCTTTGTCACCCAGGCTGGAGCGTAGTGGCACAATCTTGGCTCACTACAATCTCCACTTCCCGGGTTTATGTGATTCTTCTGCCACAGCCTCCCAAGTAGCTGGGATTACAGGCACCCGCCACCACACCCAGCTGATTTTTATATTTTTAGTAGAGACAGGGTTTCACCGTGTTGGCCAGGCTGGTCTTGAACTCCTGAGCTCAGGTTATCCGCCTGCCTTGGCATCCCAAAGTCCTGGGATTGCAGGCATGAGCCACTGTGCCCAACCCCATGCTTCCTTTTAATTAGGAACATCACTTCCTTTACATGCCATAACCTACCTGAAGTTCTGACACCAAATCCCTACTTTCACTGAGCTGGCAAACACGCTTCCTTGAGTCACTCTTGAAGTTTTAAGTCCACCTTTCTCTGAAGCAGAGTCAAGGCCTGGGAGTAAGGGGAAGGGTTTGTTGTCCCTTGGTTGTCTGTTCACCCTGGTCATGGCTGAGGCATCTAATGTCCCTTTCTGAAGGCGGCCTCAAATCTTCAGCCCTCCACTGCTTCTGAGCTGTGCATGGGACTTGGGGATCTTTGAGGGGTGCCCAAGGAGTGCCACGTAGCACTCCTGCTTGTGAGGACAGCTCTGTTGGTGGGTCTACTGGCTCTAACTCTAGGTCACATCAAAGATCCTCCCCTGAGAATAAATCATGGTGGCTAAAGCATCGGATTGGGTGCAGTCAGAGTTGAGGTCAAATCCTGCAAAACCTGTTTTCCTCATCTGCAGAATGGGGAAGATGCTAACAATACCTCCGTCATCGAATCGGTGTGAAGAATTCAATGTCTTGGTGTTTGTAAAGGGCTTAGGATAGTGTCTGACCTGTAGTCCATGGGCTGTCTTGATGCAGGTCATCATCTCACCCTTGTTCGTTATTGGATGGAGAAACCAGGGTCCCAGAGACACTGGCTGGCTGGGGCAAGATCACCACTCATGCCTATCAACAGCTGGGTTAAAGGTGCCGAAGATATGCTTATTCGATTTGCAGGTGACCCAAAACTAGATGCAGTGGCTGGTATTTTAAATGATCAAACAAGGGCCCAAAAGCCCCTAAAGTAGATGAGATGATAGACTAACCCCTCTAGGGATGGATGTAAAATTAAAAGGTTTTGCATGAAAGAGATTTTGGCTGAAGGTTCATTGTACACTGAGATAGCTGCCCCAAATGATTGTGATCTCAGGCTGAATCTATAGAGGTATAGGTTGACGATGAGGGAGATGATAGCTGGAGGGTTGTGCTCAACTCTGGTTGTTGTACATTTGAGGAGACAGGAAGAGACCAGAGTCCAGTTTGTGGAGGGTAAAGGATAGTGAGGAACTAGGGATACTGATCTTACAGAAGAGAAGACTCAAAGGGGGAGAGGCAGGAACAGTGGTATAACCCTGCCTGGCTCCAAGGGCAGAACTGGCACCCATGGAGATAACAGGGGAATGAGAACCAGCTCTGTGGCTATCAGAACTGTCCCACAGTGAATCAGAATGCCTTCAAAGGTGGTGAGCTCCCCATCACCAATGGTATGCAAGCAGAGTGAGGAAAGGATTCCTGTTTCCAGCTCTCAGATGGTTTTATCAACAACAAAAAAACTAGACCCTACTGATAAAAATTTCTGTTGGCTGTATATACACATATAGTCAACAAATATGAAATCCATATATTCCCGATTTTAAGGTTTATTTTATTTTATTTTTGAGACAGGGTCTCACTCTGTCACCCAGGCTAAAGTGTAGTGCAGGATCTTGGCTCACAGTTTAAGCCATTCTCCCACCTCAGCCTCCTAAGTAGCTGGGACTACAGGCGCCTGCCAATACATACCTGGCTAATTTTTGTATTTTTTGTAGAGACAAGGTTTCGCCATGTTGCCCAGGCTGGTCTCAAGCTCTTGGGCTCAAGCAATCCACCTGCCTCGGCCTCCCAAAGTGCTGGGATTACAGGTGTGAGTCACCACACCCAACATACTTTAAGAAAATTAATATTATAGAAATTGGAACTAATTTACAATCAATGCGTAGATTTACTGTATCCTTCCTTCCTGAAAAGTTGTTATTTGAATCAAAATGAAGTATATGATTGAGCAGGTTTTTTTGACAATCTGTTTTTCATCTTTCAATCTATTTTTCACTTTTGTGATTAGAATGTATGTCTTGAATTTAAAAACAAATTAAATAAACAACAAATATTTTAAAAATCCAGCCTTCTTAGTGAAGGCCACACTCAATCTATTGAATACATCTTCCGCTGACATTCCACCTTGTCGGCGCTGCCCTGGCCTCTGAAATAGAATAGAGACTGGCTATTAAACCAGTTTTTAGCAAATTTGTAGCAGCAGGTTCTTGGCTGGGGGAAGAAAATTCCACTTACCAAGAGATGTTATTCCTTCAAAGGATGAGAACCTACTTCTTCGTAAAGAGAATTTGGAGGGAGCTTTTTGTTCTGTGGGGACAACATCTGGATTTGAATACATCCATGCTCAAAAGGAGATTTCTCATAATGGACGCAACTGAAAGCACTCAGAGTACAAGGACCGGTGAGCTTTCAAAAGGAGACACTTCAGGAGACTCGCCAGGGGCCCTCGTATCCCCGGCAGTGCGAGTTTTGGAGGTCAGTGGAGGGCTCTCGCGTCAGGCATGTAACTTTCATACTCAAATACTTATCTTCATCCTCTACCCCTCACCCCCACTGCAGAAACTTGGGGCTTGAATTCATTTAAAAACATTTGTGGTTTCAGAAGTCTCCTTTTTATTATAAAGCTGCCAAGATCTTAGAATGAAAGGCATTTTTAGAGATGAGAAAGAAGGAAGCCAGGTCAAGGCCGGCCTGGCTCTCAGCCGTGGGTCTGTAAAGGTGACATGTGGGACATGGCCACCTGCAGACCCTGCAGGCAGCTGGGCGGAGGCACCTGCAGGGCCCTGGGTTTGAATCCCTGCTCTGCCAGTCATTTCCACGGTGATCTTGGGGGAAGTTGTGTAACCTCTGGGCCCCGCGACGCCCCTTCCTGGAGCCTGGAGCTGGAACGAAGTCCCCTGGAGCCCTGACATCAGAGGTGACGCTACTCTTCGCAGGCAATGACTCGGCAGAATGTGATGCCACTCCCTAACCCGCGTCCGGGCTGACAGGGTGTGTGCCGCCTCCCACCAGGTGGTCTGGCTGCTTTGATGGTCCTCCTAACATCCCTGCACCCCAGAGCCCTCAGTGCTGGCCAGACCTTCACTCACTCCTCGGTTGCAACCCCGTTCTCATATAGCGGGTCCCACAGGCTGGCCTATGGCGCCCCCTGCTGGTGACTGCAGGGAGACGGGTGCCCTAAGTCAAAGGAAGTCCTTCCTGGGGTCTAATCTCTACCTTTTGCCTGATGAGGCAGCTGAGGTGGCTGGCTTTCTCCTCCACCCCAGAAAATAAAGTCATATGGAGTCCAAGCAGTTATTTTTCTCTGCTAGGCCGGGCCATCGTAAGCCCCAAACGGAGGGGCCCCCTGGAATGAGCCCTATGCAGGCTTTCTATAGATAAGGACCCTTCAGGGAGTAGGGCTGTGGTGAGGATGGAGTGCATGTGTGGGGGCTCTCACCTGGGTGTGGGAAGATCAGAGGGACCCCAGAGGTTAGCGTT
>NW_012103621.1:1932115-1933410 GCF_000951045.1 Mandrillus leucophaeus | reverse complement strand
CCTGTAGTCCCAGCTACTCAGGAGGCTGAGGCAGGAGAATTGCTTGAATCTGGGAGGCGGAGGTTGTGGTGAGCCAAGATCGTGCCACTGTACTCCAGCGTGGGCAACAAAGCGAGACTCCGTCTAAAAAAAAAAGTTACCTTAGGGCAACAGCTGAGAACCCCCACGAGGTCATCCTATGATGGAACCCCCGCCCTGCCCTCACCTCCGCGCTTCAGACCCCCACACCCTCTCCGGCTGCTGTGTCTCCAGCTGATGCTGAAAGGGAAAGCAGCCACTCCCTGGCCGGTTACCTGCCCAGCACTGCGCAGAGCTTGTGTTTTGTGACCTTCATGACACTGTGAGTCCCATTTTATTATAGAGACATCGAGGCCCAGAAGAAACTTGCCTGAAAACACACAGGTGGTGAGTGGTGGAGCTGGGATTTGAACCCAGGGAGGCTAGCTTTCCTCGGAAGGATTATAAGAATATTTTAATTGGTTTGGCTCACAAGAATTGAACTGCCAAGGAATGAGGCTTCCCAAGCCTTTCATCAGACCTTCCGCAGTCTCTCTTAGCTGTCTTCAGTTCAGGAATATCATTAAAAGGAACTCTGCAGCCTGGGCAACATGGCGAAACCTTTCTCTACTAAAAAAATTTGAAAATTAGCCAGGCGTGGTGGCATACGAGCCTGTGGTCCCAGCTACTACTTTGGAGGCTGAGGTGGGAGGATCACCTGAGTCTGGGAGGCAGAGGTTGCAGTGAGCCGGGATCGTGCCACTGCCCTTCAGCCTAGGTGACAGAGAGAGAACCTGTCTCTACAAATATATTTAAAAATTACCTGGGCGTGTTGGCACGCGCCTATAGTCTCAGCTACTCAGGAGGTTGAGGTAGGAGAATTGCTTGAGCCCAGGAGTTTGAGGCTATAGTGAGCCATGACACTCCAGCCTGAGTGACAGAGGGATACTCCATCAAAACAAAACAAAACAAAACAAAAACCCAAAAAGGCTGGCGAGGTGGCTCACACCTGTAATCCCAGCACTTTGGGATGCTGGGAGACGGGAGGATTGCTTGAGCCTGAGAGTTCTAGACTAGCCTGGGCAACATAACGAGACCTTGTCTCTACAAAAAACAAAAAAAACAAAACAGAAACAAAAACAAAATAGCTGGGCATGGTGGCATATGCCTGTGGTCCCAGCTACTTGGGGAGGGGTGCTGAGGTGGGAGAATCCCTTGAGGCCAGGAAGTTGAGGTTGCAGTCAGCTGTGATTGTGCCACTGCACTCCAGCCTGGGTGACAGAGCTAAACCCTGCCTC
>NW_012103621.1:1927008-1929885 GCF_000951045.1 Mandrillus leucophaeus | reverse complement strand
GCCTGTAGTCCCAGCTAATCAGGAGGCTGAGGCAGGAGAATGGCGTGAACCCGGGAGGTGGAGCGTGCAGTGAGCCGAGATCACGCCACTGCACTCCAGCCTGGGCCACTGAGCAAGACTGTGTCTCAAAAAAAAAATTAAGGTAGGAAGCTTCAGCCTGAAGGTAAAGTTTTGGGGCAGCCCCAACCCACTGCCCTCCTGGGACTGGTTTTATCAGCATTTCCCTGTAATTGGTGAAGGGCCTTCAGTTAGCCATTTCTCTGAAGATTAGAGGAAGCAAGAGAGATGTGAGTTAAACACAAGGCAGGACTTCTCAGTGATGGGGGATGTCAGACCTCAGAAAGGGGAGCAAAGGAACCTTCCCATTGAGGACAGCCTCCGGTGAGGTGGGGTCCAGGTCAGGCTGGTGAGATGGCCCCCAACACTGTCCATCTGGAGGGGCCCAGGACTAGGGTGTAGTCTACGGGGGTCTCAGGATGGAAAGGCCTCTTGAGAGGCTCCTGGTGGCTAGGACTTTTGTGGATGGGGTGGTGAGGAGGGGCAGGGGGAGAGACTGAGTTCCAGAGGCATTGCCACCCCCATCCTCCCCCGCCTGGTAAACTCATCTTCCTGACCCACTGGCTTGCCTCCTCTGTGGACACTGCCTGGTCCCTGTGCAAGGTCATGTTGCTTGCCCTCCACGAGCTCCCGTCCCCCTGCTGAGCTCATGTTCTGTGATGGCAGCCTCCGTGTCCATCCTCCCTGCTGGGCTGTGGGCTTCAGGCAGGCTGAGACCTGTCTGTCTTGCTGCAGCCTGGCTCTAACTCCAGCACCTGGCACATCTAATCCCACCTGGCACGTCCTGGTGCTCAGTGACTTCAACTGAGAAGAGGCCCAGGGTCTTCCTTGGTCCAGCTAAGCTTGGCTTTAGAAAGGATTGGGGCAGATGCAGGGCAGGCAGGGCCCTGAGTCTTGATGGATGGGTGACCTGGGCACTCTGACTTTCTGTACAGGGCTACCCCTTTCCCCCACTGAGACACCCTCCTTACTCAGCTGTAGGCTCTGACATCCCACTTCCGACTGGCTCTGGCTTCCCACACTGGAACCATCCCCCACATGGCTGCCTTGCTTTGTCTGCCTGGGCTCTGACACCCACATCAGGCTGACCCCATAGGGGTGACAGCCCCTCACTCATTTGTACTCTGACACCCCCGGGCCCGCCTGCCTTCCCCAGTGGTCCCCCTCCTCAATCTGCTAGGACATCCTGCTGTGTTCATCCATGGTTCCCCGTTCCCTTGCTTTCCTGCATGTAATGCTTTTAGGACTGAGTTGTTGAGGAAGGAAGGGAGAGAGGAGGAGCAGAACTGTGTTTTTGAAAAAATTATTTTAACTGTGGAAATGTTTATGCAATAAAAATTTTGGACAGAATAATAAATGGAGCTGCTCTGGTTGAAGAAAGAGTGAAAGAGAGAGAGATGGAGAAAGAGAGAAGAGATGGGGAGAGGACAGAGAGCAGAGAGGACAGGGAGAGGGGAGAGAGAGGACAGTGGAGGGGAGAGGACAGGGGAGGGGAGGGGAGAGAAGGAAGCCCTTCAATGCCCCTGGAGTCCCACCCACTTGGTCCTGCTCCCTCAGAACTCTTATCTTTCATTAAGCCCTTGGGGTCCCTAAGTGTACAGTTTGGGGACCACCGGACAAGAATTCTGCCTCAAATAAAGTGGGTGCCACTTAGCAGCTGCTAAGATGTCTTCTCTGAGCTTTTCTGAGAAGCAGCCCGGACCCTGAGTAGCTTCTGAAGCCAGGCAGGGGTCATGTAGAGCTTGAGGGCAGCAGCTGGCCCTGCCTGGAGAAAGTGTCTCTGAGCAGGGCCAGGGGGCCCTGGACAGGTGTTGGAGGTGTCCTTCCGGGCCTGGTGGAAGTGTGCTAGGGGCTGTGAGTTAGAAGACTTTTGTAGGCCGAGGCACTGGGTAGACACCCCACCCCCAGCCATCTGTGGACCCTCTGTGACCCTTTATGCTCCATCTCTGTCCCCTCCACAGTCACCGGAGAAACAGGACCTGGGAATTCTGCCTTGGTGGCCGAAGCAGAAGTCACTGCCCTCCTAACGCCACTCATCGAACTGCACAACACTTTCACCGCCAGTCCTTGTGTGATTTGATCTTTGCAAACCAGAGATAGTACTGTTACTAATTTCCCTGCAGGAAAGAGGAAGTTAAGGATATGAGGTTGAGTAAATTGCCCTCAGGATCAGAGGTGAGGCTCGGAATCCCGACAGACTCCCACTCCCAGCACCTTCCAGGCACCCGCCGCCTCTTCCAGGCCTTTCCCCTCCCTGCCGCTTTCTAATGCTAATTGAGGGAATGAGTTTTCTTGGCCTGAGAGTGGGCTAGGTCTGGGGCTGGGAGCCAAGGCTTAGGCAATCCCAAGGGACTGGAAAGGAAAACAGGTCAGGAGTCGGGACCCTTTCCCAATACCATGGACCAGCTCCCGGGTCCCCTCTTGGGCGTGGGGGATTTGGAGTAGGATGACCATATAATTAGTCATCCAGATTAGGACACGTTTGGGAATGAAAGGGAGTGTCATTAAAAGTTACCCTAGGGTGGCTGGGCATGGTGGCTCATGCCTGTAATCCCAGCACTTTGGGAGGCTGAGGCAGGTGGATCCAGAGGTCAGGAGTTCGAGACCAGCCTGGCCAATATAGTGAAACCCCATCTCTACTGAAAATACAAAAATTAGGCCAGTGGCTCACACCTGTAATCCCTGCACTTTGGGAGACCGAGGCGGGTGGATCACCTGAGGTCAGGAGTTTGAGACCAGCCTGGCCAACATGATGAAATCCCATCTCAAAAAAAAAAAAAAAAGAAAAATTAGCCTGATGTGGTGGTGTGCGCCTGTAAT
>NW_012103621.1:1920907-1925483 GCF_000951045.1 Mandrillus leucophaeus | reverse complement strand
GGGAGGTGCACTCAGCAGGGGCAATGTGTAAGGAGTATGCAATGGAAGGGAGGCAGCCGGATGTCACTAGTCAAAGTTAACATTTATTATGGACCTACTGCATACCGGGCTCTATTTAAAGTGTTTTCAAGGTACTATTCTATTTAATCCTCCCACCAACCCTATAAGCTGGGTTGTTTTACAGATCATCACTACGATGAGCAAAACAGGCCACTTGCCCATCATGACAGAGCTGGTAAGTGGCAGAGCCAGGACCATGCAGACGGCTCAGCTTCCCAGCCAGCAAGCCTCATCGCCATGCAGTTTGTCCCCAGGGAGGAAGGATGCTTCTGGTCCCAGGGTCCAGGATGCTCTACCCTCCTTCCTCTAGGATATCCAGTGGGCCAGTCTTTAGTGAGGGGAGAGTGCATGGTCCAGCCTTCTGGGGGCACCCAGAGTGTCCCCTTCCACCCCCAGCTTCCCGCTTCTGCTCCACTGCCTCCCTGCAGGAGGCTCTGGGAAGATAGAGATGGAGCTGTGGTTCCCACCGCCCTCTGTGGCAGCTCATTTTCATTCATTTTCTTTAAATGCTTCTCGCTCTGTTTTTAAATCTAATTTTTCAGCTTCTTTTTTATCTTCACTCAAGTTGCTTTAATGAAACGAAAATGTCTGTTTCCCTTTGCTGGAACTGCCCGGGGAATTTCAATATAAAACAAACAAGTTGGCTTTTAAAATTAAAATTTTATGGGTGGCATTTCCTCATTTAATGGGTGGCACAAAAGACTGGAGTAAAACCAATTAACATAGGGTTGAGACTCGGTGTTCAGAAAAATTAAACAACAGGAGCGTGGTGCGCCGGGAGCCAGGAACAGTTCGAGCAGAGGCTGGGGAGGTGCACGGGTGAGGCAGTCATGGAGGCTCCCCCCACTCCCTGGCAGCCGTGTGCACCCAGGTCGGGCACCAGCACGTGTAGGCACGCCAGCCTCAGCTCCCCACCCAGCTCTACCCCCAGGACCCATGCCCAGGGGTTGGTGTGCACATCTACCTTGCACATTCAGACGGCAGGCGATAGTGGGGGCTGAGAACATGGAGGGGCAGGGGAGGCTGCCTTGGAGCCCTGGGGTCCTGGACATTGGAGTCTGGAGAGGCATTAGGAAGTAGCTAAGGTCTCTGCTAGGGCCAGAATTCACTCGGCTAGTTATCCTCTGACACAATCTGAGTCCTACTCACAAGGGCCTCATCTTCATCACGGCTATGCCCCAGGCCCCAGACTGCACCAGGAGTGTGGCAAGTGCTGCATAGACGCTGGATGCCTGGACAAATGACTTCATTCCGGCAAACAATACTAATGGAACTCCTGCTCTGCTGTGACACCCTCAGGGTGCGTGTCACCCCGCACAGGGTGTGTTTGGGGGTAGAAATGGTGAAGATGCCACAGGAGATCTGAGGAGCAGGGGCATGCCTGGGTGGGGCTGAGGGGAGAGAATGGCTCTGTGGAACTGGCAAGGGCAGAGTGAACAGGGCTGGAGGAAGAGGCAGTCTGGGCAAAGGCAGGGTGGAGAGGGAGCTGAGAAATGGAGGTGGCTGAATGTGGCCTGGCAGGAAGTAGGTGTAAGAAGATGAGTCTGGAGAGACCAGTCGGGGCTGGCTTGTGAAGAGTGGCAGGTTGCTTTGACTTCATCTCAGGGCAACGGGGACTCACTCCAGGTTCAGAGCAGGGTGATGTGATTCCAGGTGGCTTGGGGACACTGACTCTGGAGGCTGGTGGGAGGGAAGGGAGAGTCCCCGTCAGGTATGCTGGCGTCCCTGCAGGCTGAGCTGAGGACTTGAGGCTGGTTGGTTAAGGTGACCTGTAGCTGCTGGGGGTGGGGAGGGAAGGCAGGGATGATGGTGGGGCCATTCTCTGAGCTGGGGAGCCTGGAGGAGGAGCAGGTTGGGAAAGCAGAGGGGTTCAGTTGTGGTAACATCAGCAGCCCCCCAATATAGACCCAACTGTGCTAAGGATATAGGAAGGAGATTTCAGACTGGCAGTGACAACTAGATCCCATAAATATAGGGAGGGATATGGTGCTACAGCCCCTTAGGACTCCCCCCTACCCCAGGAGCCTCCCAGGAAAACAGGCCTCCCAGCTTCGGGGCAAAGGGCTCAGGCCACCTCTTTTGTTCCCTACCTCTCTTTTCTTCCCACACTGGCCCTTTCTGTCCCCCACTGGGGCAGCGTTCTCCCCACGCTTTCTGTCCTCTTCCCTCTCATTCTACGGGAAGGACCACTCTGATTACAGGAACCCCCAGAGTAGCAAAAAGATGGGGGAGGCCAAGGGCATCACCTGCCCAATGTCAGGGGATTCAGCTGGTTGCCATGGCCACCGCCAGCATCCTTAGTCCTCCCCAGTCAGGCCTTCAGACCTGAAAATACACTCCCAGAGTCCTGCAGACTGTGGGCCCCAGGCTGACCTCCGGCAGGGGCGTGGCCAGGGGGTGCCAGTACTAATGGAACTCCTGCTCTGCTGCGACTCCCTCAGGGTGTGTGTCACTCAGGAGGGTGTCTTTGAGGGAACATCTGTGGTCAGAGGAAGAAGGGCTTCCTAATTCAGGTCTGTGCTGATCCATTCCCATCAAAGTCCCTCCGAGGCCTGTCAGACGACCCAGGTGACAGTCTCTCTGGAGCAATCTGAGAACCTGTCTGAGTTCCTCTCTTTGAGGCCTGTTTGAAGGCCTACAGACTGTCTGGGTTGGCCCAAGGGCCAGTAGCATAAAACCAAGATGGATGACCGAAGGCCAAGGCTGGCATTGACCCTTCTCCCTTCATACAACAAAGAGTGAATGTGGCCAAGCTTGAAGTAGGTTCTTGTGGCCAGGGGGCTGGTGGACTAGCTGGTGTTTTTCCTTTGATGATGGATTTTGTTTATCTCAAACCACAAAAAGGTTGGCCAGAGCCCCCGCTTCCCCCCGACCATTTATCTGTACAGCTGGCTGGCTGACCTTGACATCTGGCAAAGGCAAAACACTTCTTGAAGACCTCACTGCCTGCCCACACCTCCCTGGGGAAAGAGACACAGTTGTGCCCTGTCTGAAATGGGCTTTTAGGTATGAATAGGGAATTCACCTGGCGAACAAGGCCCGGAAGAACAGTATTGACCAAGTGATACCAGTGAAGACACAGAAATGCGAAACAGTTCTCTCTGGGCCAAGAGAACAACTACATCGGTTTTTCTGGAGTCCAGAACTTGCAAGAGCTAGACATTCGAGTATCACATGAAATCACGTAAGAGAAAGGGTCTTACAAACCAGCGTACTGCACAAAACGAGGGCTCGCTGTTACCGCCCATCTCTCCTGTTTGTTATGGGAACCAAATGAGTCGAGATGTGTGAAGTTGCGGTGTAAGCTGGAAGAGTGTTTATGAAAATGTTAATTAATACATTTAGAGAGTAGGTAGATTAAGTGTGAGAATGTGAAGATAGAACAGACAATTAAAATATCTGCTAATTTTTCTCTTGAATTCACATTTTAGGAAATGTTTATAAACTGAGAATTCTAATTACTTTTTTCCTTCACACCCTTTTCGGATGAGTACATTGTAAGAGAATTATAGTATCTGTTAAAAATACTGCCAATCCCAGTGTATCAGTTGGGACTCCTTATAGAGAAAGGAACAGGAGATCCACTGCAACTTGGCTTAACCAGTAAAAAGAATGTGTGGTCGGTGTGATTTGGAAGTCTGGAGGTGTATTAGTCTGTTTTCACACTGCTGTAAAGATACTACTTGAGACTGGGTAATTTATAAACAAAAGAGGTTTAATTGACTCACAGTTCTGCAGGGCTGGGGAGACCTCAGGAAACTTACAATCATGGTGGCAGGTGAAGGAGAAGCAAGTAGTACCCTTTTCACAAGATGGCAGGAGGGGGAAGGAGAGAGAGAGAGAAGGAGAAAGGGAGGAAGGGAGGGAGACAGGGAGAGAGACAGGGAGGGAGAGAGAGGGAGGGAGGGAGGGAGAGAAAGAGGGAGGGAGGGAGACACAGGGAGAGAGAGAGGGAAGGAGAGAGAGAAGGAGAGAGGGAGGGAGAGAGGGAGAGAGACAGAGAGAGAGGGAAGAAGGGAGAGAAGGAGAGAGGGACAGAGGGAGGGAGGGAGAGAGAGTGAGAGAGGGAGGGAAGGAGAGGGACAGGGAGAGAGGGAGGGAGAGAGGGAGAGAGAGAGGGAAAGAAGGAGAGGGAGAGGGAGAAGGGAGAGAGGGAGAGAGGGAGGAGGGAGAGAGACAGGGAGGGAGGGAGAGAGGAAGAGACAGGCAGGGAGAGAGGGAAAGAGGAGAGAGAGGGACAGAGGGAGACAGGGAGGGAGGGAGAGAGGGAGGGAGGGAAGGAGAAAGCAAGAGAGGGAGGGAGAGAGGAAGAGAGAGGGAGAGAGGAAAAGAGAGAGAGAGGGACAAAGGAAGGGAGGGAGGGAGGGAGAGAAGGGGGAGAGAGGAAGAGAGATGGGGAGAGAGAAAGGGAAAGAGGGAGGGAGAGAAGGAGAGAGAGAGGAAGAGAGATGGGGAGAGAGAAAGGGAAAGGGGGAGGGAAAGAGGGAGAGAGAGAGGAAGAGAGAGAGAGAGAGAG
>NW_012103621.1:1915019-1920227 GCF_000951045.1 Mandrillus leucophaeus | reverse complement strand
GGTGTGGTGGCTCACACCTGTAATCCCAGCACTTTGGGAGGCTGAGGTGGGTGGATCACTTGAGGTCAGGAGTTCAAGAGCAGCCTGGCCAACATGGTGAAACACCGCCTCTACTAAAAATACAAAATTGGCTGGGCATGGTGGCACATGCCTGTAATCCCAGCTACTTGGGAGGCTGAGGCAGGAGAATCACCTGAACCAGGGAGGCGGAGGTTGTAGTGAGCTGAGATTGTGCCATTGCACTCTAGCCTGGAAAACAAGAGCAAAACTCTGTCTCAAAAAAAAAAAGAGTTTTAGGTGGGGACACAGCCAAACCATATCAAGAGGTAAGACAAACCTCAAAGGGGATTTGATCCAGAGTTTGTTACTCTGGCTCAGGCCGGCTTCTCCTGGGCTTTTCCCTCTACATCCTGGGAGAGAGAGAGAGGCTTCTCTTTAGCCAAAAATTCAGCACAATTCCCGAGCTGCACTTCTGATGGGACTAACGTGGGTCAGGAGATGGGGAATGCCAGGCCTTAGCTCTGCATAAAGTGCCCATCACTGAAAGAATCACTGTGGTACCAGAGGCAGGTGAAATGGGTGCTGGGAGCCCAGCAGGATGCCTACTATTCCTGGTTGCTCAGGTAGACCACTGGGTTTCAGATGTGCCAACCTGGAGTTGTGTTCAGTTTCCTGCCCTCATTGCTGATTCATCATCTAGAATTTCTTTTCTCTGTAGCTCTTCCTTTGCAGCCATGATCCTGGGCCAGGCCTTGTCCCATCAATCCACACTCAAACTACTACATAGGTTTTTTTTTTTTTTTTTTTTTAGCTACTTAGTCACTAGCCTCTTTCCTTGCCAACACATCTTCTTCCCCTATAGCTGCTCAAAAGCTTAACACATTTAATCATAGCAAAGAACACACATCACAGCTGATGTGATAAGACAAAAAACACAATTTCAAAATTTATGGGAAAACTGTCATCATATGCCAGAGACACAATTTTATAACTAGAAAACTCAATAAAAGTAACTAAAAACAATTAATTATAGCAAATGAAAAAGTTTAGGTCAGGTATGGTGGCTCATGCGTGTAATCCCAGCACTTTGGGAGGCCCAGGTAAGAGGATCGTTTGAGACCAGGAGTCAGAGGCCAGCCTGGGCAACATAGTGAAACCCCATCTCTATAAAAATGAAAAAAGTTAGCTGGGCACGGTGGTGCACATTATTCAGGAGGCTGAGGTGGGAGGATCACTTGAGGCCAGGAGTTGGAGACCAGTCTGGGTCACAGAGCAAGACTCTGTGTCTATTTTTTTTAATTAATTTTTTTTTTTTACACTGCAGGAAGAGACCCTGTCTCTTAAAAAAAGTTTAGTAAGATGTCAGACACAAAATAATAAAAATTTAAAGCTTTTTTCTTTTTCTTTTTTTTGTAATGGCACAATCTTGGCTCACTGCAACCTCTGCCTCCCGGGTTCAAGCAATTCTCCTGCCTCAGCCTCCTGAGTAGCTGGGATTACAGGCGTGCACCACCATGCCTGGCTAATTTTTGTATTTTTAGTAGAGATGGGATTTCACCATGCTGGTCAGGCTGGTCTCGAACTCCTGACCTCGTGATCTGCCTGTCTTGGCCTCCCAGAGTGCTGGGATTACAGACGTAAGCCACTGTGCCCTGGCCGGCTTCTTTCTGTAATGGCAATAATCAGTTTTAATATATTGTAGCAGGTTATCTGAAGAAGAGGGTCTTTTGGGTTTTTTTTCAACTTAATGAAGCTTGGTTGGGGATAGCTGTTTTCTAGAAATCATGTTAATTTTAGAGGTGTAGACACATGTGAACTTGAAGCACACCACTTATTTTATTTCATTTTTAAGTTTTCTGTTTTTTTTTTTTTTTTAAGACAGCCTTGCTCTGTCACCCAGCATGGAATGCAGAGGTGAGATAATAGTTCACTGCAGCCTCAAACTTCTGGGTTCAAATGATCCTCCCCGCTTGCCCTCCCAAGTAGCTGAGACTACAGGCGTGACCCACCACACCTGACTAATTTATTTATTTAGTTTTGTAGAGATGGTGGTCTCACTATATTGCGCAGGCTGATCTCAGACTCATGAGATCTTCCCACCTCGGCCTCCCAAGGTCCTGAAATTACAGGCATGAGCCACGGTACCCAGCCTCTTCTCCCATTTTAATAAAATCACCAGGACAGGTCCTTTATAGGAATAAGGCAAGCACCACCTGCTTGTCTGGGAAGAGCCCTGGAAGAACTGTAAGTGGTGGAATGCAACCTGAGATGTTAAATATTCTGTTTCATAATGACTGCATTTCAAGCAGAGTTTGCTATGGATGTGACCTGGTTTTATGGTCTGGGGTGGGGGCAGGGGAGAACAGGGATTTTCAGGTGTGGGGAGGCCTGAGGAACATTTCGTTGGTGGCTGTGCTCTCCCATACAGTAGGGACCCTGAGAGTGGGTGTACAGTCCGGGGCCCCAAGGGAACACTGTGTAGCTGTTTGTCAGTGTAGCCGTGTAGGAACCCTGACTGCAGCAAATGAAGACAGGAGGAGGAAAGACAGTGGTGGGGGTTGCGGAGCGGGGGCACAGAGAGAGAGAGAGAGACAGACACACACACAGAAACAGAGAGATACAGACAGACAGACAGACACACACACAGAGACAGACACAGAGAGAGACAGAAACACAGAGGGAGAGACAGAGAGAGACAGACGGACACACACACAGAAACAGAGAGATACAGACATACACACACACACACAGAGACAGACACACACAGAGACAGACACACACAGAGAGAGACAGAAACACAGAGAGAGGGAGAGACAGAGAGGGAGACAGACGGAGACAGACACAGAGAAAGAGAGAGCGAGACAGAGAGTGACAGAGACAGAGACAAAGACAGAGACAGAGACAGACACAGAGAGACAGACAGACACACACAGAGACTCACACACAGAGAGACAGAGATAGAGAGAGAGACAGAAAAAGACAGACACAGAGAGAGAGAGACAAAGAGAGACAGAGACACAGACAGAGAGACAGACAGACACAGAGAAAGAAGAGACAGAGAGAGAGCCAGAGAAAGAGACAGACAGAAATAGAGAGAGACAGAAACACAAAGAGAGGGAGAGACAGAGAGAGAGACAGAGACAGACACAGAGAAAGAGGGAGAGAGAGACAGAGAGAGACTGACAGAGAGAGACAGGGAGAGAGAGAGACAAACACACACACAGAGACAGAGAGGGAGAGAGTGGAGGGGATGCAAGAGAAGCCGGCAGGAGAAGGGGCGGCGAGACAGTGAGGTGAGAAGTGGCCCCAGGACTGTGTGTGGAACACACAAGCACCTGTCTAGATCCCCTATATGCCAAAGTATAATTTCTCAAGATATTAAAACCATAATTCTCATGCAATACACAGTGAGCACCATCAAAACATTATTTAGCTCAATGAGAGAATCTTTGAACAAGGTGGTTCAAAGAATGAGAAACTCGCATGAAAAATGATGATGGAATAAGATACTAAATTAGATATGAAACTGGTTGGTAGCCCATAGGACATTAAAACCATAACCTTTTGGGATTATTTTCTCTAGTGGATGGAAATCACTTGCTCCTTACCAGTTTTCTACAAGTAAACATCTAATTTTACAGAGCCTGGGCCCTAAGCAATAGTCAAATAGACTAGTCAAATAGAATGTCAAACATTCTCATTACTCCAGACAGGCTTGTTGGCCAATGCTTGGGGCGTGGAGAGGACTTAAACCATATTTTTGCCTGTTTTGGAATCTCATGGAGAAATAGACTACATTTGGTTTGGGTTTTGGGGGTTCGGAGTCATTTTTAATGGACCCTGAGAAGAAATATGAGCCACACTTGGGTCCCAACATGGTGAAGTGTGGCACATAGAAGCAGCTTCACATGGTGCCTGTGGCCTGGGGGGCAACTTGTGGGGGTGAGGAGATGGCCTGTACCCACCGCTGTGCCGGACTTTGAAGCATCTCTCCTTAGACTTCAGAGTCACATCAAGCTTTTCAATTTCTGGAGGTTTTTTTTTTTTTTCTCTTGAAACTTTTATTTGTATTTATTTATTTATCTATTTACTTTTTGAGACAGGGTCTCACTCTGTCACCCAGGCTGGAGTGCAGAGGCATGATCACGGCGCACTACAGCCTCGATCTCCTGGGTGCAGGTGATCCTCCCACCTCAGTCCCCTGAGTAGCTGGGGCTATAGGCAGGCACCACTACATATTTTTCTATTTTTAGTAGAGATGGGGTTTCACTATGTTGCCCAGACTAGTGCTTTTGTTAAAATTAAAATTTTTAAATTGTGTTAAAATTATACAAAACAAAATCGATCGTTTCAATTTTTTTTTTTTTTTTTACTTATTTTTATTTTTATTTTTTTTTTTTGTGACAGAGTCTCGCTCTGTTGACTGGGCTACAGCAGCCTTGAACTCCTGGGCTCAAGCGATACTCCCACCTCAGCCTCCTGAATACCTGGGACTAAAGGTGTGCACTACCACGCCCAGCTAATTTTTTGAGATATATATATGTATTTTTTTTTTTGATAGAGATAGGGTTGTGTTGCAGTGTTGCTCAAGCTGGTCTCAAACTCCCGGGCTCAAGTGATCCTCCTGCTTTGGCCTCCCAAAGTTCTGGGATTACAGGCGTAAGCCACTGCGTCCAGCCTACGTTGCATGTTAAAAGGTTAAGCACAGGAGGAAACAGAGTAAAACAGGGTGAGGGGGATTGGGAGCGTGTGGTGGGGTACTGGGTCAGGGTTGCATCATTGGGAAGACATTCAGTAGTCTTGAAGGAGGTGAATTGTATTGGGAGAAAGGATTCCAGATGGGTGAGAGTACCTCAGTTATGTCGGAGGTCAGAGTGAGTGAGGGTAATGGGTAGTGGGAGAAGAACATGACCTTAGAGCCCATTTTAAGAACTTAGGTTGAACTCCAAGTGAGATGGGAAACCATGGTAGGATTTTGAGCATAGAAGGAACATGATATGACTTATGTTTTATTTTGTTTGTTTGTTTGTTTATTTATTTATTTATTTATGTTTTTGAGACAGAGTTTTGCTCTTGTTGCCCAGGCTGGAGTGCAATGGCGCGATCTTGGCTCACCGCAACCTCTGCCTCCCAGATTCAAGCGATTCTCCTGTCTCAGCCTTCCCAAGTAGCTGAGATTACAGGTGCCCGCCACCAAACCCGGCTAAT
>NW_012103621.1:1903645-1914724 GCF_000951045.1 Mandrillus leucophaeus | reverse complement strand
ATTTTTTAGTAGAGACGGGGTTTCACCGTGTTAGCCAGGATGGTCTCGATCTCCTGACCTCGTGATCCGCCTGTCTCGGCTTCCCAAAGTGCTGGGATTGCAGACTTGAGCCACCGCGCCCGGCCTATTTATTTTTTGAGAGAGAGTCTTGCTCTGTCACCTAGGCTGGAGTGCAGTGGCACGATCTCGGCTCACTACAACCTTCGCCTCCTGGGTTCAAGCAATTATCCTGCCTCAGCCTCCTGAGTAGCTGGACTACAGGCAAGCACCACCATGCCTGGCTAATTTTGTATTTTTAGTAGAGATGGGGTTTCACCATGTTGGTCAGGCTGGTCTTGAACTCCTGACCTTAGGTGATCCTCCTGCCTTGGCCTCCCAAAGTGTTGGAATTACAGGCATGAGCCACTGCACCCAGCCTGACTTATGTGTTAAAGGATTCACATTGGTCTGTGTGTTGAGAATAAATTGAAGAGGGGTTGGAGAGGCAGGGACAGAAACAGGGATACCAGTTAGAAGCCTGCCACAGTAATCCTGGGTCACGGATACTGTGGTTCCAGTGGCTGGTGGATCATTACAGCACAGAACCTGGCCCCTACCCAGGCTTCTCAGCAAATCTTCTACCTCCACCCCAGCCGTCATCTGCTTGAGGGGAAGCTTGGAAGAGAACCTCTGTTACTGAGGACCTCCTATGTGCCAGACATTGTTTTAGGTGCCTTGTGTTGATGATCTCATTTAATCTTCAAAGAGACTGGTGAAGAAGGGGTGGTTCCACAGACATTTCAAAGCCCGTGCTATGGACTGAACTGTGACCTCCCTAAATTCCTAAGTTGAGGCTCCAATCCCCAATGTATTTGGAGATAGGGCCTTTGCGGTATAATTAGTTTAGATGAGCTCAGGAGGGGGTCCCTTGTGATGGGATTAGTGTCCTTATAAGAACAGACACCCTGGAGACTCCCACCCCCCACCATGTGAGGACATAGCAAGAAGGTGGCCATCTGCAAGCGAGGTAGAGAGCCCTCCCCAGGGACTGAATCTGCTGGCACTTTGCTCTTGGACTTCCTAGCCTCCAAAACTGTGAGCAATAAATGTCTGTTGTTTAAACCCCCCAGTCTGTGGTATTAGTTATAGTAGTTGGAGCCCATTTTACAGATAAGGAAACTGAGTTTCTGAGGGGTTAGGTGATCTGACCACTCAGTTGGGAAGTGGCAGAGCATTGGGCTGGGCTGTGAGGGGAGACTGGGGAGTCAGAGAGAATAGGGCTTGAAGGAGACCTGCCTGTGGGGTTGGGGGACCTGGCATTGAGGAGTTGCAGAGGGACAAAACCAAGTCTCAGGGGTGTCTGGGCCTGGTGGACTCCTGCCTGGGGTGGGGGATGGGAAGGAAGAAGTATCTGGGAAAGAAAGCTTCGATCTGGGTAGGTTTGGGGGCAGTTCCTGGCTCAGCCTCTCTATGCGGTTTCCCAGGGCCTGGCTCTAGCTTTTCCAGGCATGTTAGGGGGTCTGCCTGGGGCCTACTGAGGTCCTTCCTTCTGCCTCTCGGCCTTGCTGGTGGCTCGAGCTGTCCAGGCTGGTGGTCCTGGAGGTGGCAGGTGGTGGTGGTGGGGGATGGAAGGGGAGGAGGGAGGCACTAGGGGTTGAATCATGACTCCCTGGGGCCTGTTCATTGCTCACTCTCAGAGAAGGTGGTGAAGAGGGCAGAGTGTTAATGACAGTAATTGCTTTAATTATTTTTTTGGTTTGGAGAGTCATAAAATGTGGCAGCTCGCTTAGTGCTAATCATGTTAATTAGGAGGGGCTGGGGGCTGTGCGTGGACTGCGATTGTTAACTAGGGGGAAGTAACAGCCTGCAAAGACACAGAAGCAAATGCTCAGTCCTCCTTTCTCCTCTCCCCCTTTCCCTCCTATCCCTCTCTTTTCAGCCTTTTATCTCCCCACCTTGCTTCCTTCCTCCCTCTGCCATGCCTCCTCCACCCCACCCCTTCAGAGGGAGGCCTCTTTGATGGTGGTGGCAGTGGGCAGCTGAAGGGACTGACCTGAGGTCTGGGGAGAGCAGCTGTTCTGGGGAGAGGGGGAGAATCCGTCTCAAGCAGAAGTCTGTTCCTCCCCTGGGCAGCCTCCTGCAGAGCTCCTCTAGGTCTGAGGGCTTCAGACGGCCTGACACAGACCAAGTGCCTGTGCCCTTCCAGATGAGCCAGGAGAGACAGCAGAGCTGCTCCCTTGGGCACAACTGGGGGCAGATGTAGGGAATGGATGTTGCGCTACCCTCTTGGGTAAAGGCTTCCCTTTACCCATCGACAACCAAGAAGCACACACTGAGCCGCTTCCTGAATACCTACTGTGTGCCAGGGTGGAGATTCTTTGGGGGAATTGGACTCTGCGTTGTCCTCAAGGAGCTGGTATGGAAGAAGTAATGACCATCCAGGGTGGCATCAGAGGCACGGAGCCCAGGCTGATGGTGTCAACTCTTGGTAAGCAGGGAAGGCTTCCTGGAGGAGGTGGCAGGGTCATCAGGGGAGACTTCTCAGAGGAAGTGAGGTCATGCAAGGTGAATAGTGTTTTCCTGGATGTGAAGGGTAGGGATTCGGGTGGAGGTAACAACATAGGCAAGGGACTGGAAGGAGGGTACAGGAGAGAGAAGAATGGGAGATACAACAGGAGAAATGGCTTTAGGCTAGATTGTGAGGGGCCTCAAAGACCCCGCCATGGGATTTGAGCTTGACATGCTAGCTTCTGAGACTCTATTTGCCTGGGGTTTGCGGAAGCATTGGAGTCGGGAAGCTTTTTTTATGGGGAGTGAATGAAAACATGTAGGCAAAGCACAAAGTGGGTCCTCTGGATGATATTGACAGTCATAACAAGGTGCTCAGCCAGGGATAGTGTTCCAGGGATACGTGGACAAGCTCTGCAGAGACACAATTAGACACAGACGTGGCAGCTACAATTACACAAAGCACACACACACACACCCCTATCCTCACCCCAGAGACATGTACAGAGTCAGGCTTGACACACCAGATCCACAACCGTGAGTTCACCTCTGAGGGGCTTGCTAAGGCCAGAGGTGTGCCCCGACTCCTCGACCTGGTAACTTTGCTCCCTGGGACTGTGGGCTGCATGGCTGGGGCCGAGTCAGGGAGAACTTCCTCTGCAGGTCACCCCAGCATTCCTTCTGCTCTGTCAGAACAGACCCTGGGCACTGCAGCTAGAGAGCCTGAGGCCAGCTGTCAATAAGAACCGTCCAGCTGAGAAGCCCGTGGTGCGGCAGGTGTCTGCAGTGAGGGCTGCCACTTACCACCCCAGGCCTGAGTGACTGGTGAGGCAGACACACCTGGTTTGGGGCAGGGAGCTGTTCCACCCCAGGCCGAACTCTTATCCTCTCCCAAGACCAGGGTCTCAGAGTCAACAGGGGCCCTCCCCTGGTGGGCTTAGGCAGAGATGTGAGCTCAGTGTGATGCCTGTTATGGGTGGTGCATGTAAATATCTGCTGTGGATGACAAGTGCCTCGCAACGGGAGGGATAGTGGTTAGACCTCAGGGGCTACTTCTAGATTGTGAGGGGGTGTGAGGAACAACAGAGGAGTAAACGGCACCAGCGGCAAGGAGGATCCTGGGATTTGGTGAGGGGCTGCATTCCTAGGAGATGTGGGAGAAGGAGCTTGCTGTGTGCCAGGCACGATTCCAAAGCATGTTACATGTGTTAACTCCATTAATCCTTCTAACACTCTGTGAAGCAGGTGTCTTGAGCATCCCATTTTACAGATTCAGAACTTAAATACTTGGTGCAATTCACACAGCTTGGAAGTGGTGGAGGCTGATAGGAACCCAGACAGATGGGCCTCAGAATCTGCTCCATCATGGCACTCACTGATGGTCTGGCCCTGTCTGTTTCTGCAGACTGGGAGTTCCTTAAGTACAATGCTAGTGACTCCTTCTCCCTTGTGTTCCCAGGAGCCAGCACAGGGGGAGTACCTGGTAGTTGCTCACCATGTCTGGAAGGAAGAAAGGAAGGGCATAAGGAAGGGAAGAAGAGAGGGAGAGAGGAAGGAAGAAAGTACTAGAGGGCTGGACGTGGTGGCTCATGCCTGTAATCCCAAAACTTTGGGAGGCAGAGGCAGGCGGATCACTTGAGGTTGGGAGTTGGAGACCAACCTGACCAACATAATGAAATCCTGTCACTACTAAAAAGACAAAAATTAGCCGGGCATAGTGGCGCGTACCTGTAATCCCAGCTACTTGGGGGGCTAAGGCAGGAGAATCATTTGAACTCAGGAAGGGGAGGTTGCAGTGAGCTGAGATCGCACCATTGCACTCCAGCCTGGGCAACAGAGTAAGACTCCATCTTAAAAAAAAAAAAAGTATTAGAGGCAGGGGCTTGTCCAGAGGGTCTTGGGGGCATCTCAGACCTCCCATCCTGTCCCTGTATTCATTCCCTGCCTGTTGGGAGCCCTCCTGTGCCTGCCACCACCCCTGGATCCTGCAGGTCTCCCGAAGCTCAGCTGCCTCCTTGTCCAATTTCATTTTCTCACCAGAAAAATGAGGGGCTGGATCCGCCTTTCCATTCACATAGGCAGTTGTCAGCTGCAGTGGCATCTGTTCTTGTTGGAAAAATTAAGAAGGAAGTGAAAGAAGCCACAGCCCTAGAGCTGCTGGCTAGGGAATCTGGGTCTGGCCTCTCCTGGGAAGACCCTTCCTGTTTTCCATAGGAGGTGCCTGGGAGGCAGCTCAGGGCCACAATGGGCATGGGTTCTCCACCAACATTCTCTTCCCTTGAGAGGGAAGTGTGGGCCAGATGCGGTGGCTCACATCTGTAATTCCAGCACTTTGGGAGCCAAGGCGGGTGATTGGGTGGATCATTTGATCCTAGGAGTGGGACCAGCCTGGGCAACATGGCAAAACCCCGTCTCTACAAGAAAATCAGCCGGGTGTGGTGGCACGCACCTGTAGACCCAGCTACTCAGGAAGCTGAGGTGGAGGATCGATTGAGGCCTGGGAGGTGGAGGCTGCAGTGAGCCACTGTGCCACTACATTCCAGCCTGGGCAACAGAGTGAGACCCTCTCCCAAAAATAAAACAACAATAAAAACAACAAAACAAACAAACAAAAAACCAGGAAATGTGGTTAACATGGTTAACAGTATGGCCTCTGGAGCCAGCTCCTGGGCAGGGTCCCAGCTCTGGACTGACAGCTGTACATTTGCTTGGGCAAGTCATTTAACCTCTCTGTGCCTTAGGTTTCCCGTCTAGCTCATAATAATGTTGTGAGGGTTAAATGAATTGATATATGTAAAGCACGTGGAATCGAATATGCATCTGGCACCTAGTAAGCATGTGCTTTAGTAGTGTTGTAGCTGTTATTATTTCTCTTCCTTATCCTAGGGATTGCTGCTCTGAGTGAGACACTCAGCCTACTGGTGTGGTGCAGCCAGAGGCGGAAGAGCTTTTCTTGGACTGGGCAGGTTGGAGAAGGCTTCATTAATTCTACAGACCTTTATTGATTCCAGGGCCCTGGACCCCCCCACCCTACCGGGAACCCCCAGTCTAGAGGGGAGGGAGGCAGACACATAAACAGAGAATTAGTATAAGAGGCAAGTATGTAATGTTCAGGGGAAAAGGGGAGGAAGTGGCTAATGGGTGTGAAGGCTGGTGGAGGGAGGAGGTCAGAGAGGGCTTCCTGGAGGAGGTGGCATAAGTAGAAAGTGGAACTGCGAATGACAGTTTGCCAGGCAGTCCCAGGGTGGAAGGCCTTCCGGGAGACTGAGAAGAGAGGTGCTCTGGGCAGCAGGAGCCAGACTGTGAGGAGTCTGGGCTTTATCCTAAGGGTCGGAGGGAGCACCAAGGGCTGTGGAGTAGCGAGGATATAGGCAGCTGGAGGAAGGTGGCTTGGGCAGCTGTTGGCGGATGGCTGGGCGTGGGAGGACTTGTCAGCTCCCTTCCTTATTCATCTCTGCAGCCCCAGCTGCCAGGACTGGTCAGCCCAGCACAGCATTACTGGCTACCACTGAGTAGATGAACAAAGGAAAATACCTGTGATCATCTAGGCCTGAGATGGCTGGGACCAGACAGGTAGCTGGGGCTTGGCAGGAGGGTGCAGAGCTGAGGGTTTGTGGACTCTTGGAGAGGGTGTGGGGACTTCTCTTGAGGGCCATGTGCTTCTGGCTGCCCTAACATCTCAGCCTGGGGCTGCCCTGTGTGGGAGAGGCAGGTCATACCGGCAGCTGGGCATGACCGGCTCTGTCCAGCAGGGGGCAGCCGCAGTGCGCAGATGGGCGCGCCCGGCACCTTTTCTAAGTGCCACTAGCACTTAGAAAGGGTCTCCGTGGTGGGGGGGTCGGACCCAGTGTGGCAAGGACTTCCTTGGCCAGCTGAAGGGCAGAGAGGGGGCACCTTGACGCCCTCAGGATCTTGTCGATTGGGACAGTCCAGCGGAGACCAGGGATGCCTGCAAGACCCTGGGAGGCCAGATTGGTGCGTCAGTAATTTTCAACCCTAGGAGCACATTAGAGTAGCCTGGGGAGTGTTAAAAACCCACCCAAGCCTGGTGCCCTCCCCAGATCCACGGATCGGAGTCTGAGGATGGGGCTCAGGCATCACTCTTTAAAAAAAAAAAAAAAAAAATCTCCCCTGGCCAGGCGCAGTGGCTCACGCCCTTAATCCTAACACTTTGGGAGGCTGAGGCGGGCGGATTACCTGAGGTCAGGAGTTCAAGCCCAGCCTGGCCAACATGGTGAAACCCTCTCTCTACTAAAAATACAAAAAATTCTCTGGGTGCGGTGGCTCACGCTTGTAATCTCAGCACTTTGGGAGGCCCAGGCGGGCAGTCAGGAGGTCAGGAGATTGAGACCATCCTGGCTAACAGTGTGAAACCCCGTCTCTACTAAAAATATGAAAAATTAGCTGGGCGTGGCAGTGTGCGCCTGTAGTCCCAGCTACTTGGGAGGCTGAGGCAGGAGAATTGCTTGAACTTGGGAGGTGGAGGTTGTGGTGAACCGGGATTGCACCACTGCACTCCAGCCTGGGTGACAAGAGCGAGACTCCGTCTCAAAAAGAAAAAAAAGAAAGAAAGAAAGAAAGAAAAATCTCCCTGGCAATACTTTTCTGTTTGTTTCTTTTTTTTTCTTTTACTTTCTTTTATTTTATTTTATTTTTATTTTATTTTTTTGAGACAGGGTCTCACTCTGTCACCCAGGCTGGAGTGCAGTGGCATGATCCCTTGGCAATTCCAGCGCACACTGAATTGCCCAGTGGCAGGGGTTTGAGAGGAGTGAACCAACAAATGTCAGGGCCCTCTTTTCCCTCCTGTGGGGTAGGTCTGGGTCATTTAGATCTCATGCCCACGACAGTCACAGCAGGGGATCTGAGGGCCCTTGGCCCCTGGCCTCAAGGCTGAGAAAAGGTGGTGAGCAGGGTTGCCTGCAAGGAGACACCTGCTCCCACCTGCCAGGGACGAGGGGCTCAGAGTGGCTGTGGGGTGTGCTTGGGAGTGTGTCTCAGCACCCCGCACATGCGGGGACACATTCCCATGTGCAGGTGCTGGGTACCTATGTGCATGCAAGTGTGTCTCTCCGGCATGTGCAGGGGCTTTTGGGGCTGATTCTGTCTGCCTGGCATGCTGGCTTTTGCCTCTGTGCTTTGTGTATGTGTTGGGACACGAGTGTCGCTCTGCGCCAGTGGCTGTGAGCTGTCTCTGACTGCAGGTTGTCTCTGCACACCTGTTTGCCTCTGTGTCTTTTGTGTGTCATGGTGTGTGGCTATCTCAGGGCTGGCCCGTGCATGTCTGTGTTCTTGGGTCTTTTAGAGTCAACGATGAATCTGAAGCTCTGCTGTTTGAAGGTGGTTTTCCTCCTTTCTCTCCTTCCAGCCTGATCAATATGCTGCTCCCATAGAGCCTCCCCAAAGACCACACACAGGCGAGTTCTGTGTGGACAGAGTCAAGTGTGGACTTCGAAAGATCCACCACAGCCCCTCCAGGAGCAATACCTCCAGTCAGCCTCCCTCTAGGTGTGCAGCCTGTCTTGCTGGCCAGAGCCTCCTTGTGGCTGATACAGCCAGCACCCGGCACCATGGGCCCACTGAGTGTGCCAGGCCCACCGCCCATCCCTGCCCACCATGTTGGAAAGGCCGTAGGAGGGATCTGAGCTAAGCAGGGCCAGATGGAGACACAAGGACCTCCCAAGCAGGCCAATTTGATGCCACTTCATATCAATATTCTCTAAATATTTGTCCAACAGTTATTTAGTGGAGAAGGTAAAATGATATTCTGTTAGTTAAAAAAAAACCCAGTATATCTGCTTATGATAAAAAATGGAATTTATTGCAAGCACCAAGCATCACATACATGTTAACTTAGCCTTTGATATCAGAGTTTTTCCATCATTTATAATCAGATGTACATTGTCATTCACTAAGGATGGAGGTAACTATTACATAGATGTGGATACACAGTTTGTTCCCAGAGACATAATTCTTGTTTTTGAGATGGAGTCTCGCACTGTTGTCCAGGCTGGAGTACAGTGACGCAGTCTCGGCTCACTGCAATCTCTGCCTCCCGAGTTCAAGTGATTCTCCTGCCTCAGCCTCCCGAGTAGCTGGGATTACAGGTGCCTACCACCAGGCCCAGCTAATTTTTGTATTTTTAGTAGAGACGGGGTTTCACCATGTTGGCCAGGCTGGTCTTGAACTCCTGACCTCAGGTGATCTGCCCGCCTTGGCATCCCAGTGCTGGGATTACAGGCATGAGCCACCGTGCCCGGCCCCAGAGACAGAAGTCTTTATCAGGCATTGTTTGGTTTGAAAATTTCAGCCAGCTCTGCAAGGCCATGTTTACCCTAAACCAGTACTGCCTTTTCATGAGTCAGACAAAGGTGCCTCTTTCAGGGAGCCCCAGCCCTGTGGGGAATGGAGGCTGGCTGGGGCCTCAGCCCTGTGCGTGGTGTGTAAGGGGCACCTGCCTGTGCGTGTGTGGTGGGCAGGCCAGCTTAGATGTGGGAGGGTGGGTGGTGTGTGCTGGGTCTGTGTGTTTTCATGGTGTGTCTGACATTTGAGTACAAGGAGTGTATGTTGTTTTGGGTGGTGTGAGTGTGGGCGGGGTGTGTGTTGCATGGAGTGTGTGGTGTCTGGGTGTTTTGGGGGTAGTGAAGAATGGGTTTTGTGAGTGGCAATCAGTTTTGGGGACATGGGGGTCGGTATGATATGAGTATCCAGCTGGTAGGATGTCAAGTGTGTGCAAGGCAGGTGCCACGTGCGTGATTGTGGTATGCGCCTTCTATTGGGTTAGGTGAATTGGGTGTGCCTGTATGTGTGAGGGTGTGTGGTGTGTAATGCATGCCCGTGTGCATGGCTATGAATGGGATTCCCTGGGACAGGTTCAAGGTCTCAGCCCTCCAGTCCAGCATTTGCAGCCTTGGCCAGGCCTCTCCGGGGCCCCTCCCAGCCTCCCCAGGGCCCCTCCCAGCCTCAGGCTGCCGCTGAGGTGGGGTGGGCTCTGAACTGCTGCTGCCCCAACCATATTGCCCATGGGAGGCCAGCAGGGTCCTGTCTGTGGGCTTGAAGGAAGTAGTCCTCTAGAGTGGAGGGACAGTTGGATGGCAGTTTGCACAGGAGCTGTGCTCTGGTCCAGGAGACCACCTGGCCAGGGCACTGCTCCTGTGCCTATCTGGGGAGTCCAGTTGAGATTCCACTTCCCCACCCCTTACCCCAGACCGTCGTCTGGGACACCATCACCTGAATGATTGCAGTCACTTTTAATTTGGCCTCCTTGCCTCTCCCTTGCACCCCTTACCCTTCTTCTCCTATCCACTCTGCTAGCCACCCTATGGCCAGTATGGTTTTTCAACGTTCAAATCTGGGCACAGCCTCTTCATTTAAAATCCTTCTGTGGCCTCCCTGCTGCCCACAGGATGAAGGCCAAGCTCCTTGATCGGGCATTCAAGGCCCCTACAACTGGCCCTCATCTGCCTGTCCTAACTCCTCCCTCCACCCACACCATGTCCATGATGCTAAGGGCCACCTAGCACCATCTCCTTGGATGCCAGTGCAAGGTCCAGCCTCCAACTCTTTCCTGTGCTGAGCCTTCTACCCCTCTGGCTAGTGCCCTGTCCCCACCCGGCCTGGCCAAGCCCACAGCTCCCATCCCTGGAAACCTGCCCTGCCCTTTCCAGGTGGTGCTTCTGGCTCCTTACCCAGAGCTAGCTTCAATCCTGGATGGAAGTTGCCCGCTGTGCACAGTCACAGTCAGTCGGGGTGTGTGTGTCCTCACTGAACCCTGGCCTCCCCTGGGGCTATCTCAGGGATGTGCCTGGGTCAGCCTAGCCCCTCAGAGTCTGACTCTAGCTTCTCAGGGATCCACCCTGGGTGGAGCTCCAGGGCCCACTCGCACCCTGGTGAGGATGATGCTTGGAGATGGTGACGTTTTCTTTCTTGTCTCCATTCAGGCAGGCGGCTGGCCTGAGCTGCCTTGAGACTAGAAGAGACTTTGTCTGCAAGACACTTCTCCATTCAGGTTTTACTTCCCTAAAGCTGAAGCCTTCCCTGGGAATTAAGCTGTGTGATCTGATAGGAAAAGTCAGAGAACAGTGGAAAGAGAAGAAGGGATTCCCTGACTGCAGGGAGGATTGTTAACCGCTCTGGAGACTGCGAGGGGAGGAACATCTGGCATTGCCCAGGCAGAGGGGCTTGTGTCTGTTCTCTGGCAGGGCCTTGGAGGAGGCAGGATTTCCAAGGGGCTGTTTGGGTCCCAGCCTTGCCAATGTGCTAAACTAGCCCTGGGGTTCGGGGTCAGTGGGTGTGTGTCTCAGTCCATTTGCATTGCTATAAAGGAATACCTGAGGCAGGGTAATTTTAAAGAAAAGAGGTTTATTTGGCTCATAGTTCTTCAGGCTGTACTGGAAGCATGATGGTGGCACAGGTGCTGCACCAGGTGAGGGCTTCGAGATGCTTCCACTCATGGTAGAAGGTAGAGGGGGCCTGTGTGCAGAGATCACATGTGTAGACAGAGAGAGAGGAAGACGGAGAGAGAGAGGGGGAGGGGGAGGGATGGAGAGAGAGAAAGGGAGAGAGGGAGAGAGAGAGGGAAGGAGGGAGGGA
>NW_012103621.1:1902187-1903465 GCF_000951045.1 Mandrillus leucophaeus | reverse complement strand
TGATAGAGAGGGAAGGGGGAGAGAGAGGAAAGGGGGAGAAAGAGAGGAAAGGGGGAGAGAGAGAGGAAAGGGGGAGAAAGAGAGAGGAAAGGGGGAGAAAGAGGGACGGGGGAGAGAGAGATGGAGAAAGGGGAGAGGGAGAGGGGGAGTGGGAGAGAAGAGGTAGAGGGAGCGAGAGGGAGAGAGAAACAGGGAGGGAGAAGAGGAGACGCTAGATTCTTTTCAACAACCGGTTCTCAGGGGAACTAAGAGTGAGAACTCCCTCACTCCCACTAGAATGGCACCAAGCCTCACGACCCAAACACCTCCCACCAGGTCCCACCTCCAACACTGGGGATGAAACTTGGTGGGGCCAAACAAACCCTATTTAAGCCATAGCAGCATCTCACAGCATCACTGTTGAGTAATGGCCACCATAAGCAAGTCCTCCCCACCTGAGCCCTGGCACGACACTGCCAGTTCTTAAAACCCAGGGTGCGGTGGTGATGGCAGCTGCGTGTGGCGGAAAGTAGGCTGTGAGCAAGTCACCGAGCCTCATGTGTAAAGCAGAGATAAGAATACGATCTGCCTCTTGATGTCAAGATTAATGAGATAATAATGGTCATCTCTTAGAAGATTGTATCTACCAAGGGCTGTCCACAGAATAACACGTCTAATTCTCTCGACAATCCTATGTGGTAGTTGCTATTATTACCCATTTTATAGAAGAGGAAGCTGAGGTATTGACTCATTCAAGTCTTAAGTGGGGGATTGCATACAGGTGATCGGGCCCCGAGCCTGGATTCTTAACCACTGCCTCTCTGGTTGAGGGAGGCAGAATCCTTAAACATAGTAAGTGCACAAGAAGCGTTAGCACCGGGCCGGGGAGAACATCCACTTTCAGCAGCACTCGCCTATGATGGATCAAAGTCGAAGGCTGCTGTCACCATGTGACAGGTGCCAGATCCTTTCTAGACTGAACTGGAGACCCTGGACCTATGAGCATGGGGATTTGCTGTGTCCAACTGTGTATAACCACTGGACTCGTCCTCCATCCCGCCCTTGGCAGAGTGCTAGTTTTAATCTGAGTAAAAGAACCACAGTAAACTGCCTTCACCCTTTCTGGCATTGAAAAACCTTCAATTTTCCCCTTCAGTGAACTACTTGGTGAATATCTTCACTGGCACATGAACTTCTGATACATTAAAATACTCAGGGTTTTTTTTTTTTTTCCCTTTTTTTTTCTTTTGAGATGGAGTGTCGTTCTGTCACCCAGGCTGGAGTGCTGTGGCATGATCT
>NW_012103621.1:1873397-1900842 GCF_000951045.1 Mandrillus leucophaeus | reverse complement strand
CCCTTCCCTCCCCTCCCCTTCCCTTTCCTTCCTTCTTTTTAGACAGATTCTTGCTCTGTCACCCAGGCTGGAGTACAGTGAGTACAGAGTACTCCCGGACTTGTGATCCGCCCGCCTTGGACTCCCAAAGTGTTGAGACCACAGGTGTGAGCCACCTTGCCTGGCCTTTTTCTTCCTTTCAAACCAATTTTACTATCTAATATTGAACCCCCATTTGTTCCTCTAGGAATGTGTGAAATTCAGCCTCAGACCCTCTTAGGGATAAGTCAGAGATGTGCATGTGTGTGTGTGTGAAAGAGATGCGGGTGGGGGTTCCTGTAATAGAAGTAGTGTGAAGCTGGGAGCAGACAGGGACCTGAGGGTGGGGATGCCCCCTTAGGGAGGGTGGGGTGGAGTAGATAGACAAGAAGCAGTGAGTTGGTATAAGGCATGCCACTGAGTGGGAGCTACTGAGTTCATGATCCCGAGCCTCATGAACTGTCTCACTAAGGAAGGTGTGGCCTGGTGTTTCTCCTTGGGATGTGTCTAGGACGCTTCTCCAGACTCATCCATCTGAAGAACCCTGCCCTACTCTGACCCCCTCGGAGGACTCTATTTGGGCCTCTGTGAGGGCACTGACCACAGCCTTTGTTAGTGTCTTGGGGGGTGGTGTTCATTCTATTTAATTCAATTCAATTCAGTTTGATTCGATTCGATTCAACAGTGCTAGACTCTGTGCCAGACACTGAATTAGACCTGACTCCTGCCTTATGGGGCCTGTGGCTAAGTGGGGCTCTAGGTAGGTAGACACGGGATTACCACGTACAGTACTGCCAGGAGAGTAGGGTACTGGGAGCATCGGGCAAGGGTTTCTAACCCAGGCTGCGGGCCAATGAAGTCAGTGAAGATGCCAGATAGATGTAGTGTCTCAGCCAACACCCAAGGGATGAAGGGGAGAAGGCTATGGGTGACGAAGGTGTTTCAGGTATTTCAGGCAGTGATGGTGTGTAGTGGAGACTGGAGGCCAGAGAGTCTGGGGCCTGGAGATAACTTCTCTGGGTCACAGAAGGATCTGGAAGGTCATGGGGAGATGATAAAGGAGGAAGTCAGAGGGTTGGGCTGAGGCCTTGGCATGCGAGGCTTTGGAGGCTTTACATTTAAGAGTTTGGGCTTTACCTGGGGGCGACGCAGAGCCCTTGAGGGAAAGTGATACATTCGCAGGCTTTAAAGAGCACTTTGTGGCTGGGCATGGTGGCTCACGCCTGTAATCCTAGCACTTTGGGAGGGCGAGGTGGGCAGATCACCTGAGATCAGGAGTTTGAGACCAGCCTGGCCAACATGGTGAAACCCTGTCTCTACTAAAAATACAAAAATTAACCAGGTGTGGTGGTGCATGCCTATAGTCCTAGCTACTCAGGAGACTGAGGCAGGAGGATCACTTGAACCCAGGAGGTGGAGGCTACAGTGAGCTGAGATTGCACCACTGGGCAACAGAGTGAAACATCATCTCAAAAAAAAAAAAAAAAAAAAAAAAAAGCACCTCGTGTGTCTTGGTGTATTGTGAAGTGTGGGTGTGAGGGTGTGCTGGTAAATGTCTAACAATGGTCACTTCAGAAAAAAAGCTTTTGGCCAATTGCTGTGGTGTAAAATACTCCCACTGTGACTGATTTCGAGCTATCAACGTGATGTTGCTGAACACAGAGTTGGGATGAGATGCTAATGGTCTGATCTCCTGAACTGGCACAAGCTGGCTTCAGCACACCGCTGGTTGGAGTGGACCAGGGAGGCCTTATCTATTTCCGTAGAGTGAGACAGTGAGGGAGCTCCTCTCTCATTCCCTGTATCCTCTCCCAGCAGCGACCACAAGCCCTGCACAGAGTTAGCACTGAGGCCAGGAATATTCTGGAAGGACAAACAGGGGAGAAGAGCCCTCAGGAATGTCCTATCCCGTTTCCTGAGGGGATCCCTGAGAACTGGCTCTCGGGAGGAAGTCAGAGGCAGGAAAGGGTCCCCATGTGATCAGATTTCAGGGCTGAGGACGGGAGGAGGGCATGCTGGGATGGGAAGCTGATGAGCTGATGATAATAATTATGACAATTATGCAAAATACACAAATAATAATTACAGAAAATCATGATTATTATTTGTGGGTGTGAGATGTCTCCAGCTTTTTGGAACTGCACAGAAATGTTGGATGCCCCTTTTCTTGTGGGTGTGTGAGTGTCACAGTCAAGCTTGGGCTGTCTGGCAGGAGCTGGGGTTGCCATCCCTCTCCAGACAGCTGTCTCCTGCCTTGGGTCTTGGTGGGATCCAACCTTCTTCACACAGTGCCAGCCTGAGTGAGCCAGATCAAGTTCAGGAAAGGCAGGGCCTCCTACTTCTAGTTCTCGTCTCAGAACCTCACTGAGGACACAGCCATGGGAGGGCTGAACCGGGATAGGGCGATGATTAACCTAGAAGAAGAATTCAAAGGCTCGGGAGCCGTGTGTCTCCCTGATGAGCTGGTCTCATGATTCATGGCTGATTAGATATCTGACCCAAATAGTGTCAATTACACTCTCTCTTCTGGAAATATAGAGCTGGGACTGGGAGAGAGCAGGGTTTGTCTGTGAGTGATTGCATCTCTCACTGGGAGGCTGGCAGTGGGCAGGTTCTACCCAGCAACCAAGTGGACTGCGGAGGGGGAGAGAGAAAGGACTGTCCTTCCTGGTGGCCTTCTGCATTCTAGCTCCAGTCCTCTTCCACGAAGTTCCTTGTATCTTTGTAGTTAAAGCCCTAGTGATGTCAGCTTGAGGGGGTGTCTGTTACTTGCAGCTAAGATTCTAAACAGGGCTGTATTGCAAAGAACCTTGAATGTTTTGGTTTTATGGATCAGAGGTCCTCTCGAGCTAGCTCACTCGAGACACCAGTGGCATAATAAGGGCACTCGTGTGGAAATCCTACAAGAGAAACTGTCAGGGCTGGGACCCGCAGGAAACTGAGGCAGACTGGATTTAAGATGGCGCCAGGACCTCAGCATCGGGAGGGAATTTATTCACTCGACTAACACAACTTGCGGTCAGTTCCTTCTGGCTCCCTTTCCTGTCCTGCTGGCGGTTCACTAATTCTTCTCTTTTTCCTTCCGTTCAACCACCTGAGAGAAGACATTCGATTGGCTCAGCTGATGACTATTGTCTCTTTGTGGCGCCTTTTGTGCCAGGCCATGTGATAGGCTATGAGATAGCCTATGGATGAGCTGCCCTTATTTCAGGTGCTCATTCATGGTCCAATCAGATGCCATCTCTGAGCTGGCAGTCTTGGACTGGGTAGTTTTAAACGGAAGTTGATTTTGTCAGCGTGGAGGCTGGTGAGTCCTGTGTGAATGCCAGTCTTGGTACGTAATTCAGTAGGTGATGGTGAGTCCTCTGAGGTTCTTGAGGATGTGATATGGTCAAAGTTGAGACTTGGGAATATTATCTGATTGAAGGGAAGAGGTTGGTTGGAGGGTGAGAGGATAGGCAGGGAGGCAAGGTAAGTGGTTGCTGCCTTGGTCCAGTGAGAGGAGATGAGCTGAGCTGGCCTGATCTAGAGGGTGGGCCAGGCCAAGACCAGGGTGGGCAAGTGAGGCTCTGGGGACACCACATTTAAGTGGCCCTGCTTCCTCTCAGTGCCATCCCTTGCAGGAGCCTCCTGAATTTTGCTTCACTCACCGCATCCTAGACCTGGCCCTGGGCAGGATGATGGAGAAGACACCTGAATGTATGGGCTCAATAACTGGTGGGTTGCAGGTGGTGAGGAGAAGGGACCCTCCTTTCTCTGGGGAATGCTGAGGCTTTTGGTGGTGTGGGCTGGAGATCAGGAGGCCAGGCCCAGAGATGGGGAAGCAGGAGGAGGGAATTTGGGTTTGTGGAGGAGGCTGATAAGTTCACTTTGGGTCTGAGGAGTTTGCGATGCCTGTGGAAGTTGAGGGCAGGGTTTCTAGTAGACAGATGGGAATATGGGTCTGAAGCTTGGAGAGAAGTCAGAGCTGTAGAGGTGGGCTTTGGCAGTGTCAGCAGAGGGTTGATCATGAGGCACTGTGTGCAGAGCACTGGCCACCGTAGCTGGCACAAAGCGTGTGCTCAGGAAATGTTTCATAGGTAATATGGGAAGTCGTGGGAATCCACTTGATCCTCCGGGGAGTGTTGTAGGGAGGAATGGGTCTCTAATGGTGAAATGTCAGACAGCTGACAATAGCTTCTGGGTTAGGGGGCATTTGTGAGTAGGAGGAGATTCTTTTGGAGCTCATTACATGACCCCATGCTTGTATCCACGGATGCACCCTGTTCTCAATGATTCCTGGAGCACAAATGCTGGCTGAAGGGCTGAGGACTGATAGGGTTTGGCTCTGTGTTCCCACCCAGATCTCATGTCAAATTTAATCTCCAGTGTTGGAGGAGGGGCCTGGTGGGAGGTGATTGGATCATGGGGTCCCCTTGCAGTTCTCGTGATAGTGAGTGAGTTCTCACGAGATCTGGTTGTTTAAAAGTGTGCAGCACCTCCCACTTTGCTCTCTCTCTTCCTCCTGTTCCTGCCATGTAGATGTGCCTGCTTTCCCTTCGCCTTCTACCATAATTGTAATTTTCCTGAGGCCTCCTCAGCAGCATGGAACCATGAGCCCATTAAACCCCTTTTCTTTATAAATTACCCAGTCTCAGGCAGTTTTTATAGCATTGCAAGAACAGACTAATACAAGGACCAAGAATCAGGGGACCTCCACCTTTGTCTCTGACTGTGACGGTTGCTGCTTCTTTAAGAAGTGGCTTCCTGGTAATTACCCAGAGGTTATGCCTGGTCATCAGTGGAACTGGTAGCATAAACCCCCACACTTGTGTGAAGTCTTAGTGTTTTTTTTTTTCCCCCAGGGTGGTTTCACATTCATGAATTCATTTGAGGTCTATTACTCCCTTGTGAAGGAGAAAGCCCAGGGCTCATCATCCCCATTTTACAGGTGAAGCAACTGAGGCTCCAAGAGGTTGAGTGGCTACCTGAGAGCCACAAAGCTCTGGTCAGGGAAGGCTGGCTTGGAATCTAGGTCTGCTAAAAAAAATACAGTCTCCTGAATCTAGAAGTCATTATGTACTCTAGGCTTTCCTCAGATATATAATAATAAGATAACATCGGAGTTACATAAATGGCTAATGTTTATTAGAGACTTAACTGATGGGTACTGTATTTCACATTTAAACCTCACAACGGTTCTATGGGATAGGTACTATCATCCATCTATTGGCAAGAATGCAAAAAGAATGTCCAGTCCTGACCATGATGTGGGAAGAGGGCTTTTGCATCCATCACTGGGGATTGAGAATTGCTGTGAGTGCTAGGGAATAAAATCAGCAGTGGCAATTAAAATTTAAAGTACGAATACCCTTGATTCACAAATCGCTCTTTGGGGAATCTAGCCTGTGGGAATAAAAGCATCAGAACATAAGGATGAATGCACAAAGACATTTACTACCCTGCCATTTGTAGTCATGAATGAAACAGTCGAACATCTATCAGGAGGGAAATGGTTAACTGACAGCTGCGGATGGTGACCCAGCTAATGACAGGAGGGAGAACCTTCCAGATGCACTGACCTCAAGGGTGGTCCATGATGTGTTAAGTGAACAAAGCAAGTTTGGAGTAACGTGAATCCTATTTTTGTTAGATAAATAGAAATTTATTTTTTATTTTTTATTTATGTTTTTGAGACAGAGTCTCCCTCTGTCACACAGGCTGGAGCGCAGTGGCTCGATCTCGGCTCACTGTAACCTCTGCCTCCTGGGTTCAAGCGATTCTCATACCTCAGCCTCCTGAGTAGCTGGGATTACAGGTGCATGCCACCACACCCGACTAAATTTTTGTATATTTTTTAGTAGAGATGGGGTTTCACCATGTTGTTCAGGCTGGTCTTGACAAGTGATCCACCTGCCTTGGCCTCCCAAAGTGCTGGGATTACAGGCATGAGCCACTGTGCCCAGCCAATAAATAGAAATTTAAAAAGCCCACATGTTTTTTGTGTCTGTAAGGGTCTAGAAAATTACAGCCGGCCCTCTGCATCTGGGGCCTCTGTATCCATAGATTCATTCAACCAACTACAGCTCAAAGATGTTAAAAAAAAAAAAAAAAGGGAAAAAATATGTAACAGTAAAAATGAATACAAATAAAAATACAGCATAGCTACATAGCATTCACATTGTATTAAGTATTATAATTAATCTAAGATGATCAAAAGTATATGGGTGGGTGTGCGTAGGTTAGTTGCAAGTACAATACCATTTTATATCAAGAACTTGAGCATCTGCAGATTTTGATATCTGGGGTGGGGAGTGGGGGTGGTCCTAAACCAATCTCCCTGTGGATACTGAGGGATGACAGTATATGAAAAGATACATGTCATCTGTTGTGACCTCAGGGAGATGAGATTGAAGCAGGGAGGAGAAGAAAATGAACTTTTCCTACATATCTGCATTACTCAGCTAGTATAGCTGCAGAGTCATGGGTGACTCCATAGAGCTGGTGACATTTGAGTTGGGTGTTGAACAATGGATGGGAGTTTACCAGCCAATGAGGCTGGGAATGAGGGTAGGGGATGGCATTTTAGGCAGAGACACAGAGATGTGGAAGCACATGAGTGGAGAAAGGACAGCAGTGTTGTGTGGCTGTTCACTCATGAAGAATGTTGCTGTGAAGATTAAAATGGGAGAATGCAGGCCAGGTGCATTGACTCACACCTGTAATCCCAGCACTTTGGGAGGCTGAGGTGGGTGGATCGCTTGAGCCCAGGAGTTCGAGACCAGCCTGGGAAATGTGGTGAAACTCTATCTCTACAAAAAATACAAAATAGCCAGATGTGATGGTGTGTGCTTATAGTCCCAGCTACTCGGGAGGTTGAGGTGGGAGGATCACTTCAGCCCAGGAGGTTGAGGCTGCAGTGAGCTGTGATCGCACCAGTGCACTCCAGCCTGGGCAACAGAATGGGATCTTGTTTCCAAAAAAAAAGAAGAAGAGGAAGAAAAAAAAAGAATGCATGTGCAACGCCTCAGAAAGGTCACTGGATCTTAGTTCTTTCTCCTGTGAAGCAGTCTAATTCCTTTCATATCTTGGAATATGGATTAAGGATCCTATGTGGCAAATGCACATTAGGTATGGAGTGGGCGGAGGGTGGTGGGGTATGTGGGCCTCCTCTTCCTTTATCTCCTTCTTTATTCCTTTCTCCTCTCCTTTAACTGTTTTCTCCCTTAATCCCCTCATCCCCTCTTCCTTATTTCTCTCTCCTCCAATTCCCTTTCCCTCCCTCCCTTTTGCTGTCTTTTTTTTGTTTTTGTTTTTTTTAGACGGAGTCTCGCTCTGGTGCCAGGCTGGAGTGCAGTGGTGCGATCTCAGCTTACTGCAACCTCTGCCTCCGGGTTCAAGCAATTCTCCTGCCTCAGCCTCCCGGGTAGCTGGGACTACAGGCACTTGCCACTACACCCAGATAATTTTTGCATTTTTAGTAGAGACAGGGTTTCACCATGTTGGCCAGGATGGTCTTGATCTCTTGACTTCGTGATCCGCCTGCCTCAGCCTCCCACAGTCCTGGGATTACAGGCATAAGCCACCATGCCTGGCCCCTTTTGCTGTCTTAAGTCCACTCCCCTCAGGTGCCTATGTAGGGAGAGGACCACAGTGGAGGGAATGTCTTGCTGCGGAACAGTCAGCTGGGCATGCCGTGACCCTTCTTAATCTCTCGATCTGGCAACCCAGGCAGGACCACAGGCTGTGATGCCAGATCAACCTAGGTTTCAATCCCAGTCCTATCACTTACTAGCTGTGTGACCTCAGGCAAGTGGTTCAATGTCTCTGAGCCACTGCTTCTACATTTATAAAATGCACGTGATGATTCTTTCATAAGGTCGTTGTCAAGATTAACTGAGAAAAGGTTTACATATAGCATTTTCAAAGATCAAGACACAAAAATATTTCTTATTTCTTTATCTCCTTTTAGCCTAGAGAGGATTCTGGCATACTCTTTGAACCTCTGCTGTTTTGTTTCAGGGACTTCCTTCCTTCCTGGCTAATACTGGACCTTGAATTGTGGATTAGCCATAGTCAGTGTTCAATTCTCTGCGTGTTGCAGGCTGCTTCTGCCCTTTCTTCGACTCTAACCCAAAGAAGCAAGTGCATCAAAATAACTCCAGGCAGCAGAGCCAAGATGGAGGAGGACAGCTCTGGGATGGCTGGAGCCTGGCCCATCTCCCTGGGGTGGATAAAGGGGGTAACTGCAGGGGCTGGGGCAGACAGCTGAGGATTTGGAGGCTCCACTCTCTGATAAGGGGTTGTTTCCCCAGCACTCATAGGGGTCCCTCCCTGGCTGTGTGTGTATGTTGTCAGGGACATACACACTGGAGAAGGCCCCTTCGTGGTGATGGAAAGAGTTATGAGTTACTAATGGTGTTTGTAGTTGTAAGCGCCACTAACGACCATAATCATGTGCATTGTAGTAATGTGTGTAATGAAAGCTCCAGCAATGAATTAATAGATCCATCATGACTTTGATGACCATGTGAGTGTAAGCTAGAGTACGACTTTATGTTAACAGGCCCGGTAGAACCTGGCTGGGAGATGGGTGGTTGAGGGAAAGAAAGGGCTTGGGGCTAAGAGGCAGTCCTGGAATGGGAAGACCCAGGTGTGCATCTCTGCTCAGTATCTTCAGAGCTGTGTGACGTGGCACCATTACCTCTCTGAGCCTCAGTTTTCTCATCTAAATTAGAGATGATAATATTCCATCTCCTAGACCTGTGGTGGTTAAATGAGATAATGCACCTGAAATAGGCAACACCTCTTGGCATCTCCCTTGCTTACACTCTCCAGCTAGACTGGTTGCATTGCTGCTCTGAGGAATGGCACCTGTGCACCTGCTGCAGGCCCTTTGCACTGGCTGTTCCCTGCACCTGGCACGCTGTCCCCACAGTCACGGTCATGCGTCACTTACTGATGGGTTTTTTTTTTTTTTTTTTAAAATGTTTTGAGACAGTGTTTCACTCTATTGCCCAGACTGGAGTGCAGTGGCGCGATCTTGGCTCACTGCAACCTCCGCATCCTGGTTTCAACTGATTCTCCTGCCTCAGCCTCCTGAGTAGCTGGGATTACAGGCATGCGCTACCATGCCTGGCTAATTTTTGTATTTTTAATAGAGACGGGGTTTTGCCATGTTGGCCAGGCTGGTCTCAAACTCCTGACCTCAAGTGATCTGCCCCCCTCAGCCTTCCTGTGTGCTGGGAATTATAGGCGTGAGCCACCATGCCTGGCCCACTACTATAGACTTTATAAACATCATACACTTAGGCTACACTAAATTCACAAACTTCTTTCTTTTCTTCAATAATAAAAATGTATCTTACTGTAACATTTTACTTTATCTTTTTTTGATTTGTAAAAGCTTTTGGACTCTTGTAATAACACGTAGCTTAAAACACAGACATATACAGCTATATAAAATTATTTTCTTTGTTTATATCCTTATTCTATAAGCTTTTTTCTTTTTCTTTTCATATATACCTTTTGTAAAAACTGTCAATGTAAGCTTTTTTTCTATTATAAAATTATTTCCTTTTCCTTTTTTTCCTTTTTAGACTTTTTTGTTAAAAATGAAGACACACACATTAGCCTAGGCCTACCTAGGGTCAGGATCATCAATATCATTTTCTTCCATCTCCACATCTTGTCCCACTGGAAGGTCTTCAGGGGCAATAGCACACATAGAGCTGTCATCTCTTCTGATAACAATGCCTTCTGGAATAGCTCCTGAAGGACCTGCCTGAGGCTGTTTTACAGGTAGCTTTTTTTTTTTTTTTTGTAAGTAGAAGGAGTACACATTGAAATAACAATAAAAAGCATAGCATAGTAAATACATAAGTCAGTAACATTTTGTTTATTATCAAGTATTATGTACTTGTACATAATTGTATGTGCTGGATTTTTTTTTTTTTTTTTTTTAGACAGTTTTGCTCTTGTTGCCCAGGCTGGAGTGCAATGGCGTGATCTTGGCTCACTGCAACCTCCGCTTCTAGGGTTCAAGCGATTCTCGTGCCTCAGCCTTCCGAGTAGGTGGGATTACAGGCATGTGCCACCATACCTGGCTAATTTTGTGTTTTTAGTAGAGATGTGGTTTCACCATGTTGGCCAGGCTGGTCTCGAACTCCTGACCTCAAGTGATCCACTCTCTTTGGCCTCCCAAAGTGCTGGGATTACAGGTGTGAGCCACCGCACCCTGCCCATTGTGCTAGACTTTTACACGACTGTGGCAGCGCAGTAGGTTTGCTTATACCAGCGCTACCATAAACGCATGAGTAACCTGTTGTGCTGTGACATTCCCAACACCTGAAGTGATGACGGCTACTGTGTCACTAGCGATAGGACATTTTCAGGTCCCTTATAACCTTACGGGATCACTGTTTTTGTATGTGGTCTGTGGATGACCAAAACGCTGTCATGTGACACAGGGCTATATTGACATGGCTTGCTTCTCCTTCTGGCAGGTCACTCGTTAAATGTCACCTTATCAGGGAGAACTTTCTGACCTCCTTGTCTAAAACAGCAACCCACACTCTGTGATCTCTGTCTGCTTTATTTTTATTCATAGCTCTTAGATATTCATATGTGGTGGTTTACGACTTTCTGGTCTGTCTCTGCCTGTAGACAGTATCGTACGAACAGGGACTATGTTTTGCTCATGGTGGAATCTCAAGTACCTAAAACAGCACCCAGGAAATATTGAGTCAACGAAGGAATATCTCCATGACAGACAGGGTAAGTGCTCAATAAATGGCGACTGGGGTAAAGCCATGTGAGCAAACGAACAGACACCATCGCAAGGGAGAAGCTATGAGGAAGCTCCTCTGCAAAGACTGCCTCTCCACAGGAAAGCCCAGGGCATCTGGTTTTCTGCCCTTCTCTCCTCATTGCCTCCTTTGCAATCATTGAGAGAACTGCAAAGCTGCCAGTGACCTTGGATAAGACTTCCCCCTACACCCTGGGGTAGGTATGCCAGTCTTGGGGGTGGCAGAGTGGCAGTGCAGAGGTTTCTGAAGAATGAGGTTCCTGGACCTGAGCAGCGAGGAGAAGGGGTCTTAGCGTCCTCCTGCCAGACTCCTGGATTCTGTCTAAAGTGTCTCCAAAACTGGTGTGTGCTTGTGTGTGACTGTGGCTCTTTCTGCCAACAGAAGGGGGTAGTTTGCCTCACTACTTAATGAGGGTGATTAACCAGTGACGTGACCTTGGAGGAGTCTCCTTTTCTCTCTAGGCCCCAACTTTCTCATCTGTAAAGTGGAAGAAGGGAAGGACCACTACCTGACCTCTGTAATGCAGAACAGTGACAGTGAGAGCTGCCTCACATGAGGGTGATAGCTGCCCCTGAGAAGTGTAGTATTTGGGATCCATAATCAGTGCAAACTTCCAGCCCAGAGAAAAGACCACAGGCCTGAGAGTCCAGGGCATTATGGACCACCTGCTTTGGAATCACTTGCTTAAGTGTGGGAGAGTGTGGTGAGTCACCGTGCGGACGCTGGGCTGTGTGTATATAAGTCTGTATCCTGTGTTTGGTTCCTTGTGCAAGTGTGTGGCTGTTTAGCATGTGCTTGCTTATATGTGTTGAGTGAACAATCGTGTGTGTAACTGTACGTACGTGCTGGGTGCAGGCCTGTGTGGAAGGTATGACAGGGTGTGAGTGTGCATGGGTGAGTATGTGTGCCTTTGCTTGAGGGTGAGTTGTGCGTGTGTGTGCATGAAGTCCATGGAGAGGTGTGTGTGTGTTTCTGTGTGAGCAGGTTTCAACATGGTTTATGTGTGTATTCTAGTTGTGAGAGGGTGTGGACAACCAAGTTTGCACACATGGATTGTGTGTGAACTTACCTATGTATGAAACTCTGTGATTGATGGATGAAGGGTTTCAGGGGCCAGGGGTGGTTTGTCCATAAGGACTTAGGCTACTGAAGACACCAGTTGTATCATTTTGCTTGTGCTTGTGTTTCTTTTCTTTTCTTTTTTTTTTCTGAGACGGAGTCTCACTCTCTTGCCCAGGCTGGAGTGCAGTGGCGTGATCTCGGCTCACTGCACCTCCTCCTCCAGGGTCAAGTGATTCTCCTGCCTCAGCTTCTCAAGTAACTGGGATTATAGGTGCATATCACCAAGCCTGGTAATTTTTGTATTTTTAGTACAGACAGGGTTTCACCACGTTGTCCAGGCTGGTCTCAAACTCCCGACCTCAAGTGATCCACACACCTTGGCCTCCCGAAGTCCTGGGATTACAGGCGTGAGGCACTGCACCCGCCCTGTGCTTGTGTTTCAAGCTATCCTGACACAGGGCTGTGGAAAGAGGGGTGAGTCTCTTGGGAAGATCTCTGCTGATTGCCACTGTTTCATTAGAAACACAATTATTTCGTAAGGCTGGGCTGACGGTGTTAGAAATAGCCAAGTGCAGCACTGAAGTGACAGGGACCACATCCCATTTGATACTAATTGGTTTGAAGATGGTAATTGTTGAATTGCAGACAGTTGTGACTATCTCCTAATTTAATATAATCAATAAGGTAACAACAGCTCAGTGCAAATGAGATGTGGAGACCCATGGGGCCATTTGTAAGTTATGTTCTTAATGCATTTTCCTAATTAGCTGTAGCAGATTCCCCCCGCCCCCACCTTCTCTGGAGTGTGAGAGAAGTGATCATCTGAGATGCCATACTTTGCTTTCTCCAAACCTTCCCTTTCAGAGAGGCTCAAGGAGAGCTCATCCTGGAGCTCCCTGGAACCCCAAAGGCTTTCTTAGGACCAGCTGAAATGGAGTCAGGGAGTCAACAGTTCAATAGGATACTTCCCTTCAGATTCATGACACCCCCCAGCTTGAACCCATGTAGTTTCTCTGCTTCTTCCATCTGATTGGAAGGTGCTCCAGGACAGGGGTTGTACTTCTTCCCATCAGACTGGCCACTCTGTCACTCAGGGATCCATGTCTCTTTCACTGAGTAAAGCCTCCAAATGCCGCTGCTGGTGTTTTATTCATGACAAGCCCTCATGATGTGCATGTGTGCATGCATGTATATTGCAGTGTAGCCCAGATAGCGTGTCAGGAATGCAGCATGCCAGCAGGGATGTAACTTAGGTAGTGGTTAAAAGAGACTCTGGGCCAGGCGTGGTGACTCACACCTGTAATCTCAGCGCTTTGGGAGGCCAAAATGGGAGGATCGTTTGAGCACAGGAGTTTGAGACCAGCCTGGGAAACATAATGGGACTCCATGTCTACAAAAAATTAAAAAATTAGCTGGGTATGGTGGCGTGCAACTGTGGTCCCAGCTACTCAGGCTGAGGTGGGCTGGGAGATTGAGGCTGTAGTGAGCCATGATTGTGCCACTGCACTTTGGCCTGGGCAACAGAGCGAGACCATGTTTAAAAAAAAAAAAAAAAAAAGACTGGTTCCAGACTGCCTGGGTTCAATTCTCAGCTCTCCCACTTACTAGCCGGAGTGACCTTGGACAAGTTACTTGCCCTCTTTGTGCCTCAGCTTCCTCATTCTATAAATGGGGAAAATAATAGTACGTACTCATAGATCTCTTGTGAGATTTAAATGAGTTAATATATTAACTAATTTTAGTGTTTATTAAAGTTAAAAAAAAGTTCCTTAGTCCCATTAGTCACATACAAAGTGCTCAGTAGCCACATGTGGGCAGTGACTAGTCTTAGAGCAGATAAAGAATATCTTCATCATGGCAGAAAGTTCTGTTGCACAATGCTGCTGTAGACCTTTGATGTGGAATGGGTTGAACTCCAGGGAGGTCCCACACTCCTCTAAATTTGAGTATGGATGCATCTGTGCTTTCCCCAAATTCTTATTCGGCGTGTTGCACAAACTCCTCTCCTGTTGGCAGAAAGAGCCCAGCTCTGTGCCACCTCTTGTCACGTTCCCTGCACCTGATGCCCAGGTCTGGAGCCCCAATTGCTGTTGTACCAGATGGCCCAGGAATTATTAATGAGAGACTGTGTGTGTTCCTGTGCTGAGGCTGTGTGCTGTCATCATCATTTTGGGGCTTTCCTTGGGGAAGTAACAAATGGCATCCCTGCCCAGGAGTCCTCTAGCAGGGACCACCTCATAAATCAGTGTGAAAGGCTCCTAGTCCCTGTGGAGTCATCCCACAGCCCCACAGCTAAGTGACCCAAAGGCTCTGTGGCTGCCATGGCTTCAGTTCCTACCACTGCCTCCACAGATGTCTGGGCCTCCTGGGCACTGGGCTGCCCTGACTGTCAGCAGCCCCAGGCCCCAGTCCTGGTTCCACAATTAACCAGTGGCCTGCCCTTGGAGGAGTCTCGTTCTCTCTCTAGGCCCCAACTTTCTCATCTGTAAAGTGGAAGAAGGGAAGGACCACTACTTGACCTCTGTAATGCAGAACAGTGACAGTGAGAGCTGCCTCACATGAGGGTGAGAAGTGTAGTATTTGGGATCCATGATCAGTGCAAACTTCCAGCCCAGAGAAAAGACCACAGGCCTGAGAGTCCAGGGCAACATGGATCACCTGCTTTGGAATCACTTTCTTAAAAATCCAGATTTCTGGGCCCCACTGTGGATCTGCTGACTCAGGATCTCTGTGGATGATGACTGCATTTTCATTGCATTGCCCCAGTAATTCTTGTGCATTGTAATGTTTGAGAACCTTTGGCCTAAGGGCACGTACTGCATCTCCAGTGCCCTTGCTTCTGGGGAGGGAAGGGCTGGAGCACATCACTGGGTGGAGGGTTGAGGGGAGAGACTGGATAGGGGGGTGGTGAGGAAAGCTGTGTCTTCAAGTGGGGGGCAGGTCTAAAGCCACATTCCAGCCAGTTTGGCAAACTGGGGTCAGGTCTGGCTCAGAACAGAGCACAGGCCAGGAGGTCTGATCTGAGGGGACAAGTGGGAGCAGAGGCCTTATTTTGAGGTGGGGTTGTTTCTCTGGGTTTTTGGAAACAAGGTCTGGCCCTGGTGGGGTGGGCTGCAATAACTACACAAGAGGGAGGTTGGTTAGTGTAGTGGTCAAAATGCACAGTTTTGGGAGCTACACAGCATTTGGTTCAGATCCAGGCTATGTAGCATCTTAGCAGTGTGGCCTTGGGCAGGCCACTTAACCTCATCTGTGGAATGGTGACAGTGACTTCTACCTCACTGGATTAAATAAGACAACATGCAGAGAAGCCCCAGGCACATTGAAATACTTACATGTTCTTCTCTTTCCCCAGCCAGCCTCCTGAATCCCCCTTGACAAGAATCAGAGTAGCATGGAGGCCTGGGTAGGATTTAGATAGTAATGGTAACTGCCCCTTGTACCACATTCTAGAACTTACCAAGTACTTTCATGTCCTTTATCTCATGGTAGTGTGGGGCAACCCTGATGGGAAAACTGAGGTTGAGAGAAATTCAGTGAGTTGCTCAAAGTCACTCACTGGGACATAGGAAAGGGGAGGGGTACACTTCTGCCCTGAGACCCACTGTGACAACTGATTGCTGCTGGTGACAAAGCCTTCTGTGTTAGCCCATTTTACATTACTGTAAAGGAATACCCTGAGACTGGGTAATTTATAAAGAAAAGAGGTTTATTTGGTTCACAGTTCTGCAAGCTGTACAAGAAGTGTAGTGTCAGCATCTGCTTCTGGTGAGGCCTCAGGCAGCTTCCAATCATGCCAGAAGGCAGAGGGGGAGCTGGCATGTCACATGGTGAAAGAGGGAGCAAGTGAGGGGGGAGGTGCTATCTCTTTTAAACAGCCAGCTCTCTCATGAATGAATAGACTGAGAACTTACTCATTACTATGGGGACAGCACCAAGCTATTTATTAGGGATCTGCCCCCATGACCCGAACATCTCCCACTAGGCCCACCTCCAACACTGGAGGTCACATTTCAACATGGGATTTGGAGGGGAGAAAACACTCAAACCATGTCTCCTCCCAAACCCCTTAAAGACAGAATTTGTGAGCCCATGTGTGGTGGGGTGGAGCAATAAGGAGACTCCCAGGGAATTTCTGCTTGGTCTGGGCCCCTGTTTAGCTAGCTGATGTGTAGGCAAGGATTTCTGGACTGGGAAGCTGTTCTCTGCCATCCTGTTTAGGGTGCACTGGTCAGGGTGGGGTGTGGAGGGGTGGCTCTGTTTCTCCTGCCTCTGACCTTTTCACCTGGCCTCCTGGGTGCCCAGCCAAGGCCCAGTGCCCCCCCCCCGCCGTGGCTGATTCACCACCTCCAGCTGTGTTTTTGGGAAATGAATGGAGAATCAGGCTGCCAGGCTGGAAAAGACTGGGGCAAACAGAACACACGTGTAGGTAGCAGTTAGCATAACTGGCTGCATGGTTCTGGGCAGGCAGCTGGCAGAGGTGTTAGGTCAGGGCAGTCATGAATTGGGGCAGGCTGGGGGAGTCCTGGTCAGGCAGGAAGTGGTGCTGGGCGGACAGCTGGCTCTGCGGTTGGTTGAGGTCGGAGAGGACATAGTGTGGGCTGACAGCTGGTGTGGTGGATGGAGGCTATCGGGAGCCAGCCTCAGGCAGAGGCTCCAGCACCACGGACAGCTCTGGGGAGGCTTCGTTCTGTTGTCCAGATCCGGATGCAGTTTGAAATCTTTACCTGAGAGTCACTTAATCCCCTTTGTTTCTGTGGTTGCTCAAGAGCCTTTGCACACCTCCTTCCTGGCGTGGTCTTTAAGAAGTCACTCCAACAGCTCTCCAGCTCTGTTTCCAGAGGAATGTTCATGACTTTGACCAATTTGGGGTTTCCCTGAGGGGTTCACATCTTTCAAGAGTCCAGTTTGTTGGTGGCTGATCCTGTCACATATTTTAGGGCCAGGGCCTAGCCAGGGACCCAATCTTGATTGTAAGCAGGCCAGCGAAGTTTGTCCTGGGTTGGGGGAGGGATTTTTGCTTCCCCTCAGGCCAGTCATGGTCCTGACCTCCATCATGTCCCCAGTGCTCCGTACACGTGAATCTCCCCCAGATCCTCTTTTTCCTCTCCTTTTGCTTGTGACTGCTTGAGTGAATCAGGGCTGAAGATCAGAAGTCCCCAGTCAAGGAGCTTTCCCCACTAATGAGCTCTCCGAGGGCCTCAGACAGCCCCTCCCTTTGCCCCGCCCCACCCTGTTCATTTATTTATAACACAGAGCACCGTCCCCCACATCGCCAGAGGAGAAAGGGCCAATTAGCTTGCAGTACTGCCAATCAACATGCGAACGGGGGAGGGCAGAAGAGGATGACTCAGAGAACTTGCGTGGGGGCAAAGTGAGAAGTACTATACGCTCTATAATTTATCTCAGCATAGTATCATCTAGCCCAGGCTTCTCACATTGCAGATGAGGTGTCTGAGGCCCAGAGCAGTAAAGTAACTTCTTAAATCCACACATCCAGTGATGACCAAGGCAAGAACTGGAACCTGGGTTTGTTGATTCCCAGTCCAGCATGATTTCCACTACAGAATGTCTTTAGAATGCATTTGTCTTGAAGACGGAAGTGAGATCTCTGTTTCAATTGACAACTTGGCATTTTTCTGTCTGTCAACACTTTGATAAATTTAGAAGAAATGGACTTATGTTGGCACATCTGGGAACTAGCAAAAAGATCAAGATTGTCACTGTGATGGTATCTTCACTCTACCACCTTGGAACAAAATGGCAGATGACATGAACATTTTCAAGGAGATATGGCGTCTTTAACTTGTAACAGATTCCAACATAATTTGACTTGTGGGTAGAAGTTACCATGGATATGCCTGCATTGAGTTGACCTGTAGATGGGAGTCATTATTCTTTACATAAGGTGCATAGCTTTTCCCACTATTGACAAGACATTTGGAGGAGGTGGAGAAGTCAGTCTGTGCTTTGAGGGGTTATCATTGTCATTTATAATGGTGGATAGAGAGGCATTTGGTGGTTAGTGTTCCAGTTGAACACAGGCCAGGAGAAGCAGAGTATGGCATAGTCTATATAAGCCTGACACCCTAGGCCTTCAAAATCTCGTTTTCCACCCGTGGATGCATTTCCCTTTCACCATCAAACACTGGAGGACTGGAGATACGCAAATGTCCCAGGCCTAAAGAGTCTACTGGGGCTGTTTGAAGATGATATTGATCCAATTTCCTGTACTCATTTTCCCCCCTACACAATCCCAAAGGCCAAAGGGTAGGAGACTTGGGGGCTGCCTCTGGGGGTTTTTCTGGTGGATTAGTGCCCATGATTCTGGCAGGAATTGAGGAGGGAGCAGAAGAGGCCTGAGTTCAGCAGCCTGAGTGCTGGAGTACAGACCACTTGAGTGGAGAGGACTTAGAGGGTGTTTTTTTCTTATATCGTTTCCTTACATCTGAGAGCAGAACTGACTTTCCCTAGCAAGATTAAACCCATTGAAATCTTCCTCCTGAACTCAGGCTCACCTGCTGGACACCCCCATGCAGATGTCCACATCATGTCTCAAAATCGGCTCATCTTCCTCTAATCTTGCTCTTACCCCTGTGAACCAAAACAAACAAACAAAAAAACCCAACCAAACAAACAAAAAACAATCACTGTTGTCCAGGCCTGGTCAGTACCCTGGATGGATTTGTCTAAGGTGCCATGGGTGAGTCACTGGCACCTTAAAAGATGACACTGAAGCCCCTATTTCTCATTTTTTGCTTTCATCCCCCTTGCTACCCTCTGCATCCCTTTGCCTTCTATCTAGATTCTCCATGTATCTTTTTAAGCTTCTTTGACTTACTGCCTAGTGCTTATGATGTGTCAGGTACTCTTTAAGTGCTCTATATGTTTCAATTCATTTAATCTTCATAGTAGCTCTATGAAGCTGGAACTATTATCTCTATTTTACAGATGAGAAAACTGAGACAGAGAGGTTAAATATTTTGCCTAGGTTCATACACTAAATAAGCAAAGTCTGCAAACTGTTCTCTGAGCACTATACTACATTGCCTCCCAGATGACAAACCCATGAGGCATTTGGTTTAGTTTTTTTTTTTTTTTTTTTTTTTTTTAAGATTCTGCCTTTCAGATGGATGACCTTGGCTTGCCCAGCCACCTACCCACCCGTCCATCCGTTCATCCATTCATCTATCCATTCAGCTACCCAGCTCTTCATTCAACAAATATTTACTGAATATATCTACTTTGTGCCCAAGATTCTGCCAGGTAACAGTGGAAGCAAAATCAGACACAGTCCTTGCTGTCCTAGAGCTGACAGACTTATGGGGCAGACAGATAATACATGAACACACCAATGAGTGTGTATTTATAAGTGGACATAGGTGCTCTGAAGGACAGGGTTGCAGCGCCTTTGCATCACAGCTATGGCTGCAAACCCAGGCCATGCATCCCATTTCCCAACTTTTTTTTTTTTTTTAAATAACAAGGTCTCTCTCTGTCACCCAGGCTGGGGTGCAATGGTGTGATCAAAGATCACTATAACCTCAAATCCCTGGGCTCAGGCAATCCTCTGGCTTCAGCCTCCCAAGTAGTACACATGTGTGCCACCATGCCCAGCTCATTTTAAAAGTTTTTATAGAGATGACATCTTGCTATGTTGCTCAGGCTGATCTCCTGGCCCCACGTGATCCTCTCGACTTGGCCTCCCAAAGTGTTGGGATTACAGGCATTAGCCACTGCATCTGGTCCTATTTTCCAATCCTGACCCAAATCTCTGAACCTTCATCAGATACAATTTCGTAAGCTTAATAGTTTTCAGGAGCTTCCACCAGTCCAGAATCCCAATGTAATGTCCAAAGTGTCTTCCTTACCTGCCACAGTTTCCTTGGGATGAATAGTGTCTTCAGGTGTGGCCAATCCTAGCTCTTCTCCCAACTCAAGGGAGGTAAAATTTTGTTGCCACAAACCTCCTTGGTTATTTGATTACAGATAGCATTGTTTTCCACTTCGAGCACTGGTAGAAGCTTTTTTTTTTTTTTTTTTTTTCTTTCACGAATCTCTTTGAGAGATTAGCAAAAACTAAGAACATTCTTTGAGGAAAAAATGCCTCCCCGGATTCCCAAGCTAGTTAAAAGTAGCCCCAACTTTGCATCCCAGATTTTAGGACATTTTTTTTGGAGACAGGTCTCACTCTGTCACTTAGGCTGGAGTGCAGTGGTGCGATCTTTAGCTCACTGCAGCCTCAACCTCCTGGGCTCAAGTGATCCTCCTGCCTCAGCCTCCTGAATAGCTGGGACCACAGGTTTGCACTACTTACTATGCCTGTCTAATTTTTTAATTTTTTTTTTTGTAGAGACAGGATCTTACCATGTTGCCCAGGCTAGTCTTGAACTCCTGGACTCAAGTGGTCTGGGGGACGCTTTTTAAGGCTAAGTGGATTGTGCTGGCTGCATAATTAGGTGAAACCCCTGGACCTCCTGTCGAGATACAGGTGCTTCACCTCCCTCACCTTAGCAGAATTCACTAGTGTTACTTCATCTTGAGTGGTGATTAAAATCATTTTTTTTGCGGGGCAGGGACCTCTTTGAGAGACTGACAAACATGCACATACTTAGAACAACTTGTGCATGATTTTGAGGGGTTTACAGACCTCCTGTAGCTCATCATGGATCCTAGGTAAAGAATTTCCAACCTGAGATTTTCTGGCTTCTACCTCTTGACACAACTTCTGTACCCTTGGGTGGTATCAATGCTCAAGTAGCTGGTCAGTGTCTGGGGCATTGCGTGGGTTTCCCAGGAGGGTCTCTAAGATACCATTCAGGATGCCAGGGACCAGTCATGCAAGGGCCAGCGCTGATTCTCGGGGATGGAGATGCCGCCTGGTGCTCCTATAGACTCCACTAGCTGGAGGTCCACGTAACATGGCTGTCAGCTTCATGTCTTCCAGCATAGCTGCTCATCTCCTGTGTGCATCTGCTGCTCTCTGTTAACTGGGTGATTGAGAGACACCCAAGACTCATCTCACTAATACTCAGCAGGCAGTCTGAATATGTAGTACAGGGAAAGCAAGCATGAGATACATGTACTACCCCTCCCGACCCGGCACCCATGACAGACGCTGCTAATCAATCACAGGGTTCATCCCCACTGGGCCCAGACATGGTCTTATAATCCTTCTCAAATAGTAATTTAGGTAGACACCACCAATCCATCAGAGTTGGCATGTAGGATGAAATATATTTGCCATCCTGGCTGCAGGTGATATGGGGTTGGGCACTGTGGCTGTAGGCCCATCCCTTACCAGTCTCAGATCCCACGTCCTAGCTGGCCTAGAACGCCAGGCCTCTCTGTTGGTCTTGGAGAATCCTCAGACGCCATCCATCTGGTTAGCCAAGATGTACCCCTGAGGGTGATCCTAGATCTCCTTCTTTATTCTCCCATACTAATTTGCCCATTCTTCAGCTAAAATGTCTGCAGCATCTCTTTTCTCATCCCAGGCTCACTTTAGGGATCCCAGATCAGACCCTCATTACCTCTGGTCTGGAACTGTCAAGAGTCTCTTAACTATTTCTTGTCTCCATTCTTAAAACCCTTCTAATCCATGCACTATACTTCCTCAAACATACGATGCAAGATATTACACCCCTTTTTGAAATCCTTCAGTCCTTTAAAAGAGGAAGTCCATATATGGATGAAAACCATGGCGTAGATAGCCATTTGCAGTCTGACCTTGACTTCCCTTCCAGTTTCACTCCTGACCATTCCCCTGTGCTCTAACAAGATCTTGCAATGCCACATTTCCTGGTATTCCAGGCTTTCCCAGGCAATCTTGTCCTGGTGCATGCTCTTTCTTCTCTCTAGAATGCCTCATCTACTTCCCTCTCCCAGCCTTTTTCTCTGCCTGGTGGACTCTTCTTTCAAGAACTTTCTCAAATGCTGTCTGCTCTGTGAAATTCTATCTGTTCCATGTTGGGTTTGAGATTTCCACTGCCCCCTCCGTCACTCCACCAGCTTCCTGTGCATGTCTCTATCCTGACACCTTTAACTCTGTTTTACTCTATCTGGTAATTACCTGTTTACTTGTGCAACAGTGTTCGATGCATCCCTGCGTCTTAGCACCCAACGTAAGACAAGTCCAAAGCAGGGAACTTGCTGACATGCACTGTGTGTAACTTGCAGTGGGTGAAGACCTCCAGCCCCCTCTTCCTACCCTAAGGCAGCATTTGCTCTATCATCATATCTTGCCAAGTGAAAGCAGCCTTCACCTTTTAAACGATGGCTTTTCTCCTCCCCGCAGAAAGGGTTCCTCATTGAAATTCACCAGGAATGGGCAGTTTCTGACAGAGTCTCTTGGCTGGCCGGTGATACAGCTGCCAACACCCAGCACTCCTGGAAGCAGAAGGGCTTTTGTTCATAAGCTGCGTGCATACATTTTACCACTCCCTGAGATCCCAGGGGAAAAATAACCCTTCCCCTTTTTCCATTGGCCTCTCCAAGGCCCCTGTGGCTTCCCTTTTCTTGGCTGGAAAAATGAAGGGTCTCGGGGGCTCTCAGTGATGGTGGAAATGGGAATGTGTGAGAGGCCTGCTCAAAGTTGGGGTTGGGGAAAGAGCTGGTGGACTGGGAGGGGTAGGGGACTTCAATTTAGACCAGGAGTCCCCAACCTACTGGTCCATGGCCTGTTAGGAACCGGGCCACACAGCAGGAGGTAAATGGTGGGCAAGTGAGCATTACCGCCTGAGCTCCACCTCCTGTCAGATCAGTGGTGGCAGTAGATTCTCATAAGAACACAAACCTTATTGTGAACTGTACATTCGAGGGATCTAGGTTGCACACTCCTTATGAGAATCTAATGCCTGATGATCTGAGGTGGAACAGTTTCATCCTGAAACCATCATTCCCACCCCAAGTCCATGGAAAAATTGTCTTCCACAAAACCAGTCCCTGGTGCCAAAAAGGTTGGAGACCACTGATTTAGATGAAGCTCCTGCAGGGCAGGAGACTCATCTGCATTATTTGACATAGACAATGGGCTCCTCGGTGAGCCTAAGTGGTCTGCAGGATTATGGCAAGATGGTGCTCTTGGAGAAAATAAAATAACATTACTAAAAATAATATATCATCCATATAGCCCTGACTCTGAATGCTTTTCAGAGTGCCGCTGCTCTGAATGCTTTCCATGTATTCACTCCTTTAGGTCCTTAGTGCCACCCTTTGTAGTAGGTTTTAGTATTATCCTCCTCTTACAGGTGAGAAAGTGAAGGCCACAGAGAGATTACCATGTGCTAATCTTTCTCAGGGTAAATGGGGAAACTGAGGCTGACATCACTGGAAGGAGGTCATGGATGAAACTGTATTTTTTTTTTTTTTTTGAGACAGAGTCTCACTCTGTCATCCAGGCTGGAGTTCAATGGCATGGTCTCAGCTCACTGCAATCTCTGCCTCCCGGATTCAAGCGGTTCCCCCACCTCAGCCTCCCGAGTGCCTGGGACTACAGGCGTGCGCCACCACATCTGGCTAATTTTTGTATTTTTAGTAGACACGGGGTTTCACTGTGTTGGCCAGGCTGGTCTCGAACTCCTGACCTCATGATCCGCCCGCCTCGGCCTCCCAAAGTGCTGGGATTACAAGCATGAGCCACCGCACCTGGCAGGATGAAACTGTATTGTGAGCATAGGAAGAAGAGGAGGAGTGTTAGAAATCTTGGCAGCCTGGCTGTAGCTTTGAGAAAGTCACTTCTGTAAACCTGTGTTTTCTACTATGCAGTATGGTAATTATGCCTTCTTGGAAGGCTTAACATAAGGATTGGATGAACTCATACAAGTAAAATGCCCAGCACATTAAAGATAACCAATAAACCATAGTTGCCCTTATTAATCACCTAATTGCTCCCTCCTTTGTGCCCTTTCTGTTTCATACTCTTCTTTTCTAGAAGCTTATCAGACTATTTTAATTGTCTTGCTGGTATTGTCTGAGCACGTCTGCCTTGCTGGTATTCTCTGAGCCTCTCTCAAAGGCAACGGCCAGGTCTTATCTACCTCTGGGCTCTCTAGCTGGCAGACGGAGGTTTCATATGAGAAAATAGGCCTGGGAAGGAAGTCATTTGCCCAAGTGGACAAGCTGGGAAGTGTCAGGACCCAGGTCCTGCTGCAAGGTGCTGCACAGACTATTTCCTGATCCATGATCAGTGGGGCAGGAGGTGGAGGATCCCATTCCTGGGAATGCCTGGGTGGGAAGCCCCAGGTTCCTGGCACCTGCCAGAGGGGAAAATGGGAATGAGAGTCAATGAGCCCTGTTAGGCTCAAGGAGGAGAAGGCTGATAGAGGCTGGATGAGACAGGGCTTAGTGAATGGTCAGATGTGAGACGGAGGAAGAGAGAGGAGTCGAGTTTGACTGCCAGGTTGCCTTGGAATACAGGACACAGATACAGGAGTTTGTGGAGTGCAGGAGAAGATGATGAATTAGGTTTTGGAAATGCTCGTGGGAAACAGTTCGTGAGGCAGGCCCTTAAAGGTCTCTAGCAGGCATTTGACTCTGAGGGGATGTGGGCAGGGCACCGACATCTGTCCCAACCTGTGATCCTATGACATGGTGCTGCACTGAGCTGGGTGAAGTACAGCACTGAAGTTGGATTGTAGGACTTAAATCCTGGCTCTATGTTAACATACTATCTGTGTGACCTTGAGCAAGTTACTTAACCTCTCTGAGCCTTAGTTTTATTTTTCTGTAAAAGGGGTGATTAGAAATTACCTCCTAGCATGTTACTGTGAAGGCCAAATGAGACAAAATGGGTCAATGATGGAGCATAGTAAGAGTTCAATATGTAATGACTATTATTATTATTATTATTATTATTATTATTATTGACAGTGTCTTGCCCTGTTGCCCAGGCTGTAGCGCAGTGGCGTGATCTCGACTCACTGCAGCCGCAACCTCCTGGGTTCAAGTGATCCTCCCACCTCCACCTCCTGAGTAGCTGGGACTATGGGCACCTGCCACCATGTCTGGCTAATTTTTCATATTTTTTGTAGAGATGAGGTTTCACTGTGCTGCCCAGGCTGGTCTTGAACTCCTGGGCTCAAGCAATCCTCCTACCTTGGCCTCCCAAAATGCTGACATTATAGGTGTAAGCCACCACACCTGGCAGTGTTCATTACTGTTATTAGCTGCTTCTGCTGCCAGAATGCTGACTTTCTCGCCATTGGCACCCTTTTCTGTTTCAATCTCTCCCATCCCACCAGCACTAGCTACCCAGAGGCCCATAATAGGTGCTCTCAACCTCTTCATCTTTCAGAGACTCTTGTCCTTAAAATATCGCCTCTGGCCCTTTTGGGCAACTGACCAAGGAGGAGCAGAGAGTTATTGTTCTCTTCCAATGAGGTGTCACTTGAGTTTTAACTGTGCCTGCATGCCTTGACCCACAGGCATGACTAATGGTAGGAATGAAGCTATTTCAGGGGCAGAGGGGTCTTTCTGGTGCTGGTCAGACCAACATATCCAGAAGTTGTCTACTATGCCTTCATGTGTGGACATTGATGATGAATATGAAATTCCTACTAAGAGATCTGGAACTTCTCCCTTGGGATTACAAGTGGGGTGCTTTATGCTCCTTTGGTTGAGAGGTCTTTTGGAGAGGTCTCCATTTCTCACAATACGACTAGGGTACCCAGGAGTTGTTCCATCTCTCCCTCTCTCCTGTCCCTAGGTTCTGGGAATGTAGGGAGACAGTGGACAACTGCCTGATGCATAGCACGTGTTTAGTATATGTGGACGAGAGTAAGGAGAAAGCCATTACCTGAGGATCAGGAAACCCACATTCAAGTCCTGCCCCTGCCTTTACCAGGCGTCTGCTCTTAGACAAGTGATTTCTCTTTTCTGGGCCTCAGTTATCTGTAACATGAGGATGATAATACTTGACTCCTTTAGCAGACCAAACAGTCAGACCAGTATGTTCACTTGGTTAATGCAGAAATAGAAGCCCAGACTGCGGAAGAGGCTTGCTGTGGGTCATGAAGCCAGAGTTTGGCTGCAAAGTCAGTTATGTGGAAAAGCCTAGTCAAGTGTTACAAGAGGATAGGGATCACCTATCAAGGTACTTAGGCTTTTTGACCCAGGGAAGGGAAGGAAAATCACCCTCTGTTAGATGACTTACAGCTATACTTTCAAAGCCAATGGGAGTTTCTGAAGGTGGCTGTAAGGCTCAGGGAACCTGATGGTGTGTATGTGTCTCAGGGGTCACGAGCCCTGGCCGTATTAAAGATGTAGGCTATCTTGGAAGCTCTTCTCAGTGACTCTCTTGCAAAGTTTTAGGTCTCAACTCAGCTGCAAAATGAATGAACTGCTCATCTCACCAGCACAGAGCACATTTGGGCCAAACTCTTCGCTCAGTTTTATGGGGCCAATACATCTGCAGAATCACTTACCCGTCACTCTGCAGACAGAATGCATGATTTCGGAAAACTTTCTTTTCCCTTTTCCCAAAAAACTTTTATTCCCTGGCGGAAATGGTTTATCAACGTCTTTAAAAAACCGCTCAGATCTTCTTGGCAACCCCTGATACCATAAAAGAGTGGCTGTACGAATGCAAATGAATTGGAGGGCATTAAAAAACTCTCTTGCCTCGGCAGCTGAAGTGGAGAAGGACCAGATGATGGATAGCACGCGGCTTTCTGCTGAGCGATTTTGCTGTTTTTACGCCTGCCAATGGCTGATGTATTTCATCTTTTGTTTCCTTTACTGCCGCTTAAGCAACCACCCTCAGGCTGGGGGTATGTCCCTGAGCACCCACTTGTTTCACCCCCTGGGGAGGACTCCAGTCAGCTGTTCTGCATTCACCCCTGATTCAGGGAAGGCAGGGATGGCCCAGCTGGAGGGGGCCTCGAGGGAGCACCCCTCCTGGAACTGCTGAGCTCGGTAGAAAGGGCTGCTGAAGAGGCGGAAATCCTTTCTGCTTTCTCAAGGGGCATACGCCTCATTCCACACCACCCCACTCGTGTTTATTGAGGCCTACTCTGTGCTAGGCACTGTTCTGGGCTCTGTGAGGATACCAAGAAGTGAAGGACACAACTCTGCCCTCCATGATCTTAACACCATTTTTGGGAGGAAACTCACCCCAGTTATACACACGGGCATGCACGTAGTGCAGCCTTCCCACAGGGACCCACACTTACCCCCATGTGCACAGGCACATGCTCACACTCACCCACAACACTTACCTCCATGTGCACAGGCACATGCTCACACTCACCCACAACACTTACCTCCATGTGCACAGGCACATGCTCACACTCACCCACAACACTTGCCCCCATGTGCACAGGCACATGCTCACACTCACCCACACACCATACAAATGCATGTGGAAACCCCACCCCACACAGGAAAATAAGTGCGCACATAGAAACACACACACACACACACACACACACACAAAACCAAGACCCACCAACTCTCAAACCTGTGTGCATTCATACGCATGCACACAAACACACACATGCTCCTGCATACCCAGAGATGAGGAAGTTAAGCAATAAAACAAAATTATGTGTGATTCAAAGCTGGAATGAGTGGGCAGATGA
>NW_012103621.1:1867681-1869207 GCF_000951045.1 Mandrillus leucophaeus | reverse complement strand
GCTTGAACCTGGGAGGTGGAGGTTGCAGTGAGCTGAGATCGCGCCACTGCACTCCAGCCTGGTGACAGAGCAAGACTCTCCATCTCAAAAAAAAAAAAAAAAAAAAAAATTATTTTTATTGAGGTGGAACTCACACAACAAAAAATTAACCATTTTAAGGTGAATGATTCAGTGGCATTTTGTATATTCACGACGTACAACCATCACCTCTATCTACTTCCAAAACATGTTAGCCACCATCAACCCAGAAGAGAATCCCATACCCATTAAGCAGTTTCTCCACATTCTCCCCTCCTCACAGTCTCTGGCAACCACTACTCTGCTTCCCGGCCCCATGGATTTGCCTATTCTAGATATTTCATGTAAATAGAATCATACAATGTGTGACCTTTTGTGACTTGCTTCTTTTGCTTAGCAGAATGTTTGCCAGGTTCATCAATGTTCAGCATGTGTCGGTCCTTCATGTCCTTTTATGGCTGCGTAATATTCTGGTGTAAGGATATACCACAATTTGTTTATCCATTCATCTGTCGATGGACATTTTGTTGTTTCCACCATTTGACTATTGTGAACAGTTTTGCTATTCATGTACAAGTATTTGTTTGAGTCCCTGTTTTCAATTCTTGGGACTGCATACCTAGGAGTGGAATTGTTCAGTTATATGGTAACTCTATGTTTATTTTTTTATTTTGAGACAGGATTTTGCCCTGTTGCCCGGGCTGGAGTGCAGTGGTGCGATTTTGGCTCACTGCAACCTCTGCCTCCTAGGCTCCAGCAACTCTCTTGCCTCAGCCTCCCAAGCAGGTGGGACCACAGGTGCGTGCCATCGCACCCAGCTAGCTTTTGTATTTTTTGTAGAGACAGGGTTTTGCTATGTTGCCCCAGCTGGTCTTGAGCTCCTGAGCTCAAGTGATCTTTCTGTGTATTAGTCTATTTTCATACTGCTGTAAAGAACTGCTTGAGACTGGGTCATTTAGAAAGAAAAGAGGTTTAATTGACTCAAATTTCAGCATGGCTGAGGAAGCCTCAGGAAACTGACGATCATGGTGGAACGCAAAGGGGAAGCAAGGTACCCTCTTCACGAGGTGGCAGGAAGGAGAATTGCCCAGTGAAGTGGGAAGAGCTCCGTATAAAACCATCAGATCTTGTGAGAACTCACTCACTGTCAAGAGAACAGCGTGGGGGAGACTGCGCCCATGATTTGATTACCTCCACCTGGTCTCTCCCTTGACACGTAGGGATTAGGGGGATTACAATTCAAGATGAGATTTGGGGCTGGGAGTAGTGACTCACGCCTGTAATCTCAGCACTTTTGGAGGCCAAGGTGGGTGGATCACTTGAGGTTAAGGGTTCATGACCAGCCTGACCAACATGGTGAAACCCTGTCTCTACTAAAAAAAATACAAAATTAGCCAGGTGTGCGTGGTGGTGCACGCCTGTAATCCCAGCTATTTGGGAGGCTGAGGCAGGAGAATCACTTGAACCTGGGAGGTTGCCATGAGCTGAGATCGAGCCATTGTACTCCA
>NW_012103621.1:1863544-1864966 GCF_000951045.1 Mandrillus leucophaeus | reverse complement strand
AAACACACACATGCTCCTGCATACCCAGAGATGAGGAAGTTAAGCAATAAAACAAAATTATGTGTGATTCAAAGCTGGAATGAGTGGGCAGATGAGAAAGGATTCAGGCAGGCTTGCAGAGGAAATAATGCTGCTGTGGGAAATTTAGTTTCAGTTTAGTCTCTTAGTACCTGTGTGGCCTTGGTCGAGTCTCTTAGCCTCTCTGAGTCTCAGTTTCCTTAATTGAAACTGAGGTCCTTCCAGATGCAAGACCCCATGACTTTGTGAAGTCGGTTCAGAAGTCAATGTGGGTTGCTCTAATAGTAGTAATCATAACAACAGCTACTCTGTATTGAGTACTCACCAAGTGCCACATCCTGTGTTAAGCACTTTATATACTCTATTTTTTTAAATCCTCACAGCAATCCTAGAAGATGAGTACTTTTGTTAGCTGTGTTTTGCTGGTGAGAAACTGGGACTCAGAAAGGTGTAGTTACTAGCCTACAGTTACACAGCAAATAGAAGTAGAGTCTGTATTTGAACATGGACAGGTTGGCTACAGGGCCTGAACTTTTAGCTTTGTTGAACATACACTGAATTGAATTTGTGCTGGCATTGGGGACCAGGAGATGAACAACATACAGCCCCAGCCCATCAGAGGCCCACAGTCCAGTGTGGAGGTGGCTACCTACCAGATTGTCAGCATGAGCTGCGTGGCTTCATGCTGGGGAAGCTTGGGCTCCTGGAGACTCATCTCTCCCTGAGCCATGTGGGAGAGGCTTATTCCGCTCATCCAAGTGATGGGGCAGCTACCTCACGGAAAGAAGGTGATGGGGAAAGGCTGTGTAACTGGGGCTTTTGCCCTGGCCTCTGTCTGAGCAGCTGGGTGCTCCCTGGACAGACTCCAGAGTGCTGGGATCTGGCCCTACCTTGGGGGACCAGGCAGGTTCCTGCCTTTTCCTGGTGTTTTCAGGACAAAGTCTGCCCAGACAAGGGGATTGTGAGGAACACCCTGTGATTGCTCTTTGAGTGATAATCGCCTTCTCTGGATCAACAGGTTCTCTGTGTGCAAACTCTCCTTGACTCTCTCTGATGCTGGGCAAAGCCGACTGGTTCCCCTCCCCAGGCTCTGTTCCCTCTTGCTCAGTTTCCCAGGTGAAGAGGATGCGGTTGACTCTCCTCGCTTCCCTGAACGTTCTTCCACCTGCTGGTCCCCACAGCCTTCTCACCATGTGGTCTCTTTCTTGCTGTCTCTCCACAGCCTGCTGACCAATGCTCCTTCCCAGTCCCCCTCCATTCTCAGCTCCCCTTCACCACAGATGACCTTCCTTTTTAAAAATTTACTGAGGTCGCTGGGCATGGTGGCTCATGCCTGTAATCCCAGCACTTTGGGAGGCCGAGGCGGGCAGATCATGAGATCAGGAGATCAAGACCATCCAGGCC
>NW_012103621.1:1843286-1861879 GCF_000951045.1 Mandrillus leucophaeus | reverse complement strand
AAAAAAAAAAAAAAAAGGAGATTTGGGTGGGGACACAAGCCTAACAATATTAGCTCACCTCAGCCTCCCAAAGTGCTGGGATTACAGGCATGAGCCACCATGCCTGACCTATATTTAACTCTTTTTGAGGAACCTCCAAGCTCTTTTCCACAGTGGCTGAACCATTTTACATCCTCACCAGGATCATAGGAGTGCCTGCTTTCTGCAAAGATCTGACTTGTCAATCCCATCCGAAACCCACCTGGCATTCCTCATTACTTCCTGGTGATGATTTTCTTTTCTTTTTGAGACAAAGTCTCACTCTGTTGCCCAGGCTGGAGTGCAGTGACACCATCTCGGCTCACTGCAACCTCTGATTCTCCTGCCTCAGCCTCGCTGGTAGCTGAAATCACAGCGTGCGCCCTGGTGATGTTTTCTAACACCTAACTGAAGAACTAGAAATTTAATATGTCAAATGGACAAAAGAGAAAAGAGTCAGCTCAGGGTGATGCAGGAACCAGGGGCTGCAGCCCAGCTGCCCAGCATCTTCTTGCTCTGCAGAGCCACCTTGGAACCTTTGAAACCACTGGTCTAGAATGAGCCCCATGTTACATGGAAGGGGATCTGAAACCAAGAGAGGGAAGGGACTTGGCTATGGTCACCTAATGACTTAGTGGCATAGCGAGGACTGGAACCAAAGTATTCTGGCTCCCTGGCTCCCTATAAAGTGCTCTTTTTTTTTTCCTAAGGAAAAAATTACAAAAGTGATATATTCTTGCCGTAATAAATTCAAACAGTAAAGAAATAGAAAGTAAAAACTGCAAGTTTCTTATCCCTATCTCTTACCCCAGCCTCTGGAGACAATCAGTGTGAAAAATTTGACTGTGTCCTTCAAGATTTTTTTCTCTGTGCATGCACACCCACCCACCCACTCACTCACCTATACACACACACCCCTACATGAGTACAATCCCAAAAATGGGGTTGTACTAGATTTACTGTTCTGTGATTTGCTTTGTATGGTAGTTCTTGAAGTCTGGAAGGACCCATCACTTACCCTTGAGAGCTCACAATTGGAGTGATATGCCATGGAAGAATGGAAGTATCTCAATCACATTTATGTACCCAAAGAAAGGAACATGGGCTTAGGGGCCTGAAGGCTGGGCTGGGTTTGTAGAGGTGCAGGCAGCATTCCAGGTGAGCACCAGCTGAGCAAAGGCTTTGCAGTGGTGACAAGTGAGCTGAGATGGACTGAAGAGCTTGAGTCAGGGAGGCTGGGCTGAGAGAAGGGGCCAAACTATGAAGGACCTTGAATGCCAGGGAGAGAAAACAGCGAGGTATCAACTAGGCAGCAGGGAGTCACTGGGAGAGAAAAATGGAAGTGGTGCTTCTGGGAGAAGGAATCTGGATCTCTAATGTGCCTGTGTGTGCCTGTGTGTGCAAGTGTGCACACTCATTGGAGATGGCAGGTTTTTTTTTTTTTTTGAGACTGAGTCTTGCTCTCTCACCTAGGCTAGAGTGCAGTGGTGCAACCTTCGCCTCCTGGGTTCAAGCGATTCTCCTGCCTCAGCCTCCTGAGTAACTGGGATTACAGGCATCTGCTACCATGCCTGGCTAATTTTTGTATTATTAGTAGAGATGGGGTTTTACCATGTTGGCCAGGCTGGTCTCAAACTCCTGACCTCAGGTGATCCATCTTGGCCTCCCAAAGTGCTGGGATAACAGGTATGAGCCACCGCACCCAGCAGATGGCAGGGTTTTTGGTGGACTTTAGATAGCACTGGCAGGAAGGAGCCAGGCAGGAGGCTGTGGCCCAGTTATGAGCTGTCTAGGCAGAAGCTATGAGAGTGAATTCAGAGGCGACCTGGAGGGACCCTCTGGACTGGTGGTCAATTGGCTGTGGAAAAGGAGAACCAGACTGATGTAAGGACCCGATCTTGTATAAATGGCAGCAAGGGTGGCATCACTGGGCCACTGGAAATCAGGACCAGGTAGTGTCTTGGGGATGTGGCGTGGAGAGGGGGGCTGGGGGTTTTGGATCTGTTTGCCCCAGGTGGAGGTGAAGGCAAGCCAGGGTCAGCTGCCCCTGGGGCACAGAATCACATCTCCATGACTGAAAGGCGCAGAGCCAAGATGGGCTGACTTGGGAGGCTCTCAGCCTGCCCACTCTCTCCCTCCGCCCCCAGTTTTGAGAGGGATTTTTCTTCTCACTGTGCTTCCCCTCCTGTGCTCTCTAGGGACTCACTCTGTCCTTGCCGACCTAGTTTTCAGGACTCTGTGAGCCAGACTGGGACACCAAGCAGACAGGACTGGAGGGTGACGCAGGGGTGGAGGTTCTAGCTGCAGGGTCCATTTCAGGGCTGTCTTTTGCTGTGGACAATGGAAGTACGAGGGAAATTAGAGAACAAAAGAGCCCCAAACCTCAAACGTTTACATCAGGAATTGCTGAGAAAGAGGAGGAGAGGGGAAGAAAGCAAGTGCTGGGTGAGTGGGGCAAGAATTTTAAGGTTTGGAGGATGTGAGGCTCTGGGGAAAGGAGGAGAACAGAGGAAAGGGTCTTTATCAAAGAGTCTATGGGGTTTTAGCTGGATCCTTTTTACAGTGCTTGGAGAGATTCAAGCGAAGATTAGAATTTCCTTTTTAATTGCTTTTGGCCATCAGATTGTTTCTTTGCGTGTAGTACCAAGGCAAGACTGGGCCACGTGGGGCAGAGGAATTCATCTGGATTAAATAAGAAGTGTTCCCCACCCCTTTCACATTTTGTTTCTGAAGATGGGATGCATGTGAAACAGATGTATGCATTATTAGTAAATGAATGATGGAATTTAGGATTAGTAGTGTCAGGGATAGCAGGAAACATACCAGTTAGCATCTCGGTTGAAGGAATAGCAAACCACTTAAAGTATAGCTCAGTCCTAAGGGGAACTTGGCTGTAAGGACATTGAGTGTTTCCTGGAGGGATATGGCAGGTCCTTGGGAAAGGGCTGGAGTTGGCTCCTGGAGATGCGCTCTCTCCTCTGTCTCTGCTCCTCCCTGCCTGTCTTCACATCTGTGTCTTGCTTCTCTTCTTCTCTGCAGTCCAACTTCCTTTGCTACTCTGATCCACGTGGCAGGGAGTTCAGCTCCTTCAGCTCTGGGGGCTACATGGAATAACACCAACTGTCTCAGGAGAAGCGGAATGTTTCCCTCTCTTCCAATCCCAAGTTCTTGAAGGATGATGCTGATTGGTTCTGGCAGGGTGAGGTGCCCCAATCCCCACCCCTGAGGCTGGTGAGATGGAGGGGGCAGGATCACTGGGAGTCCAAGTGGCTGCCAGAGCATGTAGCTGCAGCCCCAGGACAGGCAGCGAAGAGGAGTCCTTAGAGACTGCTAGGGCTATGCAGGCAACCGGTGGCTGCTCCCCAAGACAGTGCTCCTTTCTTGAGTGCTTAATTACTATCCCAATCAAGAGTGACTAGACAAAATCTGATTTTCCCTGCACTTGAAGACAGAGCTAAGTCCCCTGGGTTTCATCTGCGGCTCTGAAGGGGACCCAGGTGGCAGGCAGAAAACAGAGCCCCCTTTGGCCCCAGCCCTGCCGTTTCTCTCCTCAGCCCCACCTGCCAGCTTGGGCGCCAAGTGTGGTCCCAGCCAGGAAGGATTTAAGCCCTCGCCCACTTGAGCCTCTCTCTGTGTCCTTTTCTCTTCCTTGCTGCTTCTGTGCTTTTCTCTGACAGATGAATCCAGACCTCGCCCCTGTGGTGTGGACCTACTGGCCCTAAAGTGTATCTAGGAGGGGCTTGGTTCCTGCCTTTCCCTGCTCTTTCTCAGTGACTAGACACTAACTCCAGGCCCCGGGGGCTCTGCTGATGCTCCCCCACCCATGCTCCTTGTAGCCATGGCTCTGGCATGGTGCCAGATGCTGGCCTCAGGGTGTCGTGGTGGTGCTGGCGCTGTCTGGGGAAATGACCTTAGTCCTCTCCACGCTCCTAGCTGGGGGCTGTGTTACTCATGACAAACAGAGCCCATGCCGAGGGCAGCCACAAGTGGGGGGCACCAGAAAAGGTAAAATACTCGGCATCAGTGAACTTACCTGGAATTTTGCAATCTAAAAACCTAGAAAGCAGGTATTTTAATTTCAAGAGTCATAATAATTACATTTAATAGGCTTTCCCTCTGTGACAGGTTTTGCTGTCAGTACTTAATTTATATTATCTTTAATCCTCACAAACACCTGAAGAAGTAATCTGGTGTCATCACTTCCTTTAAAGATGAGGACACTGACGCACAGTAAGGTCAAGTGACTTGCCCAAAGCCAGGATTTAAATCCAGCCAGCCAGGCTCCAGAGTCCACAACCCTGATCACTGCACAGGGATTACAGTAGCTTTTGTAATTCCTGTAACTTTTGTGTCATTTAAAAAAAAAAATCAAATTTTATTTTGAAATTTATAGTAGGGGAGGGGAAGGGAATGGTACCAAATTCTTTTCAGTTTTTAGGGCATTTAAAGATCCAACCTTGATCTTATCTGCTTTAAACTGATTTGTTAGTTTTGGTTAGAGGGACCTATGGGTTCCACTTTTGGCTCCCCCAGTCTAGAACTTTCCTGTCCTGGTACGAAGCTCTGGCCAGGGCTCTGTCCCCTTCTGCTGAGGACCTGGACTTGGCCTCTCCGGAGGTGCTGGCTTTGGCGTTTATTTCCGGTGTAGTGCTGATGGCTCATGTCTCACTGCGGGGTCTTACAAGTGGGTGGGGGAAGAGGTCTGACACGGCTGTGCCCTTCCTCCCACTCCTGCCCTGCTTCAAGGAGCACGAAACCCTTTCACACCCTGCTCCTGTTCCTCTCTGGCTCCCAACAGCTCCGGGCAAGTGGCAGATGGCTCAGCCTCTAGATGGAAGAGCCTGCTCCTAGGAGGCCTCAACACATCAAAAGCAGATTGGACTCCAGGCTTTAGCAGCTGAGAGGTGAGTGTCTGCGGGAGGGACGTGCATTTATTAAACACCTCTGGAGCCAGCAGTTCAGGTGAGGCTTCTGGGTGGGGAAAGTGCTGAGGCCCAGAGAACAGGGGTTGGGTCCTGACTGCCCAGAGTGGTGGGACTTTTGTGGCAAGCTCTCCCTGGCCTCAACTCCTCATCCGAACGATGGGGACAGTGATCCCAGAGGAAGCAGGGAGGGCGAGAGCCATGCCCAGTAATGACAATAATGGTGATGAAGATGATAATAATAGCTGACACATATTGAATGCTTGCCATGTATAAACTCACTGCTAAGAGCTGTACATGCGTTATCCACTCAACAGATCTTTATTGAGTGTCTGCATGATGGCAGGCATTGTTGGAAGTGTTTGGGATAATGCCACAACCTTGGTAAACAGTGCTTACTATGAGCGGGCACCATTCCAAGCACTTAATGTATAATACATTCTTTAATTCTCACAACAGCCCTCAAGGTAGATACTCTTATTATCCCAGTTTTACGGCTGTGGAAAACTGAGACACAGAGAGGTTGAGTAATTAACCCAAGGTCACACGGTTGGTAGGTGTTGGCATCAGGATTTGAACTTGGCAAGTTGAGCTCTGGTGTTTGTGCTCTTTAATCTCAAATGCTCTAGATGTGAATAAAGCTGCTCTCAAGGATCTGATAGCCACATGGGAGGAGGTGTGTGTTCAGCAGCTATATATATATATTAAAAAAAAGTATTTTCAGATTGTTGTAATTGCCCTAAAGGAAATACATTAATACACTGAGAGGAATTATTTTTTATTTTTATTTTTGAGATAGGGTCTTGTTGTGTTGCCCAGGCTGGAGTGCAGTGGTGTGATCATGGCTCACTGCAGTCTTGAATTTCCAGGCTCGAGCAATCCTCCCACCTCAGCCTCCTGAGCAGCTGGGACTACAGGCGCATGTCACTACGCCAGGCTATTTTTTTTTTTTTTCTCGTGGAGACGAGGTCTTGCTATGTTGCCCAGACTGGTCTCAAACTCCTAGGCTCAAGAAATCTTCCCTCCTCAGCCTCCCAAAGTGTTGGGATTATAGGCGTGAGCCACCGTGCCCAGATGAGAGAGACTGTTTTAGATAATTTGGTCAGAACATTCAGTCCTCTCCAGAACTTTATAATGGGTTTGTTTGCTGTCCCATTTTCCAGATGAGTATGGTGAGGCTTTGAGAGATTAAATAGGGAGCCAGAAAGGAGCTAAGCAGTAACTCAGATTCAGGACACTGGCCTCTGATACCTGTAGTCCTGATCACTGCTGTGAGGCTCCCTGCGCTGTGCTTTGGTCAGGCAAGAGAGCTTTCTATAGGGCTTGGGGTGGGTGGGGTCGGCGGGTCTCTCCCAGAGGATCCAACCCTGTTGTTTGTTCTGAAGCATCAGGAGGAAGTCTCCCATGTCTCTGACTCCCTTGCTGTCAGCCTTCAGGGCCTGGCGTGTGCACCTGTGTGGCCTGTGTACCCATGTGGGGTGTGCGTGTGCATGCACATCCCTGCACTCGCTCATGTGTGATTGTGTGTCTGTCTCCCTCCCTCCCTGCAGGCTCCTGCTCCACAGACCATCCTGACCTTTTATTAGGTCACTTTATAATTGATTGAAATGTCCCAGGTACCTTCTCTTAACTCCAGAGTGATTATGACAATTATGATGATTATCAAGTAAAAAAATAAAAAAGAGAGTGAGAGACGAAGGGGGCTGGGGGCTGGGGGTTGGGAATTGCTGGAGAGCTAGGCAGTGCTGTCATTAAGCGACATTGTGTGAGATTGTTCGCCTTCAAAAGGCCTCTGTGAAAAGGAGAGAGTGTCTTTAAAAACAAGGCCCATTATGCAGGCTGCGCGGGGTGCACGGTGCTGGCGGGAGGACCGTGGGGTGTAATTAGGGCAGTGACAGCTGGAATTACAGTGTCTCCGCAGTGGTGCCGCCTCTTGGTGGTGGGGGGTGGGGTGGGGGGAGTTGGAGGAGGGGACAGGTAATGGCTGGCAAGTTCTGGATCCTTGCCAGGAGCTAGAGTCCTTTGGTGAGCCAGAGTGACCTGGGATTGGGCAGAAGGGGCCGGGAGCATGGGGCTGCCAGAGCCATTTATCTCTCCCAGGAAGGCAGCCTCTTATTTTTGGAAGCCTTTTATGATGGCTCACCGCCCCTTCCAGGCTTTTTGAGCATTCCCACCCCTATAGGGAGTTGGCAGAGAAAAGCCAACTGTGTGGAACAGAGGATGCAGATAAATAATCTCCCAGCCCCCTCTGAACAGGAGTGCAACAGTCTCCACTCAGCTGTTCTGTGAGGAAGGAAAGCTGCACCTCCTGCTGGCCTGCCTGGTCCCTGTGGGGCGGGCTGGTGCTTATCTGCAGGGCTTGCTCCAGTCTCACCATTCCAAACCACAGGATTAGATTAAGCAGCATTCCCATGGCGGGTGGAAATGTCGGATGCCTCAAACCCTTCCAATCTGCAACAGAATGGGGGTTCATGAGTGACCTAGTCTCTCCTCTTTTTCCTTCCAACACATGGCCCCTCTAGAGCATCCTCCAGACCTGTGGTCCCACAGCATCCTCTTGAACAACCCCCAGTCCAGGGAACTTACTCCTTATCCAAGAGGCTCTGGAGCCTGACTGTTTGGGCTTAAATCCTGCCATTTATTATCAATGTGACCTTGGGTGAGTTCTGTCACCTCTTTGTGCCTCAGTTTCCCACCTGTGACATGAAGATAATAATACTCATCCTTATGACACAGGGCTGTTGTGAGGACTATCCAAGACATTTGATATTAAGGACTTGACCCAGTGCCTGCCACACAATGAGGTCTTGATAATGTTCTTCCAAGGCAACTTAAGCAGATTTTACTGGAAGATAATTCTTTTCTTGTAGTGAGCTAAAATCCGGAAGTTTTTCTGTTGATCCTGGCTCGGCATTCTAGGGCCATGCAGTTGGTCATTCATTAATTTATTCATTCAATAAATGCATATTGAGTGTCTATGATGTCAGGCCTTGTGCTGGTGAGGGCCTTGTCTGCAGAGAGTTGAGATGGAATTCCTGGTCTGTGCTTCTCCAGCCCCTTGTCCCCTGCTCTGCAAGGACACTGTGGTCTGTACAAGCCCAGCAGGAGGGGCCAAGCAAGGCTACAACTCTGGCTATGACCTGACCTAAGAGTGCGTGGAGAGGCAGGGGTGTTTGGGGGTGGGAGGGGCAGTGACAGACCAAGGCCTGGGGCTTTTCCCTTTCTCAGAGCCACTAGGAGAGGGGTCCTTAGCACCCCTCCACCCCAGGAACCCAGGCAGCCACAGATGGGCCATTGGCCTTGGAAAAGGCCAAATGTCCCCATCCCTGGGTCAGTCCCCTGATGCTGTAAACATTCCTGCTCTGAGCAAGCTGCAGCTGAAGGACTAAGGGGTCACCACTACTTACTAGAGGGGATGTTTATGTTATTATTCCTTTTTTTGACTCTTAATGAGGAAAGTCAGAACCTCTGTTTCCTGGAACTCCTTATTATTACTTTTTTTGACTGTAATGAGGAAAGTCAGAACCTCTGTTTCCTGGAACTCCTTGCGCTGTTGTTTAGATAAGTTTAAATGAGCTGTGATTAAGCTAATTTTGGGGTAATTAACTTGGGGAAGGAATCCGTCACTTCTTAAAATTCTAAGTGACTGTTCATTAGAAGAGGGGGCACTCGCAGAGGAGCCACGCGGCTTTCAGGAGCCCCGCTTAATTAAAACATAAGGAACTCAGCCACAGAGCAAGGGTTTACCGTCATTAATGAAAAATGAATATTCTTTATCTAATTACACAGCATAATTAATTGGAGTCTCCAACCATGGAGGTGGAGGGGGGTAGAGGAAGCCACAGGAAGGCAGAGGCTCCTGTTCCCACAGACCCCAGGACGGGTTGGAGCCAGACTCAGGGATCCTCTTGAGGTCTCCTCACTGCTTAGGGCCCAGGTCAACCCTGGCCCAGGATGCAGAAGGGCCGGGTGGGGAGCAGACTCGACCCCATCTTTGATGCCCCACAGCCGTGGGAGCAGGTTCCTGCCTGGCCCCAGAGGTCTCTTCAGTGGTAGTTTGAACCTGTGTCAGCCAATCTGCATCCTAGCATTCAGTTCTGTATTCAGTAAATGTATCTGGCACCTCTTATGCGCCAGACTGTGAATGAAACAGATCTAAGCCCTGCCCTTAGGAAGGGCATGGGTTTGAATCCTGGCTCTGCTGCTTTTTCACTGCAGTGATCTTGGGCAAGTTCCTTCATTTTCTGTGTCTCAGTTTGCTCATCTGTGAAATGGGATGAACCATAGCCCTTAACTCAGAGGGTTGTTATGAGGACTAGGGGAATTAATATTCATAAAGCACTTAGAAAACAGTGCCTGGCACATATAAGTGCTCTGTAATAAATGGTTGTTTTCTAAATAAATAAGAAAAAAAATCGGGATGGGTGCTATGAGGGAAAAGAACAGGATGTATTAAGTAGCAAGACAGAAGAACACGAGAGGACTGGCTTTAGAGGTGGCGTTCAGAGGCGGGGTGGGAAGGGGATGTGGCTGCCTGATTGTGCCCGTCCCCACCTGCCAGCCCCACTGTTGCCAGCAGGTCTGGATATATACCTTCTGGTGTCTCTATCTTCCTCTCCATCTTCCTTCTGGGGACTTCTAGGTCAGCAGCACACTTTTTGGCTTGCCCTCTGAGTGCCCCCACAACATTTTGCCCAGGCAGGGAGTTCTGTCAAGGCCCAGCTGTCTACAGGTGAGGCCAGCACAGAGCACATGTGAGAAGGCATCTTGAAGATGGTGTCATCAACCCATTTTACTGGTGAGGAGACTGAGGCCCAGGGGACACTGTCAGGGGGCTGGCTAGTGGGGCTGGCTTTCTGACTCCCAGCCCACCGCTGTCACTCTCTGTCCAAGGTCAGCCAGCATCTTGCTTCTGTCAGTCTGGCTGGGCTAGCCATCCCCCTGAGTCCAAACCTGATCCAGGATCCTTTTGTCTGGTGCCTGAGAAATCTGCATTGCCCTGCGATTCAGTTTTCTGAGCTCTGGCTCAACGTGCTTTCCAACAAGTTCTTTTTCTTTCTGATTTCCTCTCTCTTTTCACCTCTCCCTCTCTCTCTGTCATTGCACAGAGCCAGGCACAGAGGCAGCTATTGGGGTTAAAAGATAAATGAGGTTGGCCGGGTGCGGTGACTCACGCCTGTAATCCCAGCACTTTGGGAGGCCGAGGCAGGTGGATCACCTGAGGTCGGGAGTTTGAGACCAGCCTGATCAACATGGAGAAACCCCATCTCTACTAAAAATACAAAATTAGCTGGACATGGTGGCACATGCCTGTAATCCTAGCTACTTGGGAGGCTGAGGCAGGAGAATCGCTTGAACCCAGGAGGCAGAGGTTGCAGTGAGCCGAGATTGCGCCATTACACTCCAGCCTGGGCTACAAGAGCGAAACTCCTCAAAAAAAAAAAAAAAAAAAAAAAAAAAGATAAAGATAAATGAGGTCTCACCCCTTTTCTGGGCAGGTGCATCCAATCTAGTCACATTCTCTCTCTCTCTGTATCCTTTGCAAATACCAGGCCCCGCTTCTGTCTCGCTTTTGTTTAATCTAGTTTTGTGGGGAGCAGTGGGGATGCTTTTGCCTATTGCAAGCTGCTGTGGGCATGAGCCCCAGGCCACGCTCACATCGCAGACCAGGCAAAGCAGTGCAGGTAGCATGGGGAGGGCAGCACCAGGAGGTCACCTGTCACCTGGCTCCAGGGAGGTCACCTGTTCTCCAGGCAGGTCACTCGTTTCCAAGCAGGCTGCCTTCTAGACCCGCATGCTGGTGACTCTTCGAAGTTCTCAGGGTAATTCTGTTCCCTGCGAAGGAGGCCATCGCTGGGCCTTCCAGGCCACTGCTCTGGGGTCTTGCCCTCTGGTTCTCCTGCCCATTTGGGAGAGCGTCTTTGCCACGGGAGCTGTGACAAAGGGGGTGCAGGAGGCTTCTGGCTGAGCTAAACTGATCATATTCTGGATACAGCTTTCAGTTAATCTCTGAGGTGTTTTGAGGTTGTCTTTGGGGAAGAGGGAGAAGTAGCCCTGGGGAGGAGCGAAGCGGCAAGAGAGAAAAGAGAGAGTGTATCAGGAGGGGCCTTATAAAGATAGATGATAGCTGTGGAGAAGCGGCTGATGGGAGAGTGTTGATAGCTGTCCCTGAGGATTCACTGCCCCAAAAAGAAAATTTGGAATGCCTCCAGCACTTTGGAAGGTCCTTTGTTCCTCCCTTTCTCGGGGAGCCAGAACCTTCCCAGGGGATAATTCACTGAGACCAGGTTTCAGATGGGCCAGGGGAGGGGACAAGGGGACGAGAGTGCAGTAGTGGCTCCTGTGCAGAAACGAAGCCAGGATGAGGACATGTCCATAGCTCCTCCTGTTTTGCTGAAGCGCCTCCCAGGAGTCTGGGTCCCTTCCTGGTACAGTGCTGTGCAAACTGGTTACTTCCCCAAAGCCATGGCCACTTTCATGCCCCAGTTAACTGCAGAAAATGCATGAATTTATTTCTGCAAAGCTAACCTGAAACAAAAAACATTATATTGGCTGGAAGGAGAAACTTTCTGGGCGGGAGAGGTGGGAAGTCACTGCTCCTGGCCCCTGGGGATCCTAGCCTCTTCAGAACCAGCTGCATTCAGCCAGAAGCTGGGGCTGAAACAGCCACTCTGGTTCCTTATTAGCTCCAGCTTCTCCTTAATCTGATGATTCTTGAGATAGCGGGAAGCTCTTAGTTCCCTTCTCACAAGGGCGGGTTTGAGTGAAATCAAATAGACTTCTAGCATCGTTTCAATCACCTGCCTGAAAGGCTTGATTTAGCTCTCTGGTCAGAAAGATGGGATTCAATCAATGTTCATCCAAAAAAGCACATTCTTCCTAAAAAATCACTTTGCATATTATTAAAAAGTAGCAACACTCCCCATCTCCCAGGGAGCCCCAGCTTGCATTTTGAGAAGAGGCATACAACACGTGGGAAAGTTGTGATTTATTTCTCCGCTTTCTTTCAGATTCATTTCACGGCGCTTTTGGCAGATGAGACAAGTGGCATTTGACTTTCCTTTTTTTTTTTCTTTTTGCGACAGGGTTCCCCTCTGTTGCTAGGGTACAGTGGTGCAATCACAGCTCACTGCAGCCTCGAGCTGTTGGGCTCAAGTGATCCTCCTGCCTCAGCCTCCCAAGCTGGGGACTACAGGCATGCACCACTATGCCCAGCTAAGTTTTTGTTTTTTTGGTAGAGATGGGGTCTCACTATATCGCCCAGGCTGGTCTCTTGGGCTCAAATGATCCTCCTGTCTCAGCCTCCCTAAATGCTGGGATTACAGGCATGAGCAACTGTGCTTGGCTGACTTCCCTGAAGGCAGAAGGAGAAGGTACTGGTGGCAGGACTAGGGAGGCAGGGCGGTGGGGCTACTGGTCAGGCTTGATGGCGTGAAGGTACACCCATTCATAAAGACACATGCACCAAAGTGGTTTTCATGAAACAAGCCCAGTCTGCACTGACTGTCAGGTCTTTCCCTTGGGAGACACAGCCCTGGCTTTGGAATTGGTCAGAACTGGATCTGAATCCTGGCTGTGTGGCCTAGGGCAAGCCACTTTGGCCTCTGAACCTCAGTCTCCTTAATTATCAAATGGGGAGAATAGCACCAACGTGGTAGGGTTGTGCGAGGAATAAATGGGACAACACACGTGCAGTTGCTGGCTCATGACAGGCGCTCAGCTAATTTGAGTTCCTTTTTTGGAAGGTTGCTGATAACGTCTTTTTCATTTCTGTATATTGAATGTGGAGAAGGCATTTACTAATTTGTTGAATAAATGGAATTTTTATAAAAAAGAAATTTGTTTAGCCCTGAAATTTTACTTCCGTTAGCTAGAGATGTGAATTGTGAGCTTAAATGGCACGGTGGCTCATGCCTGTAATCCCAGCACATTGGGAGGCTGAGGCGAGTGGATCACCTGAGGTCAGGAGTTTGAGACCAGCCTGGCCAACATGGTGAAACCCTGTCTCTACTAACAATATAAAAAAATTAGCCAGGTGTGTGGTGGTGGGCACCTGTAATCCCAGCTACTTGGGAGGCTGAGGCAGGAGAATTGCTTGAACCCAGGAGATGGAGGTTGCAGTGAGCTGATACAGTGCTACTGCACTCCAGCCTGGGCAACAGAGTGAGACTCCATCTCAAAAAAAAAAAAAAAAAAAGAAAAAGTGCACGTTGCAGGCTGGGTGCGGTGACTCACGCCTGCAATCCCAGCACTTTGGGAGGCGGAGGTGGGTGGGTCACCTGAGATTAGGAGTTCGAGACCAACCTGGCCAACATGGTGAAACCCCATCTCTACTAAAAATACAAAAATTAGGCCGGGTGCGGTGGTTCACGCCTATAATCCTAGCACTCTGGGAGGCTGAGATGAGTCAATCACCTGAGGTCAGGAGTTCGAGACCAGCCTGGTCAACATAGTGAAACCCCATCTCTACTAAAAATACAAAAAATTAGCTGGGCGTGGTAGTGCATGCCTGTAATCCCAGTTACCTGGGAGGCTGAGGCAGGAGAATTGCTTGAACCCGGGAGGCAGAGGTTGCAGTGAGCTGAGATCGTGCCATTGCACTCCAGCCTGGGCAACAAGAGCAATACTCCATCTCAAGAAAAAAACAAAAACAAAAAGAAAAACACAAAAATCAGCCAAGCATGGTGGTGTGTGCCTGTAATCCCAGCTACTAGGGAGGCTGAGGCAGGAGAATCGCTTGAACCCGGGAGGTGGAGGTTGCAGTGAGCTGAGATAGTGCCACTGCACTTCAGCCTTGGCAACAGAGCGAGATTCTGTCTCAAAAAAAAAAAAAAAAAAGTGCGTGCTTTGACATGGTACCTTCGCTGAGGTCGGGGGTGGGGAAACTACAGCTCACAGGCCACACCTGCCCGTTTTTTGTAAGTAATATCACTACACCCATTTGTTTGTATATCATCTGTGGCTGCTTTCACACAGCAACTACAGAGTTCAGAGGTTGCAACAGGGACCATCTGACCTTCAAAGCCTAAAATATTTACTATCTTGTTCTTCATAGACAAAAACTTTGCTGACCTCTGGCTTGGGTCAGTGGTTCTCGAACTTTAGTCTACATCGGAATCATCTACAGAGCTTGTTAAAACAAATATTGTTGGGCCCCATCCCCAGAGATTATGATTTAAAAGATCTGTGGCAGAGCCTAAGAATGTGCATTTCTTTTTCTTTCTTTCTTTCTTTCTTTTTTTTTTTTTTGAGACAAAGTCTCACTCTGCTGCCCAAGCTGGAGTGCAGTGGCGTGATCTTGGCTCACTGCAACATCCACCTCCCGGGTTCAAGCGATTTTCCTACCTCAGCCTCCCGAGTAGCTGGGACTACAGGCATGCACCACCACGGCTGGCTAATTTTTGTATTTTTAGTAGAGATGGGGTTTCACTATGTTGGCCAGGCTGGTCTTGAACTCCTGACCTCGTGATCCTCCTGCCTGGGCCTCCCAAAGTGTTAGGATTACAGGCGTGAGCCACTGTGCCCGGCCAAGAATGTGCATTTCTAACCAGTTCCTAGGTAATGCCGACGCCCGTGCTGCTGACCTGCGGACCACACATTGAGAACTACTGGCTTCAGGCTGTTTCCTATGCCTGGAACGCCTTTTAAATTGCAGCTGTTTTGCAAAGATCAGCTCAAATGCAACCTCAATGATGCTTTGTGAACTGGGCACCTGCTATATACCAGACACTGTAAAGGCATTGAGGATACAATTTGGTGGACGAAACAGACACATTGTCATTCCTTGTGAAGCTTTCAGCCTAGTGGGGACATGGACAATGAACAATTAAAAAATATAAGTACAAATTGTGATGGATATCATAAAGGACATCATGAGAAAATTAAAAGTAGAGTCTACTCAAGTTGGGGGGTTTAGGAAAAGCGTCTCTAAGGAGAGACATTTAAGCTGAGATCACGATAAGAGAAAGTCATCCTGGAAAGAAGAAGGAAAAGATTCTTTCAGGCAGAGGGAAGAATTGTGCAAAAGCCTTGGAGTAGGAAAGAGAGTGTTGCATTTGAGGGGTGAAGAAAGGCCAGTGTGGTTGGAGCAAAGGAAGAGGACATGATACAAGGTGAGTATGGTGATGTAGGTAGAGGATAGGTCACAGATTACATTGTTGGCCCCAACTCTTAACTCCTCCCTGCATTCACAGCCTTGCCTCAGTGTCATTGTGGGTATAGATACACACATTGGACTTGGCCACAGGATTTACCTTGGCCAACTGACATTCCTATAGAAGTTCCAGCCTAGGCCTTGAGAAGATTTATATGTTTTAAATTGCTATCTTGTTTCTGCCAGCATCACCAGCAAAAAATGTCAAGGCTAATGTGCTGGTCCAAAGCATGCAGAACGGTCGTTAGCCTAAATCAGCTGATCCAGCTGACAGATGGACAAGCGATAATATGTTACTGTTGTTGTTAGCCCACTGTGTTTTGGAATGGCTTGTTTTGGGGTTGTTTTGTTACACAATAGTAGCTGACTAAGACTAACAACAATGAGAAATTTAAGCTTTATTCTAAGTACAACGGGATGTCATTGGAAGTGTTTAACTAGAAGAGTGACATGATCTGATTTTGATTGCAAAAGATCTCTCTCTGGCTTCTGTGAGGAGGGTAAGGTGTATGGGGGAGGCAAGAGACCACCCTAAGCCATGTGTCCAGACTCGGAGCCCAGCACAGCACCTGGCATAGTAGAGGTGCTCAGGAGCTGTTGTTCAGCCCTCCATAGCTGGAATGAACCCACCCTTCCCTGTATGCCCCAATACTCTCTTTGGTCCCTCTTACCTGTGACTTGGTGGTAACAGTGCTCATTATACTCCCATTACTAGATTTGGGATTCTTGAGGGTAGAGACCTAGGTCCTTCTATATATCTCCTGGGCCCCTGTACTCTGTGTAGGCTCAGCTCGGAGCAGAAGTCAATAACCACACTGAAATGAATTAATATAAAGGGTTTCTCTACAGCTGCTACAAGTTGGATTTTCACTTCAGTGGTCTCTAACGGATCCAGACACTTAAGTGACTTCTACCAGGGCATGGGGTGGCTTCCTTTAAAACCTCATCAGCAAAGAGGGACCGCTTGAGTGGTTCCCCTTTAGTGCTAAGATGCTTGGAAGCGGATATTGCAGAGAGAGCTCTGAGGCAAGGAGCAACTCCTCTATGAAGGCTTGAAAAACTGGGCAGGAAAGCCAGCTGGAGCCTATTTACAAACCTTTCTTAAAAAACTAACAAACATGAGTAAACTCCCTGTGGCAGGAACACCTGTTCTGTGGGGATGTTTCCTAACATTTTACTTCAAAATCTCTGGAAAGCAAAAGCAGCCTGTACATACACTCTCAAACTTAAATAAGCAAATCTACTTTTTTTGGATGAATTTTGACTACCCTGGTTCTCACACTATTTACCCACGAGGCTCAGAGTGTTTAACAAAAAAAATTTTGTGACTTACACTAGGATTATATCCCCAAAGAGCAGGCCAAAAATGGGGATAGACTGGATCCTTCTATCCCTGGGAATTTTACAGAAAGACAAAAGCTCTTTTGTCTTGTATTAGTTGGTCTGGCTCAAAGGCAGAAACATTCCCCAGATAGCCTCTGTTGAGCTGCCTGTTTCAGGAAATGAGCTTTAACTAGTTCAGTAGTTCAACCCAGTGCTTCAGAATTTGCTGAGTGTCTAATATGCACCCCTTCCCTGGCTAGGCAGTGATAGGTGGCAAAGATGCCTAAATGCCATTTTGGCCTCATCAGTTTAAGCTTGGTGAGGCAATACATTCATTTTTAGAGGAATTATTTAATTAGAGTCAGTTTCTCTGACTAGGTTGAGCAGGGGCTGGGTGTGTTTTTTCTACAGCATGGCATTTCCAATGCCTAATACAATGTCTGGCAGCACTTAGTAGGTGCTCACTAAAATTTGTTTTATAATCAAGGTATAATCTACATATGGTGAAATGGACAGATCTTATGGGTACATTCCTGATGAGTTTTGGCAGATGTGCAGCCAACACCCTAATCAAGATCTACAGCAGCACTGTCCCACTGAAATATAATGTGAGCCACACAGTTAATTAAAATTTTTCTAGCAGCCTCATTACAGAAGTAAAAAGAGGCTGGATGCGGTGGCTCGTGCCTATAATCCCAGCACTTTGGGAGGCCGAGGTGGGAGGATCATGTTTAGGTCGGGAGTTTGAGACCAGTCTGGCCAACATGGTGAGACCCTGTCTCTACTAAAAATACAAAAATTAACTGAAGGTGGTGGCACACACCTGTAATCCCAGCTACTCAGGAGGCTGAGGCAGGAGAATCACTTGAACCAGGGAGGCAGAGGTAACAGTGAGCTGAGATCATGCCACTGCACTGCAGCCTGGGCAACAGAGCGAGACTCATCTAAAAAAAAAAAAAAAGTAAAAGAAACAGGTGAAATTAATTTAGTAATATATTTAAGGGATCTGTTCCAAGATGGCCGAATAGGAACAGCTCGGGTCTGCAGCTCCCAGCATGATCGAGGCAGAAGACGGGTGATTTCTGCATTTCCAACTGAGGTACTTGGTTCATCTCAATGGGACTTGTTGAACAGTGGATGCAGCCCACAGAGGGTGAGCTGAAGCAGGACAGGGCATTGCCTCACCTGGGAAGCGCTAAGGTTTGGGGTTTCCCTTTCCTAGCCAAGGGAAGCTGTGACAGACTGTACTGGAAAAATGGGACACTTCCTACCAAATACTGTGCTTTTCCCATGGTCTTAGCAACTGGTAGACCAGGAGATTCTCTCCCATGCCTGGCTCAGCGGGTCCCATGCCCACAGAATCTTGCTCACTGCTAGCTCAGCAGTCTGAGATTGAATTGTGAGGCAGCAGCCTGGCTGGGGGAGGGGTGTCTGCCATTTCTGAGGCTTGATTAGGTAAACAGAGCAACTGGGAAGCTCAAACTGGGCGGAGCCCACCGCAGATCAGCAAGGCCTACTGCCTCTATAGACTCCACCTCTGTGGGCAGGGCATAGCTGAACAGAAGGGATCAGAAATGTCTGCAGACTTAAATGTCCCTGTCTGACAGCTCTGAAGAAAGCAGTGGTTCTCCTAGCATGGCATTTGAGCTCTGAGAATGGACAGACTGCCTCCTCAAGTATATCCTGAAGATATACTGCCCTGTATAGCCTAACTGGGAGACACCTTCCAGTAGGGGCTGACAGACACCTCATACAGGCAGGTGCCCCTTTGGGATGAAGCGTCCAGAGGAAGGATCAAGCAGCAATAATTGCTGTTCTGCAGTATTTGCTGTTCTGCAGCCTCCACTGGTGATACCCAGGCAGTGTCTGGAGTGAACCTCCAGAAAACTCCAATAGACCTGCAACTGAGGGACCTGACTGTTAGAAGGAAAACTAACAAACAGAAAGGAATAGCATCAACATCAACAAAAAGGACATCCACACCAAAAACCCATCTGTAGGTCACCAACATCAAAGACCAAAGGTAGATAAAACCACAAAGATGGGGAGAAACCAGAGCAGAAAAGCTGAAAATTCCAAAAACCAGAGTGCCTCTTCTCCTTCACAGGATCGCAGCTCCTCGTCAGCAACAGAACAAAGCTGGATGGAGAATGATTTTGACCAGTCGATAGAAGTAG
>NW_012103621.1:1840068-1842505 GCF_000951045.1 Mandrillus leucophaeus | reverse complement strand
TTCAACCCGCAATTTCATATTGAGCCAAACTAAACTTCATAAGTGAAGGAGAAATTAATCCTTTACAGACCAGCAAATGCTGAGAGATTTTGTCACCACCAGGCCTGCCTTACAAGAGCTCCTGAAGGATGCAGTAAACATGGAAAGGAACAACCGGTACCAGCCACTGCAAAAACATGCCAAATTGTAAAGACCATCGATGTTATGAAGAAACTGCATCAACTAATGGGCAAAATAACCAGCTAACATCATAATGACAGGATCAAATTTACACATAGCAATATTAACCTTAAATGTAAATGGGCTAAATGCCCCAATTAAAAGACATAGACTGGCAAATTGGATAAAGAGTCAAGACCCATCAGTGTGCTGTATTCAGGAGACCCATCTCACGTGCAGAGACACACATAGGCTCAAAATAAAGGGGTGGAGGAAGATCTACCAAGTAAATGGAAAGAGAGAGAAAAAAAAAAGCAAGGGTTGCAATCCTAGTCTCTGATAAAAGAGACTTTAAACCGACAAAGATCAAAAGAGACAAAGAAGGCCATTACATAATGGTAAAGGGATAAATTCAACAAGATGAGCTAACTCTCCTTAATATATTTGCACCCAATACAGGAGCACCCAGATTCATAAAGCAAGTCCTTAGAGACCTACAAAGAGACTTAGACTCCCACACAATAATAACGGGAGACTTTACCACCCCACTGTCAATATTAGACAGAACAACGAGACAGAAGGTTAACAAGGATATCCAGGAATTGAACTCAGCTCTGCACCGAGGGGTCCTAATAGACACTACAGAACTCTCTGAATCAACAGAATATACGTTCTTCTGAGCACCACATCACACTTATTCTAAAATTGACCACATAATTGGAAGTAAAGCACTCCTTAGCAAATGTAAAAGAACAGAAATCACAACAAACTGTCTCTCAGACAACAGTGCAATCAAATTAGAACTCAGGATTAAGAAACTCGCTCAAAACCACACAACTACATGGAAACTGAACAACCTGCTCCTGAATGACTACTGGATAAATAACGAAATGAAGGCAAAATAAAGACACTCTTTGAAACCAATGAGAACAAAGACACAATGTACCAGAATCTCTGGGACACATTTAAAGCAGTGTGCAGAGGGAAATTTATAGCACTAAATGCCCACAAGAGAAACCAGGGAGGATCCAAAACTGAAACTGTAACATCACAATTAAAAGAACTAGAGAAGCAAGAGCAAAGAAATTCAAAAGCTAGCAGAAAGCAAGAAATAACTAAGATCAGAGCAGAACTGAAGGAGATGGGGACACAAAAAACACTTCAAAAAATCAATGAATCCAGGAGCTGGTTTTTTGAAAAGATCAACCAAATTGATAGACCATGAGCAAGACTAATAAAGAAGAAAGGAGAGAAGAATCAAATAGACGCAATAAAAAATGATAAAGGGGATATCACTACCAATCCCACAGAAATATAAACTACCATCAGAGAATACTATAAACACCTCTACGCAAATCAACTAGAAAATCTAGAAGAAATGGATGAATTCCTGGACACTTACACCCTCCCAAGACTAAACCAGGAAGAAGTTGCATCTCTGAATAGACCAATAGCAGGCTCTGAAATTGAGGCAATAATTAATAGCCTACCAACAAAAAGAAGTCCAGGACCAGACGGATTCACAGCCGAATTCTACCCAGAGGTACAAAGAGGAGCTAGTACCATTCCTTTTGAAACTATTCCAATCAATAGAAAAAGAGAGAATCCTCCCTAACTCATTTTATGAGGCCAGCATCATCCTGATACCAAAGCCTGGCAGAGACACAACAAAAAAAGAGAATTTTAGACCAATATCCCTGATGAACATCGATGCAAAAATCCTCAATAAAATACTGGCAAACCGAATCCAGCAACACATCAAAAACCTTATCCACCACCATCAAGTTGGCTTCATCCCTGGGATGCAAGGCTGGTTCAACATATACAAATCAATAAATGGAATCCATCACATGAATAGAACCAATGACAAAACCCACATGATTATCTCAATAGATGCAGAAAAGGCCTTTGACAAAATTCAGCAGCCCTTCATGCTATAAACTCTTAATAAACTAGGTATTGATGGAACGTTTCTCAAAATAATAAGAACTATTTATGACAAACCTTCAGCCAATATCGTCCTGAATGGGCAAAAACTGGAATCATTCCCTTTGAAAACCGGCACAAGACATGGATGCCCTCTCTCACCACTCCTATTCAACATAGTGTTGGAAATTCTGGCCAGGGCAATCAGGCAAGTGAAAGAAATAAAGGGTATTCAGTTAGGAAAAGAGGAAGTCAATTTGTCCCTGTTTGCAGATGACATGATTGTATATTTAGAAAACCCCATCGTCTCAGCCCAAAATCTCCTTAAGCTGATAAGCAACTTCAGCAAAGT
>NW_012103621.1:1826494-1835528 GCF_000951045.1 Mandrillus leucophaeus | reverse complement strand
TACCCAAAGGATTATAAATCATGCTACTGTAAAGACACATGCACATGTATGTTTATCGTGGCACCATTCACAATTGCAAAGATTTGGAACCAACCCAAATGTCCATCAATGATAGACTGGATTAAGAAAATGTGGCACATACACACCATGGAATACTATGCAGCCATAAAAAAGGGATGAGTTCATGTCCTTTGCAGGGACATAGGTGAAGCTGGAAACCATCATTCTCAGCAAACTATCACAAGGACAGAAAACCAAACGCTGCATGTTCTCACTCGTAGGCAGGAATTGAACAGTGAGAACGCCTGGACACAGGGCGGGGAGCATCACACAGGGCCTGTCGGGGGGTGGGGGGCTGGGGGAGGGATAGCATTAGGAGAAATACCTAATGTAAATGACGAGTTGATGGGTGCAGCAAACCAACATGGCACATGTATACCTATGTAACAAACCTGCACGTTGTGCACATGTACCCTAGAACCTAAAGTATAATTTAAAAAAAAGAAAAAAATATATTTATGTAACCTAATGTGTCCAAAATATGGTCATTTCAGTATGTAATCAAGGTAAAATTTATGAATGAGATGTTTTACATTGTTCTGCCTATCCCAAGTCTTTGGAAACAAGGTTTTATACTTAAAGTACTTTTCTATTTAGACTAGCCATATTTTAAGTGCTGAATAGCCACATGTGGCTAGTGTCTACTGTGTTGGACAACACAGAATCAGAACTTTTTCATCACCCCAGGAAATTCCCATTTCTGCATGCCCTTTGAGTCGATCCCCTTGTTACCAGATGCAACTGCTTTTCTGATTTCTATCACCATAGATTAGATTTGCCTGTTCTTGAACTTACAAAGAGCTCAAACTCATGCGTTTGGTTTATTTTACTCTGCATAATATTTTCGAGATCCATGCTATGTGTATCAGTAATTTGTTCTTTTTTTATTGCGGAGTGGTATTCCATTGTATGCCTATGCCATGTTTGTGTATCCACCTTTAATAAATACTTGTTTTTGAATGAATGTCAGTGCAACATGGTAAGCTACATAAGGAGCCCCGTCCTAAGGACAAAGTGTTCTGTGGATTCAGGGTGGCAGGATGACAAGAATTCAGGGGGTTGGATGGTCCAGGATAGTGTTCTAGAAAAGGGGGGCATTTGGATTGGACTTAAGGAGATAACTTAGAGTCTCTATAGATGAAAGTGGAGAGGGGAGGCATTCTATGTGGAGGAAGTGTCTGGAGCGAAGGCTTGTGACCTGGGATTGGAGAATGAAAGTCTAGAAGAATGAAGGTAGGCTGGGGCCAGATCTGGAGGTCTTGAGTGATGCCATAAAGGAGTCTGAGCCTTTCAGGAGTGCAATCAATTGCTGCTCTGGAGCAGGGACACAGCCCTAGGTGAGAAAGATCTTCCTGGAAGAGGAGACGCTTGGCACAGGTCTTGACAGATGAGACAGGGTTTCACTGTGTTGCTCAAGCTGGTCTTGAACTCCTGGACTCAAACAATCTTCTGGCCTCGGCCTCCCAAAGTACTGGGATTACAGGTGTGAGCTGCTGCCCCCGGCCTGGATGAGCTTTTCTGTGATTTTCCCAGCATCCCTTTTCCTGCTCATCTTCTTGCCTTGGTCCAGGTTGTTGCCTCTATCCAGACCATCGTTACCCCTCCTGTTTCAAGCATCTTCCAGGAGGAAAGCTTCCTGTCACTTCCCTGGCCCTCATCCCTGTGACGTGGTTTCCTCCAAGTCAGTCTCAGCTAATGCTTTTCCATTATAGCATCGCATTAACCAGCAGCTGCATTTACCTGGACCGTACATCAGCCTGAGCCTCTCTCCAGTGAAGAGGTGGGTCGTGCCAGGGGGACCATTCATCACACCCGCCCAGCTGCTGGAGGCTCTCCTGGACTTTGGTGTCTTAGGCCAGAGCTGTCACAATCATCCCACATTTACCTTGTCCCTGTGAGGGGAGGGAGTTCCAAGTACTCTCTGGCCTTGAGAAACGGCCCCTGATATTCCCTTGCTTCAGCTATGACATCTCTGTAGCATCACAATCTATGCAACTTGGATAGAGAGAGGCTTTGGGTCACACCATCAAATCTGATTGAAATTCGTCTTTAATCAGTCATATTGCTGTTGTATCTGGAGCTGACCTGGAAGCCTGAGTACACGTGGTCTTATTTACTTCTGACACCAACCCAGCTATCCCCATTTCAGGGATTACAAAATGGAGCACTGACTTGCTCAGGGTTACTTATGCTGCAGAAAAGAGGGAGACCCAGGGTCCGAACTTGGATCTCCTGACTCCAACTCCAATACTCATGCCACAAAGCCAGCTGCCTCAGTGAGCTGCTTCCTGGCTGGATGCCTGGTTTCTCAGGGTACCGGCTTGCTTTGAATGTCCTGTCTCCCTTTGCCTCCCTAGAGGGTGGCTTATTTCTTTAAGCTCAAGAAGAGAAAAAATAAAAAAGGAGATGGTGAAATAAATTTATTGCCATGTTAGAAACATTGGATTGAAGAATTGGTCCCTACGGCTAAGTAATTTCCCTCTTTCGTGCAAAATATAAATAAATCTGTATGGCTTACGCTGAGTGATGAGCCCAGGCTGCCGGCTGGATTTCACGATGTGAAATGCCCTTCAGAGTCTCTGGTTTCCTCTCCTTGACCCCACCAACGAGCTGTTCTAAATGGCCCTGTGTTCTCCCTGAAGGAGAGAAGTTGGCAGCTCCCTCGTCTTGCCCGCTACAGTTGGGCAGACTTAGGGATGTCTCGCAGAGTCCTTCCACAGCTCAGCTTGACCCTGACAGGTGTGGCCCAGAATGGCTGATTTCCAGAACCATAAATAGACCAGCTTAATTATTACTGTTATTCTTTTATCTAGGCGAAAGGGGAGGGGGTAGAGGGTGGGGGTTGGTATCTCAAGTGTGTGATTATGTAACACAGATCACTCCTTTTCCCTAAAGGTTTCATCTCATTTCTAAGAAGAGATGGCCAGTGTGGTGTGTCCAAATTAATCACGGGGGGAAGCTTTAGTTATCCTGTTCTCGTTGTGGTTTAATTTTAGCATGTTTCCCTGGGGTAGCCCTCCTTCCCAGCCTCTACCTAGTCTTAGGTAATTACAAGCCTGGAAAGAAAGAGGGAGTGTTGGCTGGCAGATGCCACCCACTCCCTGGCTGGCTCAGAGACAGAACTTGGCCTCTGTACTCTCCTTCTGCCAAGTGGGCTCCTCTGGGCTTGGAGTGTCAGGAGAGGATTTCATAAGGTGTAGAAGTTTCCCAGGAGACAGGTGACCTGGCCTCTTTGTGTGGTTTTCCATCTTGGAAGGGCCCAGGAGTGCAGATAGACAGCCTCTAAGGAGTTAGGAAACTAGGATCCGAGGAAGAAGATGAAGTCTGGCTTCATGCTGGGGAACTTGTGGTTGCCTTCCAGAAGTCTTGATGTGGGACTTCAAGTAAAGAAGCAGGAGCTTCCAGGGTATGTTGGGGGCAGCTGGGGGGTGGGGGCCAGTGTTTCTTTGCCTGCTTATTCTTTGAGACAAAGTCTCTGCAACTTTTGTCTTAAGCCCCTGCAAGACTGGCCATCCTGGGGGAAGGGAGACAGCTCAGCTCATCACTTGAATTCTGCTGATGGCTTTGACTTTCTGTCTCCATCGGGAAAGAGTGTGGAGGGTCTGCCCAGGTGGGACCTTCAAGTCCCACTCTTTGCTGCTGGAAGGAGTTTATGAGGATCCTGGGTCCAACCCCCATCACTCCTGGTCTTGTGTTTACTGCTTCCTAAAACTAAGAGAGCCTTGATAAGGATAGAAATTGGTACCAGGAGCTGGGTTGTATGAAACCACCTGCAGTGGGCATACACCATACTTACTGGTCTTTTTAGCATCAGAACCACCTTCCCATGTGTATTAGTCAGGGTTCTCTTAGAGGGACAGAACTAATAGAATATGTATATATCCATATATAATATGTATATGTAGGGGAGTTTATTAAGTATTAACTTACATGATCACAAGGTCCCACAATAGGCTGTCTGCAAGCTGAGGAGCAAGGATAGCCAGTTCGAGTCCCAAAACTGAAGAATTTGGAGTCTGATGTTTGAGGGCAGGAAGCATCCAGTACAGGAGAAAGATGTAGGCTGGGATTTTCACGTTTTTCTGCCTACTTTTTATTCACTGGAAGCTGAATAGATTGTGCCCACCAGATTAAGGGTGGATCTGCCTTCCCCTGTCCACTGACTCAAATGTTAATCTCTTTTGGCAATACCCACACAGACACACCCAGGATCAATACTTTGTATACCTCAATCCAATCAGGTTGACACTCTGTATTAACTGTCACAAGTCCACCCCTTGTCAACTTGAACCCATACACAAATTATATTTGAAGATCATACATAATCTTCAAATAAAGACTATAATAAGGTCATAATTACGGCTAACATAATACAACTATCCTTCGTATAACTAGAAACGCACCAATCCCCAACCCAAAGACTATTACATAAAGTTAACAATACTTAAATGCTGATATGAAGTCAATAAATCTTATGTCACATGATAAAGGAAAAAGGAAATAAAATGAAGATTTTTTTTGGTACAAGTGTATACATGCGCAAACATGTTTTTAACAAAAGAAAGAGGAAATACTCATGACAGTTACAGTCCTTGTTTCTGCAGTGGTCATGTGGTTGTAGCTGGTATTGATGACTATCTTCTACTACTCTTCATTCTCTATTCCCTTTGCCTTCAGCAAGCACCTCAGCAGGTCACGGTTTTTTTTTTTTTCCTAGTGGGGAGTGACCCAGGCCTTCATTCCTGAAGGGTCTGGGTCATTTGTAGTCCTGCCTGGATTGGGCTGTTTTAGTTTCCCATTGACCTTAATCATAGGGCATGGTAATATTAAGAGACACCCTAATGGATGTCCTGTATTCCATGCATACTCTTCCTTACCTCCGTTGTGGAGTAGTAGACTGATTTCATCTTGATAGTCGGGGTCAGTCACCCCAGCCAACACTGTAACTCCCTTCTTAGCCTGTTGACTTAAAGGTAGGAGGAGCCCAAAGTCTCCAGGTAGCAATCTTAACTTCCAGTTTAATGAGATTGTTGTTGTGTCTCTTGGTGGCAGCGTTCCTCCCTCTGGAACTAAGACCCCTAGGCCAGCAGAATGTAATGTTGCAGGAACAGGAAGCAAAAATGTTTCTAGTGGATCACTAGGGGTGATGGTGAGTGGTGCCACTTCCACTTCCACCGCTTGATTCCTGGACCTGTGAATCCTGGCTATGGGAAAAATAGTACCATATATTGGATGCTGATTCAGAGCATACCCAGCCTTCTGGAGAACTTTGCCCCAGCCCTGTGAAATATAGTCACCTAGTTGGTGTTGTAATTGTGACTTCAAAAGGCCACTCCACCATTCTATCAATCCAGCTGCTTCAGGATAATGGGGAACATGGTAAGACCAGTGAATTCCATGAGCATGAGTCCACTGCTTCACTTCTTTAGCCATAAAGTGAGTGCCTTGGTCAGAGGCGATGCTGTGTCGAATATCATGATGGTGGATAAGGCATTCCGTGAGTCCATGATGGTAGTCTTGGCAGAAGCATTGTGTGCAGGATAGGCAAGCCCATATATGGAGTAAGTGTCTATTCCAGTGAGGACAAACTTCTGCCCTTTTCTTGATAGAAGAGGTCCAGTATAATCAACCTGCTACCAGGTGGCTGGCTGATCACCCTGAAGAATGGTGCCATATCGAGGGCTCAGTGTTGGTCTCTGCTGCTGGCAAATTGGGCGCTCAGCAGTGGCTGTAGCTAGGTCAGCCTTGGTGAGTGGAAGTCCATGTTGCTAAGCCCATGCGTAACCTCCATCCCTGCCACCATGGCCACTTTGTTTATGGGCCCATTGGGTGATGACAGGGGTGGCTGGGGAAAGAGGCTGAGTGGTATCCACAGAATGGGTCATCCTATCCACTTGATTATTAAAATCCTCCTCTACTGAGGTCACCCGTTGGTGAGAACTCATATGGGATACAAATATCTTCGTAGTTTTTCACCACTCAGAGAGGTCCATCCACATACCTCTTCCTCAAATTTCTTTGTCACCAATTTTCCAAACATGCTTCTTCCAACTCCCTGACCATCCAGTAAACCATTGGATATAGCCCATGAATCAGTGTATAATTGTACATCTGGCCATTTCTCCTTCCATTCAAGGTGGACAACCAGGTGCACTGCTTGAAGTTCTGCCCACTGGGAAGATTTCCCTTCCCTGCTGTCTTTCAGGGATGTTCTAACAAGGGGCTGTAGTGTTGCAGCTGCCCACTTTTGGGTAGTGCCTGCATATTATGCAGAGCCATCTGTGAACCAGGCCCTAGTCTTCTCTTCCTCTTTCAAGTGATCATAGGGAACTCCTCATGAGGCCATCGGTGCAGCCTGGGGGAGAGAAGGCAGGGTGGCAGGAGTGGAGACCATGGACTTTTGAGCCACTTCCTCATGTAACTTACTTGTGCTTTCAGGACCTGCTTGAGCCTGATTACATATATACCACTTCCATTTGATGATGGAATGTTGCTGTGCACGACCCACTTTATGGCTACATGGTTCAGAAAGCACCCAGTTCATGATAGCCAGTTCAGGTCACATGGTGACTTGATGACTCATAGTCAAACATTCAGTTTCCACCAAAGCCCAATAACAGGCCAAGAGCTCTCTGTCAAAAGGAGAGTAGTTATCTGTAGAAGATGACAGGGCTTTGCTCCAAAATCCTAGAGGCCTCTGCTGTGATTCACCTATGGGAGCCTGCCAAAGACTCTAAACAGCATGCCTATCTTCCACTGACACCTCAAGCACCATTGGATCTGCTGGGTCATATGGCCCAAGTGTCAGAGCAGCTTGCACAGCAGCCTGGACCTGTTGCAGAGCCTTCTTCTGTTCTGGACTCCACTCAAAACTGGCAACCTTTTGGGTCACTCAATAAATCGGCTGGAGTAACACACACAAATGAGGAATGTGTTGCTTCCAAAATCCAAATAGGCCCACTAGGCATTGTGCCTCTTTCTTAGTTATAGGAGAGGCCAAATGCAGCAACTTATTCTTTACCTTAGAAGGCATATCTCCATAGGCCCCACACCACTGGACCCCTAGAAATTTTACTGAGGTAGAAGATCCCTGAATTTTAGTTGGATTTATTTCCTATCCTCTGGCACACAAATATCTCACCAGTAAGTCCAGTGTGTTTGCTACTTCTTGCTCACTGGATGCAATGAGCATAATGTCATCAATGTAATAGGCCAGTGCGATATCTTGCAGAAGTGAAAAGTGCTCAAGGTCTCTCTGAATAAGACTGTGACACAAAGCTGGAAAGTTGATATATCCCTGAGGTAGGATAGTAAAGGTATATTGCTAGTCTTACCAGCTGAAGGCAGATTGCTTCTGGTGGGCCTTATGAACAGGAATGGAGAAAAAGGCATTTGCCAAGTCAATGGTGGCATACCAGGTACCAGGAGATGTGTTAATTTGCTCTAGCAAAGAAACCACATCTGGTACAACAGCTACAATTGGAGTCACCACTTGGTTAAGCTTACGATAATCCGCTGTCATTCTCCAAGATCCATCTGTCTTCTGCACAGGCCAAATGGGAGTGTTGAAGAGGGATGTGGTGGGAATCACCACCCCTGTGTCCTTCAAGTCCTTGATGGTGGCACTGATCTCTGCAGTCCCTCTAGGGATGTGATACTGTTTTTGATTTACTGTTTGTCTAGGTAAAGACAGCCCTAATGGCTTCCATTTGGCCTTTCCCACCATAAGAGCCCTCACCCTACCAGTCAGGGAGCCTATGTGGGGGTTCTGCCAGCTGCTAAGTATGCCTATGCCAATTATGCATTCTGGCACTGGGGAAATGACCACAGGATGAATCCAGGGACTCACCGGACCCACTGTAAGTCAGACCTAAGCTAAAACTCCATTAATTACCTGACTTCCGCAAGCTCCTACTTTAACTGAAGGACCACAATGATGTTTTGGGTCCTCTGGAATCAATGTCATCTCACAGCCAGTGTCCAGTAGTCCCCAAAATGTCTGATCATTTCCCTTTCCCCAGTGCACAGTTACCCTGGTAGAAGGCTGGAGGTCTTGTGGAAGGATGGGAGAAAGGGTCACTGCATAAATTGTCAGTAATGTAGTGGGGTCCTTCCTCAAGGGGACCTGTCCCCTTCATTCAAAGGGTTCTGGGTCTCTAAACTGGCTCAAGTCTGGAAATTGATTGAGGGGCCGTGATTCTCTGTTTCTATAATTCAAATTAGTCTTTTGTCCATTTGACCTAGAAGTTTTCTGCTTGTACAAATTAAGTAGGAAAGCAGTAGGCTTCCTATCAATTTCACTTCCAGGAACACCATGATTAATTAGCCAGTGCCAGAGCTCTACATGAGTCAGACTATTCTGATTACCACTTTGCCTCTGCTGTCCATTACAGTAGCTACACCCACCTTGCCTTTGATGGTTGAGTGCTGCCACTTGGCCCCTGCCACCTCGAGATCCAATTACTCCCATTGTATTTACATTTTGTAGTTGAGTAACTGCGATTCCCACCATTAGATCTGACATACAAAGAAGAGCAATTACAGGGCTCTTCAAAGATGCAGGTGCTGCCCTCACAAATCTATTTTGCAAGGCATTGGTCAAGGGTATATCTTCTGGACCCTCCCAGCTGTGGTGAGTAGGTCTAAAGTGACTAATCCACTCCATCATCCCAATCTCCCTAAGCCTTTGGATCCCTTCCTCTACATTAAACCAAGGGAGATCAGACGTTTCCAGCTCACTCACAGTGGCCATCTTTTAATCCGCATTTCGGCTAACCAAGCAAATAAACTATTAGAACCATTTTTTCTTAACTACCCAAGCTGCAACATTAAATGCACAGTCCCTACTTAGTTGACCCAAATCAATAAATTCAGCTTGATTCATCTCTATGTTCCTTCCACCATTATCTCATACTCTTTTTTTTTTTTTTTTTGAGATGGAGTCTTGCTCTGTCGCCCAGGCTGGAGTGCAGTG